>NW_027507758.1:563297423-563764923 GCF_037356315.1 Lithobates pipiens | reverse complement strand
AAATTGTATATATATATTTATATTTCACAGAGTCCTGCATTTCCTTTATATATGCAATGTTTAAGAAATGATCCTATTTATAGATATGTATAGATCTCTGTACAAGTACACATTGAAGCAGTGATATCTCTATACATATAGAATATGTTCTATCTATTTACATTAAGTCAAGTATTTAACATGTTGATAAGGCTCGGTTCACACAGGGGGCGACACGACTTGCCGCGTCGCCCCCGTTCTGTACTACGGAACCGTTCTAAGAGGAGCGACTCGAGTCGCTCCGACTTAGAAAAAAGGTTCCTGTACTACTTTTGGGCGACCTCGGGCGACTTGCATTGACTTCTATACAGAAGTCGTTTGCAAGTCGCCGCTGAGGTCACGGCAGGTCGCGGCGCGGCAAGTCGTGTCGCCCCCTGTGTGAACCGAGCCTAATGCTTTCAAAGAAATGAAGAAACAAAATGAGTGGTACCATGTCAAGTTCCGTTTTCTATAAAGAGACAAACAAAACAACCTTTTTGAGTGACAACAATTTGATATCAAGAAACAAAATGACAGTCATCACTCTAAATCAATGTATACAGTTATGGTTTCCTTAAATGGTTGAGATCATGTCAAGACGTTTGATATTTTGTACAGTTATGGTTTCTGTAAAGACACACAAAAAATTGGAGAACTCTGATTAGTTACTAGCATTTAATATCAAGATTTAATATCAAGGTACCAAAATGACTAGTGTTTAAAGTAGAACTATGAGTTAAACTTTTTTTTTTTTCATTTTGGATAAAACAAGAGAGGGTTACAACCCCTGTCAATTTATTTTCCGCCATTTGTATCCCATTGGGGAGATTTCCCTTCACTTCTGGTGCCATAGTCAAACAGGAAGTGAGATAAAATCCCTGCAAATTGAGGGTATTCATTAGGGACCCCCCGGTCACCAGAATTAGTATCCCCATTGGGAGACTTCCCCTCTATGACTTTTCTGGGGACAACCCAAAATTTGGGATTTTCTTTTACTTTCACTTTCAAAGAAAATGATAAAGGGGACAAATATAGAGGGGGAATGTCCTTAACGGGGGTGCAGATAGCACCCTCTGCCCTCTATCAAAAAAAGGTTTTACCTTTAGTTGTACTTTAACATGAGTAGAAAATGAGGACCTTGTAAGAAGAACTTAAAGAGACCTATTAATACATTTGTTCACAGAAGATTTATATAACTTTCACCCAAGATTTATACTTTTTTGTAATTTACATTGGAAACTCGTATAAATCCTGTGTACAAGTTTTTAATCCTGCGTGATAAATTTATAAATAGGCTTCGAAGTGTTTTTAAAGCCAACCGTTTTTTTTTCAATACAGTGAGGAAGTATCTGTACCTCTATGGGGTTTATATTGATGTCTGTGTCCCCACTGGGAAAATTCAGTCCTTTCCTGGACCAAAGAATGGCATCAGTCCTGCCCAGTTGGCTTTTGCTGAGCTACAAAACACTTTTATCATATGCAGAGCATTAATGTGTGTGGGGGGCACTCTATAGTCAAAAGGAAGAACAAGGAAGGCTGTTAAGACGATAGAATGTAGAATGCACAGCTCTGGGTTTCTGACAGGACCAATGGAGATATATACAGGTATATTTACATACACTATATTGCCAAAAGCATTGTGTCGCCTGCCTTTACACAAACATGAACTTTAATGGCATCCCAGTCTTAGCCCGTAGGGTTCAATATTGTGTTGGCCCACCCTTTGCAGCTATAACAGCTTCAACTCTTCTGGGAAGGCTGTCCACAAGGTTTAGGAGTGTGTCTATGACCATTCTTCTTCCAGAAGCGCATTTGTGAGGTCAGGCACTGAGGTTGGATGAGAAAGAATGGCTCCCAGTCTCCGCTCTAATTCATCCCAAAGGTGTTTTATCGAGTTGAGGTTAGGACTCTGTGCAGGCCAGTCAAGTTTCTCCACCCCAAACTCACTCATCCATGTCTTTATGGACCTTGCTTTGTGCACTGGTGAGCAGTCATATTGGAACAGGAAGGGGCCATCCCCAAACGGTTCCCACAAAGTTGGGAGGATGAAATTGTCCAGAATGTCTTGGTATGCTGATGCCTTAAGAGTTCCCTTCAATGGAACTAAGGGGCCAAGCCCAATCGCATGAATTCGGACCTGAAACAGAGCCAAAGACACACCCTTCTGCAGTTGGCTCCGTGGTAGCTGTGTGAACCAGCTCTATTGAGAGCCGCATAAGTGTGAACCCAGCCTTACTGTTCATGTGCGTGTAAAGGCAGGTGTCCCAATACTTTTGACAATATATATATATATATATATATATATATATATATATATATATATATATATATATATATATATATATATATATATATATTAGAAAGCACATATACTATATTTGAGAGACGTTCAAAGTTAGGATTTATGTACACTTTAGGACCTTTCAGCGTCAGAAACATTGTCTGCTGGTTTATATAAGCCTGTAATTTTAGCTGAATTTCATTCCGTAAGCTAAAAATAAACACATTTACATAAACAAGGCAGATGTAACTTAAAGAGTAGGCCTAGGGTAATGACAATACTGCACCCCCCCTTCATTTTAATAGGAAAAGCTTTAGTAAATACATTTTAAACTTATTGCACTTTTCAAAGTATGGATTTTTATTAATTTATTGTTTGGTGTGAATTTTATTTTGAAATTGGGTTTTTTCAGGAAAAATCACAACCCATAAAACATTTTGCTCTACATTTAACACTAGTATTATCACAAGTGGCCAACTCCACTGAAAAGTGATACTTTTTTTTTCAGTAGATGCTGGTGAGTTTAATGACCTTTAGGCTGGGTTCACACCATAGCGATGCGCATGCCTCCCGCCGGCAGTTCACACTGCCCTATGCGGACTGCTGGGAGTGTCAATGAAATGTTAATGACACCCCCAGATCCGTCCGCATATCGCAGTGCGATCTGCACACTCGCACAGGAATCGGATCGCATGGTGTGAACACCCATGCGATCCGATTCTGCTGCGGACCAAAAAAAGGGTCCCGTGCGAGTTTGCGGCGGGAGCGATGCGAATTCAGCCATACTATCTGTATGGCTGAACTCGCATCGCTACGGAGATCGAATGTGATTTGCACTGCAGTGCGGTGCGAATCACATCCGGATCTCCCACCCGCAGCAGTGTGAACCCAGCCTTAATAGCAAGAACTGAGAACTAGAGAAGTGTGACACTATCATTTAATTAGTAATGGCCACAGCTGTCCGGTTGAATTGGAAAGTCTGTTCTGTATAGGAAATTGGAAATGTGATTCAGGTTGCAGCAACAATAAAATAATTATGGCCTTGAAACATTATGGTGTATATATTTTGTTTCCTTTTTTCTCTTTTTGTATATTTGATCAAGAATATCTTGAATTTTGGATCATCTTGCTAAATGATAATACCATCACCCCCTTAAAAAAATAATTTTTGGCTTCCTATAGCCCCAGAAGGTTATAAGAACCCCCTCATAAGAAGATATGAAGTTCCTAACATTCTCAAAGTGGAACTTCTGGTACTAGGCAATTGGTGTATTTACCCTACTGAGCACTGATGAGTTTGGCATGGAGGCATTTGAGTGGTTTGCGCAGAGCCCTGCCCTCAACCCTATTGAGCATCTTTGGGATGAATTGAAACTCCAAGTTTGAGCCAGGTCCTCACATGCAACATCAGTACCTGATCTCACAAATGTTCTTACTGGCAAAATTTCCACAGACACAATCCAAAATCCCATGGAAAGCCATTCGAGAAAAGTGGAGGTTTTTAACCAACTCCATAATAATGCTCATGGTTTGGAATGACTAACAAGCTCATATAGGTGTGATTGCCCGGTGTCCACATAATTTTGGCTAAATAACCTATAAGCACTTATAAACACAAGTGTAAAGTGACCTTGCAGGGCAGTGATGGTGAACCTTGGCACCCCAGATGTTTTGGAACTACATTTCCCATGATGCTCATGCACTCAGTGTAGTTGAGCATCATGGGAAATGTAGTTCCAAAACATCTGGGGTGCCAAGGTTTGCCATCGCTGTTATAGGGAATGAAGAATATTCACTAAAGTTAAACCTGCAGCCTGAGAACTATTTTATTATTTTTACCTCGTGTTCCATGGTTTAGCACATCATATATATGTCAAATCAGATAGATTTTCCCACATTTCCACTATAATATTGCATAAATATATTTTATTGTATTTTTGTTGGCATGGATAACTTGGTTAAAAAATGGATGATTTCCATGATGTGTTTTGGCAGGAGTTTTCCTTGGACGTTTGACAGAAAATTGTTCAGATTTTTTTCCAGTAGGAATCCTATTCTATTTTGTTCAGCCATTTTGTGTGTATGATGTGCATTGTTTTTTATTATCATTACTATACATTTATTTAGTTAATAACAAAATTGCCCTTTTTTCCAATTTTGAAAAAGTGAACGGTAATGGCCACGTCTGATGGGAAAGGTCAGTGTGATCTGTATAATTTAGAGAAGAATGGGAAAGATTTTAAGAAAGCCACCTACATGTGACAATCTGTCCTGGAATGATAGCATTTCCAGTTCAAAAGCTGCCCTTGGCTTTAAAAAAGTTAAAGCCTATTTATTTTTGAGTTTTGGATAGACAGTTGCAATCTCTATCAGATTTTTGTTTTTAGGTTTGGGCTCGGTTCACAATACTGCGACCTACAGCATGACTTTGCAAGGCAACTTCCTGGCAATTTGTAGGCAACATGATGTGACTTGAGTACTATTTTTATGAGATTTTGTCTTGTGCAGGTATGCAGAGATAACAGCATACAGGAGGATGCCATGCACTGCCTGGGTAATCGTCCTGCAATGTTGGATCCAAATGACATCAATATAGACTTCCATTCCAAGTCAATGGGCACTAGTCGGATAGAAGTCACCTTAAAGTAGTACAGGAACCTTTTCTAAAGTTGAAGAAACTTCAGTAGTGCTAATTTAGACAGCTCTCATTGGCTAACATGGGATTTTACATGTCATGCAATTAGGGGTCTCACAAGCTGGATCCCAAGTCATGGCAGTGTGATCTGGGTCTTAGCCCCTTGGAGCCAGCACTTCCTGGCCCTTTAAGGGGTTTCAGATGCCGGGAGGCAGGGCAGGGTTTATGATCATGTGACCATTGGGATTGGCTGTCACAGGATCAGAAAGCTCTGATTGCTTGGCTGTCATGGCAGTCACATAATTGGAAAGCTCCCAATCGCAAGAAGCAATCAGGAGTTTTCCATTAGCTGCCAGTAACTGTGCTGGAAGAGCACAGGGCGCATGCTCTCGGCACAGCTCTGTCTGCAAATTGATACGCAAATATGCAGCCTCTCTGCACCAAGACCCACCTGCTGAGAGGCCACATATTTGCACACCATCTGCGCCTAGGGGTTAAGGTGGTACCATGGTCTACTTCAGTGTTGGTAATGGCAAGCGCACCAAAGCTTAGGCATTTCAAACTTCACTGAAGTTGTATGTTATGCACAGTTGCATCACACCAATATTATACACATCCCTTTTCTCAAGGTGGGAAGTGGAAGAAAAGTGTGGGGTGCTGGATTTCCTAAAGCAGGAGATGCTCCTAGTCAGGTCTTAAGCAGTGTAGAGGGAATGATTTTGCTTAAGTAGCGCTTGCAACCTTGGTGGCTGAAGGTCAGCTTTTGGCACCTGTAGGAACTGGGTGTGAGCATGTGAAAAAAAAAACATTTTCAGGCTTGTACGTCATAAAAAGCCAGCAAATTTCAGAGGTTTAGAGCCTCCCTTCATCAGGGGTTGGTTCTGTTAAACACTGAACTCAAATATAGGACTGAAAAAAAATGGAGGTATCCTGAGTGGCCATTAGGTTATTGTGCCAGATGCCGTTTAAGCCATTTTATCCCCTAAAACCTGGGGAATTTTGTATTTTAAAAAAATCACCCTATGTATGAAAAAACACATCTCAGGACTGGAGTCCACTGGAGTGGAGTCTACACTGGGACTTTGTTCCAGGTTTTGGCACTTACCTTAAAATTAATACATAGTCAGGACGACGGATTCGAACGTGATGACGTAAGACCCGACTCGAATAAGGAAGTTCATAGCCAGTAGCCAATAGCTGCCCTAGCGTCAGTTTTAGTCCGTCGGAGTAGCATACACACGAGCGGATTTTTCGAAGGGGACCGGGTCCGGCGGAGTTCCGTCGGGAAAATTTGAAGCATGCTTCATTTCTAAAGTCCGTCAGACTTTTGTGAAGCTAAAGTCCGTTGCAGCCCACACAAGATCGAATAGTCTGACGGACTCAGTCCGTCGGACTTTGGATGTTGAAAAGTCCGCTCGTGTGTACGTGGCATAAAAGTTATTTTAAGGGTTATTTTAGAGTGTTTCTAGTTGTTAGCAGCTTCTAAATTGACTGATACCAGACTTTAGAATATTTGTTGTGATAGCTGAGGATTTTTGAGTGTGAATAACTTTATAGTACAAGCAACTAGAGAGGTCAGTGGGGGGTGTGTTTTAAAGCTATTTTACCACTTGTTAAGAAATGCAAAATATGTATGTCTATAGACTGGGCACAAGTACACTTTATTCCCCATCCGTCCTGTCACTATCAAGCCATGCCATGCAATACTTTAGAATTACAATGTGCTAAACGTATGTTACTAACCCCTTCAATACACTTGCCACTATTGTACCCACAGCACGCTATCCATCCTCTCCATTACACATAATACCTATGGGATTTTTTTGTGGAAACTGTATTTTTTTTTTATATACATATGAAAATGTGACTAAATTAATGTAAATGTTATTTTAAATGAATGTTAAAAAAATTTTAAAGATTGAGACTTGTTTCTGTGCAAAGTGTGTAAGCATAAATGGGACTGTCCTCGTTACATAAGCATTATCTGCTTCCTCCTTAGTAGTACAGCACTGTGACCGTGCCTCACTTTTCCTCTTTTTCACTGAAGGCCTACGGCCACTGACTCTTTATAAACCTATATCAGTCAGAGATTCTGATCATATGATGGATAATCTTTACAAATCTGAATACAAAATTCAATACAAAAAATGCAGAGCAACATGCTGTGCAAACATAAAAACTATCCCTTAAAATACGTCCAGAAAACTGTAAAAGCACTGACTTAAAATGTGTAATACCTATAAATACTACCTATAACATTTCTCTTTAACTGCAAATGGTAGAATTACTGACTTGATCTGTAACTTTTCTTCATAAGCCTGGGCCTCTGGACATTCCAATAATTGTTTAATTTAGTTGTATGAGAAAACATTGGAGGCTTATCAGGATACAAACTTCAGAAGCCAATTAATGTAACAAATCATTTAATTCTTCATTTCCTATTCTGGAAGAAAACTAATAATAATGGTTGAATTTTTTGGATTACATTGCACAGATGCTCTACGAGTCAAAAAGACATTCTGTTCCAATGAGTTCAGGCCAGCTGCATCTTTCTATTCAGATGTGACTCCAAATATATTTTTGTAATACAATTTTGAAAATGTTCAATGTTATTATGAGCAGCAAATATAATGGAAAAAAGTTTTCCTTATTATTTAGTGTACTTCTATTTTTTTTGTGTTCATTTCTACTAAGTCTATTTTACTAAAGCAGCAGAGATTGGTCACTTTGTAAAGTATATCTATGTATCATTTTGTAAATAAGACAAAGCTGTGTTCACATTAGATACCCAATCATGTGCAGAGAAAATGAAAGAAACATAAAATGTGCTTGCTCGGTTATCAGCCTTGGAACCGTTGGGGGACCAATGCTGCATCCACCTGGGTAAGTATGATTCCTAAAAAATCCTATAATTCTCTTTTAATTAAATTAAGTAAACATAGATTCGCCTTATTTGATAACCTAATGCCGCGTACACACGGGCGGACTGTATGGTGTACTTAGTTCGTCATACAATCCGACGGACAGTCCGTCGTACTTTCGACTGAACGGACTTGACCACACACGGATGCACAAACAGTCTGTCGAAAGCTTGCACGATGACGTGTACAGCACGTACGACGGGACTAGAAATAGGAAGCCCAATACACAGCAAAGCACCCTTCCGCCGTGTAAATCCTTTCTGAGCATGCGCCATTCTTAGTCCGTCGAACTAGCATACTGATGAGCGGATTGTCCGCTGAAACCAAAGTACGACGGACAGAATTTCTAAAAATCCGAAATTCTTAGTACGCCAGACTGCACGCTGAAAAAGTCCGCTGAAGCCCACACACGAGCGGACTGTCCGCTGAAATGTGTTTCGATGGACTAAGTACGCCATACAGTCCGCCCGTGTGTACGCGGCATAAGTGACCCCGTTCAATTTGCAAAGTAAGAATACACTGTAAAAGTGAACATGCTTTATTTGTTGAGACAATCATCCCAACACCTTCAAAGAGGATTCTTGTATATGTTTGTAGTATTTTGCGCACACAGTTCCCTCACACAGAGAATAGGTGCAAAAAACATTAATCAAATTGATGAATGTGGTCACTTAGAGGTCTTACCACCAAAGTGGATTTGGATGACCCATGCCAGATCTGAAGTTCAGTGTTATTATTTGATGGTTCAGCTTCTGAGAGAAAGGGACTAAAGGCTACGCTAAAAGTTCTTTCTGCTTTCTATCTGCTTCTGCTCTTGCCTGAGCACCTTTAAGTTGACTGCCAATGCCACCAGGTCTCACCCTTCTATCTCCTTCTATCTCCTCTCCTATAAAAAGGATGTGGTACAGCCTCTTTGCTTCATGATCTGAACTCCAGACATATACAAAAACATAAATAAATGTGATTATGTACTGTACTTATTAATCCATTATTCCATATTTTTAAAAGATAAATTTACATTTTGGAACATGTTACATGTTACCTGTATTTAGGGTAGAACATATAACAGGTCCCAGCAGCTGCAGCCTCTCCCCTGCCCAATGACAGTGGGTGGGCATCTTCTATGGGTGCTCTCTGTCCCTGTTTGAAAAAGACGTGGCCATGCAGAGCTCCGCCCACCCTGCCATGTTATTCATTCGCAGTTCTCTGTGAATGGGAAACTACAAGTCCTAATAGTCTTTGTGGCTGTCGGCTTGTAGTTTCAATGAACTACCATGGCACTGTTGAGCACATCTGGTAGTTCATTCTCATAAGAAGAGCGTGATTTGACAGCCTCACCTTAACATCCATCCCTAATATATACATACAACTTGTATGTACCTGGTAGTTCATTCTCTTTCTGTCAGTGTGTGTTTGTTCACCCGTACCAGATATGGGCAGACAGATATACTGAGAAGTCTGCATGAATCCTGCATGGCACCCGCGATCTTCTGAGTGCAATGCTTTCCAGGCTCCAAGTAAAAAAATTAATAAATGCTCATTTTTTACCTGCAAGAAGATGTGCATTTATTTGTTTTTTTAAAAGGTGAACTTACCCTTTAAATGCAATTGGTGCTAAGTAACCAAAGTTCAGAAAAGTCAGATCATTAGTCTTGCTGTGTTTTCTGTCTTGGCTCTTTAAATATTAGGAACTGGTTAGACATTTAAATCCTTTGGCAGGTAAAACGGCTCCAATATATGTATCTTTGTATATAGCTGGAGTTCCGCATTAAGCAGACCTCTGGCAGACTGTGGGATTGATTTACTAAAACTGAAGAGTGCAAAATCTGGTGCAGCTCTGCATGGTAGTGAATCAGCTTTTAACTTCAGCTTGCTCAATTAAGCTTTGACAAAAAAAAACATGGAGGCTGATTAGTTTCTATACAGAGCTGCACCAGATTTTGCACGCTTCACATTTAGTAAATCAACCCCTATGTATTAATAGTTAACAATATCAGCTTACAAAAAATAAATAAAAAAATCCCACTAAGATAGATGGAGAGACATTCTTTTTCCCTAGTTTTAGAAAGTGCACGTTAACATTCCTTTCCCTGAGCATGCATTTTCTTTATGGCAAAGTTCACCCAAGCAGTTTTTAGTGCCATGCTATCTATCCTTCTTTTCTCTGGGCAGAAAAAGACAAATGGATTAGTGCTAACTGAAATATATGGAAGTTGCTTACATTAGTGCAGTGACCTTGCTAAATGTAGTCCTCAGGTTCCATCAGGGATCCTATTAGAATAGATTTTATGTTCTTTTCAACTTTGGTCTCCATTGAGTGCTCTGCTTTTTTGCCACAGTTTAACATTGGACTGTTACACTTATCAAACTAGACAGCATGGTGACATCCTTGCTTTGCAGGATCAGAAATATGCCTTGTGTTTGTGTGGGCTTTCTCTAGGTGCTTCTGTGTTCTCCTACACCTGTGGTTTCCAACTTCAGTCCTCAAGTACCCTCAACAGGCCAGGTTCCCTTAGATAAAATAGCTGTCATTGATATCAAGCCATTGAGATTGATTTAAAGCACCTGGGCAAGGTTAAATTATATAGTGAAAACATGACATGTTTAAAGTACATGAGGACTGAGGTTGAGAACAACCATCTTATACTCTAAGCCCTTGTACACACGGTTGGAGATTCCAACAGAATGTGTCCGATCGGACCGTTTTGTCGGATATTCCGACTGTGTGTGCTCTCCATCGGACTGTTTCCGTCGGAGTATCCGACGGACCAAGTTTTCCAACTTGTTGGTAAAATTTTCAGACAAAATGCTCCGATTGGACATACTCCGATCATGTGTAGAGAATTCCGATCAGACAAAGTGCCACGCATGCTCAGATCAAATTCCTACATCAAAGCTATTGGCTACTAGCCTGATGGTAGTCCCATTGTAACGAAATAACGTCATCACATTCTGAACGATCGGATTTTCTGACAACTTTGTCCGACCGTGTGTATGCAACAGTTTCGGACAAAATCTGACGGACAAAATCAGACGGATTTGGTTGTCGGAATGTCCGACCGTGTGTACAAGGGCTGAAAGTCTTTTACTGAGGGTATTGATAGAGAGAACTTGGTGCAGGCCACCTCCAAAATATGAGTCAGAGAGACAATATTGAGCCAAACGAGTCCTACAGATGTCCACATTTAAATGTGACGTCTTCATACTGTGCCAGATGTTATAAACAGAGTTGGAGTTTTGCATGGTCATTGAGCTTCACTGCACAAGGCCAAATTATACAGGTTTACTGGAAATTTTTGAAATCGATCCTAGTATGTTTGATTCTCTGGCTGTGATAGAGAATTCGTAGGCTTCTTCCTAGGGGCAAGCATTGATGTAAACACTAAATACTGTGCGTGTGTATCAGCAGATACAGAACTATGAATTGATGGAATAGCACACTGGCACACTGGTGATAACAACACAGAATTAGAAAAGATGGACTAAAGACAGAATGAGGAAAGCTTCTTGTTGCCTGCAATGTAAAAAAAACAAAAAAACAGAAGACGCAATAATTACAACAAATTAAAGAGGAAGTCCATCCATTTTTTTTTTTTTTTTTTTTTTTTAGGAATAGCTAAGGGATAAAAGTTCTGTCAAGTTTTTCTTTCCAGAAAAAAGACATAATGATGTATTGGCACCAACTACTGCTTGTGTGTACATCTCCATAGATTCTTATTCGGCCAACTCCTCCACTTTTTTGGTATAAATCATGTATTTCATAACTAAGCTAAACTATACATTATAATAGGCCTGGAATTTTTCACTTGGATAAAAATCAGAGTTAGAATTTACAAAATTATTAGCATTTCATATGTGGTAAAAATATTCATGGCAAAATCCTTTCAACCCTAATACTGCTACATATACTAAAACTAATATGCTAGCCCTGGGTTCATCCACTTTGAAAATAAATATTACACACACTGTATGCAAGACACATTTTGACATATAGGCATTTGCCTAGTGCAGACTGTGCCAAGCCTAGGAATCTGTTTATACGTACAAATTTTAACAACATGTATTGTATATAGACGATTTACCAAATGTTTGTGGACACCTGACCATAACACCTACCTATATGGCCAAAATTATGTGTAAATTCCTCTAAATAAGTTCAGGTGTTTTCCACAAAGGTACTGTTGTACTGTAACTGCAACAGCATACAAAGACCTTTTATACAACTTCAACCTTGTGGCAACAGTTTAGCGAAGGCCTTTTCCATTCCAGTATAACTGATCCCCTGTGCACAAAGCCAGCTAGATAAAGACATGGAACTATTGTGGAGGAACTTGAGTAACATACACAAAGCCGTGACCTCATCCTTAATTAAAATCTTTGGGATGAATTGGAACACTGGTTTGCGAGCCACATCTCCGGGGAGTTGGCATATCCAAATTCATGCTTTTTGAAAGTTGTCTAACAAACTCATTTTTGTGTTATGGTCAGGTTTCCACAACCTTTTAGCTATATAGTGTTTGTCCAGTTTTTATAATTCATACTGTATAGATCAATTGATGCAAGGGTAGCAGCCATTATTTTGGCTTAGACTCTCTAAGATGTTCAATTTGTTTTAGGTCCTAGACTCGTGTGACATTTTCTGGGATCACAAACTTCATATTTCTAGTGTCTTGAACTCTAATAATGTGTGGATGTCAAATAATGCACTCTGGGCCTTCTAAAACTGATGGATGGTGGATCTCATCTGACATACATTCTAATACTTTAAAGACAACCATGATGTCAAACAAAATGGCTGCCTCACTGTGTTGGTGATGTGTACCCTTTGATCAAATCTAAAATAAAACAGATATATATTTATTTCCACCAACCACTAAAAAATCAGTATTGGGTGGAACTTTCTACTTTAAAATAGATGGTTTTCGACTGTTCCCAGGCTTCATTTGTCTTATAGACTTCCTCTCAAAAATGAAAGGTGGGTTTATATCAAATTGAACTAATTGGCTTGATTTTTAATGTGCTCTCTGGTGGAGATCCAGAAAACATGATTTGTTGCAGGGACCTAAGGATATGTGTCAAAACACCTATTTTAAAGAAAACATGTCATAAGAGAAACGTGAGGCTGCTATTGTTGTTTTCCTTCTGAAAAATATACTTTTCTTGGGTAAGAGAGCTAAAGTATTAATGGCTAATTCCATATTTTGCAAAAGTATAAATAAATAAATAGATCAATGTCACAGCACTTGTGTTCCATTGATAACTTCAAGTGCCTCTGTCGCAGCAGCAGATGGGACTTCTCGTTTTTTTAATTCACAGATTCTAGAAAAATAAATGATGTGGCCGTGCGGGTGGAGCCATTCTCAGCCATGTTGAAGAAAAAAAATACATTAACCTGCTGGGAGTAGAGCTTGCTCTGGGTCGTTGGGTGTTGTGGGGGTTGTAGACTGCAAACGTTTCATGTTACGCCATGAATTGAGATGTAACATGAAATAATCTCAGAAAGACAGTTCTAGCTTTTAAAGCAAGGGGGTCAGATTGACAGCCAGGAAACCAGCATTTTCAGAAGGAAGTCAACAATCGCAGCCTCCATGTTTATTTAATAATAGAGGTCATTTAAAACATACCAGTGTTTAGTGCTGATCAAATAGGGAAAATCCAATCTATTGAGAATTATGCAAGCTTAGCTTCCAGCTAATCTTGAACCGGATGAGTCTCCACAGTCTAGACTCATTTTTATATATCCGGGCAAATCAAAACATCTGCAATTCACCTGATTTGCAAATTGATTTGCTCATCACTACTGGTGTGCTACTACACCTCAGAAGATCTAAAGCCAAGCTCTGTCAGAAGGAAACAATCCTACTTAGTCCTCTTGGATGCCGCCCCTAAAACCTACTTTCTATTTCAGGCAAAATGCTGTAGTCAAGATAATTCCCTTCCCATGAATTTCCACTTCATAATTTCTACTCAGTTATATTCAATTCCAAAGAGGGGATTCAGAAATCTCAACCTGCCAGAACAATAGGCAAAAGCAATGGCACAGATGACAGTGAGGGTAACTATACAACTAACAAAACTTGCTGCTTGATCCACTGAGGTATAATTTTGTTCTTTAAAATTTTCAGTGTCAGGTGCAGTTACCCTTTAAATAAACTCACTTTATTATACATTATAAATAGATTTCTGTTTTTTGGATCAATGTATGTTACACAGAACTTCTCCGCTTCATAAGTCCCCTAAAGGCAGAGAGACTGTGGAGTCCCGTTGATACTGAGCTAATGGCTGAATGCTGGGTATTGCAAATGCATCCATTGGACGGCGTGCCCATGTATCTCCCTGGCGAGTGGTGGTTTTGCTCCATGCAGTTGTCTGATGTGGACAAATCCCGAGGTATGATCATGGGGATAGAGTACTGTAGTTTTTCTCTACTCTTATACCACAAACAAGAACACATGGACTGGAAGTGAAGAACCTCAGCGTAGACATTTCGAAAGCCACCACTGGAGGAACTAGTGTCATTGGTGTGTATGCTGGAGTGGCCGTTCAAAAGAGCTCGATGTTCGGCATCCCTTTTTTCGTCCTCTGCGTTCATAGTCATGAACCTTAGGACCACCAAATTTAGGAATGCTCCTATGACTGTAAGTCCCGTTAATATGTACACAAAGCTAAAGGCAACATACTGTGGCTTGTTTTGTAGGGCTGCATCCTTCTGGAGAGCCACATAGTCTCCAAACCCAATGGTGGTGAGGGTTATAAAGCAGTAATAGTAGGCATGGAAAAAGCTCCATTGCTCATAGTATGAAAAAGCAGCTGCGCCAATGCACAATGTGCTTATGCAAGAAAAAAATCCAATAATGACCATGTTGGCCATCGAAACCTCAGCCCGTCTCATTCCAAGGCACTTCTTGATGCAGTAGAGGAGATACCTTACAAGGGTATTAATCCTTTCACCCAGGCTCTGAAACATGACCAAAGTCAGCGGAATCCCCAGGAGAGCATAGAACATGCAAAAGACCTTGCCTCCATCTGTGCTGGGAGCAGCATGTCCATATCCTAAAAGAAAACACAAAAAGGGTATCAGAACTTGCAAGTAGTAGTCCACGAGATGACCTAAAACTACACATCTATAAGTTGGCCACAAACTAATATACTAAAATTCTTAGATTTTTTAATCTCAGGATGTTGGGCAGGAATGCATCAACAGGGCCATCCATGAAGTGGATTTAGTGGATTTTGGTTTGCGCTTCAGGAACCAGCCAACATATGAACAGTGTATGACCCGTTTGAGACACTGTGTACAAGCACATATTTCATAAATGGAACATGAAGATTTGCCTGCTTTTATTTGCATCTTCAACTCAAATTGACCATGTCCTGCCCCAAACATTCTTCCCAGCTTGGCTGATATTAGCACAAAGAAAGGAAATCATTAAATCATTACAAATATTTTTGAAAAATCAAATCTACTGTATGTGACAATGGATGCTTTCAATGCAGGTAAGTTTATAATTTATGAGTGATAAAGTGTATTTAAAACCCTTTTTTATTTTTCGATAGGACATGGAGGGGTTAGGACCTCTGTCAGGTTCTAACAATGTCTTTGTTACTGCAGGGGAGATTCACCCTCTACTTGTCCTGACGATAGTAAGAGAAAATCCAAAATTAGTTTTCAAATCCAAATGTTATCAAGAGGACAGTATTAAGGGGAGGGGGAAATCTTTTAGTTAGGACCTTTGTTCTAGTTACTTGCCAGTCCACTAATGAAGAGGGGATTTTCTTTCATTATGGAGAATTTTCCCCCACTTGCATATCTTGATGATTCTGTTAGTGGATCTTTGTTCCAAGATCTGGACTGGGAACATTTGGCGTGAGGTAATTGCACCCGACTGGAATGTACCACAAAAATTAAAAACATTGTCCCCAGAACAGGAAATTTGAAAATAATCTCCCAGTAAGGACAGAGGCATCAATAAAATGTTGATCGGGGTTTTAATCCCCTTACCACTTGTAGCCAGGGCCGGTGCTACCACTAGGCGGACTAGGCAGCCGCCTAGGGCGCACTGCCGCCTAGGGCGCCCGGCCACTGGTGACCCTCTTCCCTCTCTGTGCAGCCAGTAACTAAGTCAGTCTCAACACAACAGGCAGCCGCTCCCCAGTCCCTCTGTACAGTGTCAGAGGCGCATCGGCGGCGGAGAACTGTGTCATCCCCTGCGCCTCTGATCATCACAGTGCCAGACTGCTAGTAACCTGTCTGTGTGTTTCACTGTCACCACCAGTCTCTGATCATGTTCCACTACAGCCAGCTCTGCTTCTCTCTCTGCCCAGTTCCTATACACTGCATGGTCCGTTCTCCCCCACAACTCCGCCTCTTCCCCTCTCCTCAGCCTTTCCAGCAATGTCCATTGTCCAGGGCTCGATGCTTTTAGCCTCTACTGTGCGGGCACTCTGCAGGATCAGAGCGCTCTCCCACCGACACAACACTGCCAACATCCCCTCTCCTGGTAAGAGACTTCATGATCTCTGCTGCTGTTTCTTCTCAGCTCTGTTTTCCTCCCAGTGAGGCTGTGGTCACATGTAGTGGAGCCTGGAGAACAGGCACATGTCCCGCATGATGCTGCAGCCCAGTTAGAAGAAAGTAGCTGAAAAATATGTCACCAGGCAAACCATGTGTACTGTATAGGGTCTGAGCCAGAAAACAGGACACCAGGGTGGCTGGGGAACTGCACATACAGAATCCTCACAGTGTGTAGTGGTATTGAGCAGCAGACTATAGCTTTGGGAAGGATGTCCTGTCACTGCTTCAGCGCCCCAGCAGGTATGCAGATGCACACAGGTTGGGTGAGACACAACCAGAGTGATGGTAATATTGCTCATAACATCATGTAATACTGACTGAACTGCACTCTACACATGTGTCAAATATAGTATTATGTCCTGCACTGGTTGACAGACCTATGCTGCTTGCTGCCTCTTGTATTTATGTGTGCTTTACACTGCTTTCAACTTTGCTTTGTCCGTTTTGCTGCCAAACAGACAGATCATGGATCCACTGCATCCACTTAAAATTCCTTCCAGAAAGTATAAATAAAATTGGACATCCCAGTGATTGTATGGTTAGGTGGGTAGTCTATACAGATGTGACTCCCCCAGCCTACATACAATTGTGTGTAAAAGTGTGTTTTTTTTTAGTGGCTGATTGTGTGTTAAAACAACATTGTCTTGAGTGGCGGTGTAGAATATTTGATATTTAATATTTATTCTTTTTAGTCATTGTGCCACATTGCTTTTTAGATGGATTTTATTTCATGCTACATCTCACAAGGTAACTTATTTTATTAGCAGCAGCTATTCTTTATTGCTGCTAAATTTTTTGTATTTTGGAGGGGGAAATCCTCCATAATTGTACAAATCACTGTTCAGCCATCTCTGATCTGATCTATCATCCCTGATCACTGCCCAGGCCTGGAGTACACAAAGATGAGGTGTCCAGGGATCTGTCCTGTCAATACCGCCTGGCGATTGCTGGCATATACAGAGCTGGCCCTCACACACCAGACTTTTAGCCCCAGTTCACACTAGAACGCGGTACAGGAAAACCACCATCCATGTGCATTTCCCACATCGCATTTGGGGGGGGGGGGGGCGGCAAAATTAGGTTTCGCCTAGGGTGTCAAATATCCTTGCACCAGCCCTGCTTGTAGCACCCTTCACTTAGGTAGGTGCTAGAGTTAGGATTTTTGTGAGAGTGCAGGTAAATTAGGCAGGCCTAGCTAAAAGCTAAGCCTGTTTGTTTTGCTCTGTGTGGGCTGGGAGTGGCCCAGAGTAGGCTGGTGACTCACAGATAACATCACTTCTCAGTTACCTCCCTCTGGCTTCTAGAAGAGAGGAGGGAAAGAGGGGTGGAGCTGTCTGAGGTGTCTCAGGGAGCCCTGAGCAATCCCCGACTAGGATTGGCAGGGGGCAGGCCTCTTTGATATACCCAGAGTCAACACAGCTGGGGGAGTTGTTGTCGAGTGAAAGGAATGAGGATGGAGTGCTAGGCTGTCGGGGGCTTTTGAAGGCACATCCTGGACCTAGGACTCAGGTGCAGGAAGGATCCTTTCAAGACTGCATGAAGGATCTGGACAGGAGGGACAGAGAGGAGTCAGACAGGACAGCAGAAGCTAGTATTGCCAGGCAAGTCTTCAGGAGGGAACCACCAGTGTATGTGTGGTCAGGAGGGTCGGTGAGTGACAGGCACAGTTGGGAGGACTTGGGAGCATGCCTCAGAAGACTGGGAGTGTGCAGAGTCAGAAGAAAGGACTATGATGTCATAGGCAGTGGAGTCAGGGCAGCTGCAGCCAGGAGGGCTTGAAGAAAGAATACTGGGAGCAGTAGTCCACCATAGGACAGCTAGCATTAAGACTTTATAGTCTATTTTTGCTACACAAAAAAACGGGCCCGCTGTCCCTGCCTACAAAAGGCAGTTTCTAAGGCCTGACTGAGTCAGAGTTGGGCCTAACCATGTGCTAGTTGTGCCTGGAGTCAAATGTTGTGCAGGAGGAATTTGGAGAAGAGTTTGTACAAAGAGTGTACATAGTTCTGTGCCAAATTGACTGTTATGAAATTCTACTGGGCATCCCATATATTTCCATCCCTATCCAAGTTCAAATCCCTCAATAAAAATACAAAATCAAGCATATGGACTGTTCATTTCCTCCAAGGTGATTGTGAGGTGAATGCCGGGATGAGCAGGGTGACAGGTGGACCACAACTTTGAGCAGTCCCTACGGGGGAACCGCTATGCACTATGTACAAACAAATTGACTGGAGTTTACTGGGAGAAACCCCGGTTATACGTTCATATATATATATATATATATATATATATATATATATATATATTTTTTTTTTTTTTTTTGCTTGGCTGTGTGATGTTTTCTGAACCCCTGGCCTGAAACAGGCATGCAGATTAGGAAAATGCATACTTGATTCTGATCAGTGACTCAGAAACACTGAAGCCGCTGGTACAGCATGACAGCCAGGTAACTAAAAATGTCTGGTTTATATCTGTAAAATGCTCTGCAATTATAGGAAAATTTAACCCACAGAAAGGAGAATGGCCCTATTACTGCACATGTGCTGTACCGCAACACTGCTGTATAGGTTGATAAAGTCACAGCAGACATGGTCTCTTTCCTGCCACTGATGATAGAAGATCTGATCTCTGCGTCTAAATATACTTCTATAGAACATTGTACAATCCAAACTATTTTTTTCTACAATACAAGAAATGCATTTTTTTTCTTCTCTTTTCTTCTGCTGAGCTAACATACATGTCCGCTCGTTTGTATGTATTTTTAATCCTTTATTGACTACATTCTGCTCTTCAAAGACTGGGAACATTAAAAACACTGCTCAGATAGTAACAATAAAAAGTAAAGGAGAGGGGGCCCACATAGACACTGCTTATATTGTGTGCCAGAGAATCAATGCAACTATACAGTCATTCTTCTCTTCCAGACATGCCGTATATATTAGATTCTGGAAAGCTTCAAATACAAGTAAGGAAGATAAAATAAATATCATTTAAAGCGAATTTATAACCAAAATGTTTCTTTTTTTTTGTTTTGGATTAAGTATGGAAGAGTTAAAACCCCTGTCAGGATGTTTTTAGCTGCTTATGTTCAGTTGGGGGGATTTCACTGCTTCACATAATGGTCCAGATTGGCGACCGGAAGTGAGAGACACAAAGTGAGCAGAAATCGCATCTTAGACAGGTATCACTAGAACAAGTGTCCCCTTTTGGATCATTACCACTCCTATTCTAGAGACAATCTGAAACATTTTTTGGATTTCCCAAAAAAACAAGGGGTATATTACTTTTGTACACTATCCAAAAGTAAAAAAAAAACAAAAAAACTTGGCTTTATATATACTTTGTGTATTTATCTCCTTAATAATTGTGCTCTCCTCCTTCTCCCCCTCCTCTTCTATATTTCTGTTCTCTTATCTTGCCCCCCCCCCCCCCCTCCCTTCTTCTACTCCTTCACTTCTGCTATATCTCTCCTCTTCATTTATTCTCTAACTTCCTGTCCTTCCTCTATCTCCAATCTCCCATTCCTCATCTTCCTCTCTCTAACTCTCTCTCACTTCTCCTCTCTATCCCTCCTCATTCTATCCTTTCCTTTATATCCCTATCCTCCATTCTACCTCTTTTCTCCCTCTCTCCTTCTCTCCGTTTTCTCCTCCTCACCTCTCCCTTTCCCCCTCCATCTCTACATGTCTCCTCACCTTCTCCTTCTGCCCCTCGTCACGTATATTTCCCCTTCTCTTCTTCTCCCCCTCCTCTCCTATATTTCTCCTTTTCTTTACTTCACTTCACTTCCCTTCTCTATCTTCCCTCCTCTTCTATATGTATCCTTAACTTCTCTTCACTCCTATATCTCTTCCTTCACTCCCCTACTATCCTTTCTCTTACCCATTTCCTCTTCTTCTCCTTTTTATCTTTCTTCACATCTCATCCTCCCTCCTATTCACCATATCTCTCCCTCTCCTTCTCTTCACTTCAATATACATCTGGTCTCTCCTCCTATCTCGAGTTCCTTTCCTCCTCCTCAGCTCTTCTTCTTTCCTATTGCTATTTGAAGAACCAGCAACATCACTTTTTATCTCCTGAAAAGCTGGCTGTCCTCCCTTCTTCTTCTTCTTTCACTTACACATAAAAGTTCATTAGAACAGACTTTTTAAATTTATAGAGTGTTATGGAGAAACTTAAGAGGATGGAGTACAGTATGCACAGATGAAGTCTGTGGGCAGATTTACAACACCTGTTAGCATTCAACCAATAACCGTAGGAACCAATTCCAACCCAAACTTTTTTTTTTTAGCTTTAGAGCAAATGAAGGTTTAGCTCTGGTTTTATTGATATTTATGCAAAAGAACTGAAAAATGTGCTGGTAGAGCAGGGACTGGTCAGAGGGGTTTCAAATTTAAAGGAGTTACATTTCTAGGAGTTGCTAGATGTGTGTAAAGACATTATAGCAATGTCTAAAGGTTTCACTGAGAATTCTATTGCTGTCTTCTTGCCTAATTCCAGGCCAAAATCATGGGGCCCCATACAACCTACTTGATAGGGTCCCACCCCTCTAACACCTTCTATCAGCCTACCTGCCCACTACCTCACATTTTGTACCCACCATTACCCCTAACTTTGCACCCACCCACAAACCACCTTACTCTATACCGCCTGCATTCCCCTTTACCCTGCACTCTGCACCACCTGCAGCTCCCAATACTCTATACCAGGGGTAGGGTCCCATGAGACATTGCAAGACCCTAACAATCACAGGCATTACTCCTAGAGGCAGAGGCATGATGGGATTTGTAGTTTCAAAATAGCTGGAGAGCTGAGGTTCTCTACCCCTGCTCTATACTCTGTGTCCTCTATTGTCTATCGATAAGCCAGGGATGAGCAGAGAAAGTGGGGACCCAGGCTTAGGAGTTTAGTGGACTGTGAGATGCCTACAGGCAGCCCCCCTGCTGACTTTATGGGGCCCGGACCCCATATAGGAGTGCTGTCTTTACTCCATCCCCTCATTGGCAGCCCTGGCTCTAGTAAACCTGCCCCCCCCCCCCCTTTTTTATCTTGAAATCATAGGGATAGTAGAAGATGTAAATCCCCCCAATGGAGTCACAGACAGTAATTAAACCTGGCAGGGTGTTAACAATTTTTTGCTAAAACTGGCATTGCCACAGGTGCTACGGAAGTGACAAATAAAAGCCATTCGATAATTGTCATATCCCTGTAATTTTGGTGAAAGAAATTTTGGAAAACTGTTTACATTTCATAAAAATGAATTGGTACCAATGGGCAAGGCAAATTTAGGGTGTTTTATTTTTTTTATTTTTTTTTAAGGTGCAAAGTTTTTAATGATTTTAATGACTTCTGTGGTTACAAAACTTTCTGTTCTTGTGTCAAAAATGTTCTCTGATTCATCACATTATTTTCTTTTTTCTTTTTACAGAAAATGTAACCAGCAAAGAAACACTAGGACTTTATTAAACCCAAATTCACTCCAGTAGCATACCAAGGGAAATTGAGACTTTTTGCTTAAGCACACGTTTCGCAGATGGCAAAATTGATAGTTTTTAGCAGAATCAATTTAGTAGACCTACCTCAACTCCTCCCCAGAAACTAAAGGAAAAACCATGATGGAGATCAGAAAATGTTTTTTTTCATCAAACACATTTCCCAATTGCAGCAACATTGTACATGTCTTGCCAACCTGCAGCTATCATTATGCACAGTGGATACTACAGCAAGGACCAGACAATTATATGAAGGGCTTTATTCAGAGACTAATTAAAATTCATTTTGTTATTTGGCAGACACCACGTTTTACTGTTTTGTCCATGGATGATTGGGATAGGGAAATTTAATGATACCCTGACAATGATTGACTGTGAAAAGGTGGGGTATAATTAAACAAAACATTGAACAATGCTGTGTCTCTGCTCTTGATAGAACGTAGAATAAACATATTCTGACTATTATTAATCGCAGACAATGGAGAATGATCGCTATTGTTTTCACTGTGCCTGTTAATGAATTACATATCAATACGGGGCGGACAATCTAAGAATAGGAGGGTGGGTAGGCTTCTGTGCAGATATCTTATTAAGTACAATAGTTAATTGGCTCCGATGGGGGAAATTTGTCCTTAATGTACTGATATTTCTGCTTAATGACTCCATTATTAGTCATTTTGTTTGCCTAATATCCCCATATCAATGCAGCAAGGTTGGTTTACTAAAAACTTTTTTTTTTTTTAAACCATATACTTTTTTATTCAAAATTATCTTTTTACTTTACATCAACACTATTACATACAGAAATTTCCCACTGAACATTTAGAACAACTGCATTAAAGCGGGAGTCCGCTGGGAGTTCCGCCGTATTTTTTTTTTTAAAAGCCAGCAGCTACAAATACTACAGCTGCTGACTTTTCCAATGAGCGGAAGGTCCACTTTAGGGTGGACCTCTGCTTTAACAGAACACTAAACACAAAGACAAAACAAACAAACTAAAAAAATAAATAAAAAAAACAACAAAAAAGAAAATCCTAATAAACTGTACAACTTCCTGATTATGCAATCTTGTTTGATTAAACAAGCTCCAACAAAGGATGACAAACTCTGCCCTAATTAGAGCAGAATTCTTAAAGGGTAATAACTAGGGATGAGCCCAATGTTCGAGTCGAACAGTGAACAATATGTGGAGTTTGCTGCAAATTTGAAAGCCACAGAACGCTGTTAAAGTCTATGAGACACTAACATGAAAAACCAAAAGTTTTAAAGGCTTATATGCAAGTTATTGCCATAGAAAGTGTTTGGGGACCTGGGTCCTGCCCCAGGGGACATGTATTGATGCAAAAAACAGTTTTAAAATGTCTGTTTTTTCAGGAGCAGTGATTTTAATAATGCTTAAAGTGAAACAATAAAAATTTTATATTCCTTTAAATATCGTACCTGGGGGGTGTCCTTAGTGTGCCTGTAAAGTAGTGCATTTTCCCAGTGTTTAGAACAGTACTACAGTAAAATTACATTTCTAAAGGAAAAAAGTAATTTAAAACTACTCGCAGCTGTAATGTATTGTCAGGTCTTTATTTGAGAAATATTACTCATACAAGTCATTCCCTGGCTTTACTCATACAAGTCATTCCCTGACTTTAGAGGAACGTAACACAATACCCCCAGGATATAGAATTTAGTCCACACACTTCCAAAAGTTACATAGTTACATAGTTAGCCTGATCCATCTAGTTCAACCAATAAAAGGGGAAAAAAATCCTAAAAATAAAATTAAAAAAACATACAATCCTATACCCATGGTTGATCCAGAGGAAGGCAAAGAAAAACCCAGCAAAGCATGAACCAATTTGCTCCAGCAAGGGAAAAAAATCCTTCCTGATCCCCCCAAGAGGCAATCAGATATTCCCTGGATCAACTTTACCTATAGATGTTAATATCCAGTTATATTATGTACATTTTGGAAATAATCCAGGCCTTTTTTTAAACAATCTACGGAGCTGGTCAGAGCTAGCTCTTGAAGGAGTCTAGTCCAACCATTTCGTATTTGAAGACAAAAGTTTTTTTTCCTCCAGATGTAAAGTGTGCCCCCTTGTCCATTGTGATGACCTTAAAGTGAATAACCCAATACTCAACACTTCCCCAAGTGCCATAGAAGGCTGATGAAACATAGCAAGGGAAACACCACTCGAGGTGAGTCCACCATCTAATGCCCCTATTTATACTAATGTCCCTATTTATGTCTGGGTTCAGATACAGCGTGTAACCATAATTAATACAAGAAATTAAGGTGGATTAACGGACACCAAAGGAAAATAAAACTCCAGCTTCTTTATTAGAACAATTACAATTCCTGAACTGATGCGTAATAATAATCATGCCATAGAAGGCTCTCACTGGCTACCTTCTCTTTCTGGTTCACAATGTACAACATCTCTCCATCACTCACAGAGAGACTCTGACTAACATAGATTGATAATTACAAGCCCTCTCTCTTGTAATGGTCTAGCAGTCATGGTGAACCTTGCCACCCCAGATGTTTTGGAACTACATTTGCCATGATGCTCAACTACACTGCAGAGTGCATAAGCATCATGTGAAATGTAGGTCCAAAACATCTGGGGTGCCAAGGTTCGCCATCACTGGTCTATAGTCTCTGTAAATTGTCAGTCTCTTGTAAAATATAATTACCCAAAGTAGGTTTCAGAAAGATGGTTAGGTTTGGGTACACAATGGTTTCTAAGGGGGTTTTTGGTAGATGAGGAGCAGGTCTGCAGGTATAAATTTGTAATGGTCTCTACTTTAGGAGCTGAAATTATTCCAATTATGTCATTCATACTACTGACAAGAAAGGTAATAAATGTCTCCATAATATGCAGTCAGACTGTTCTTATATGAGAACAATTGATCCCCCTTCACTCTGTAAGTTCAATCCTTTAACAAATGAAATACTTATGAATGAATGCATACCATGAATTTAAAGGCGCACTTGTGACCCGGACTGTGATATTGGATGTCACTTCACTTGTATAATAAAGTCATAAAAACCCTCTAAAAGACAGACTCACAATTGTCCTTGCATCCTCCCTATCTGCATTGATTGGAGTTGGCAAAGTCCCAGCAGAATGAAAACAGCTTGTAATGTACCAAGACAGGCGAGAAGAACTCGACAGAGTGGAATCATGCATATACCTCAAAGGGCAAAATATCAGGTCTTCAGGTATCTGAAAACTATCAAAGGCTAAAAACATGGCGACAAGACTAAAGCACGAAATTAATCTATGACTGAGCAAGAAGAATTGATATTAGATGCTCCAGGGTTGTCAAATAACCTTGATGTATTTGAGATGGCTGCTTTGACACTTATTGCTATCTCCAAGCACTTGCCAGAGACCAGCTCCTCACAATGAATATGGGGGGGGGGGGTCAGCAAAATGTTCCAGACAAGTAGGCAAAGTGCTGGCTGTCAAAGTCTGCTTGCCTGATGGGGGTGGGGCGCCCTGATTGACATCACAACTAGCCTTAGGTAGCACCTAGGAAGATGGGTCAAAGTACTACATGCACTTTGTCTCCTGGGTGATAATAGAACACATTAATAAAAATCAAAGTAAGCCCCTGTACACACGGTCGGAGATTTCGACAACCAAATCCGTCTGATTTTGTCCGTCGGATCTTGTCCGAAACTGTTGCATACACACGGACGGACTAAGTTGTCGAAAAATCCGATCTTTCAGAACGTGATGACGTAATTTCGTTACAATGGGACTACATTCAGGCTAGTAGCCAATAGCTTTGATGTAGGAATTTGATCTGAGCATGCGTGGCACTTGGTCAGATCAAAATTCGCTACACATGATCGGAGTATGTCCGACCGGCCCAGTTGGTCGGGAAATATTTCCAACATGTTGGAAAATTGGGTCCGACGGATATTCCGATGGAATCAGTCCGATGCATACCACACACAGTCGGATTATCCGACGACACGGTCCGATAGGACACATTCCGACGGATTCTCCGACCGTGTGTACAAGGGCTAAGACTTCTGTTACTACTTGCCGAACACCTCCTGCAGCTTTACTATGGAAATATCATGTGATTTGCATTTCTGGGTAGGGGGTGCACCGCTCCAGCTATGCTGTCATTCGCTACAGCATAAGCCAATCAGCGAGTGCTGGGGAGAGCACAGCACAACCTCCTCCAGGCTCTCTCCTGTCTGCCGCTGTCATTCCCCAACTGACTTTTTCATTTTAGTTCCCTGCAGCAGGCTGCCCCCCCCCCCCCCAGAATATCCATGAGGTGGCCAGCCTGGGATGGCACAACTGAAATCTGGGGGGGGGGGGGCGCGGCTACCCCAGCACCACCCCCCTAGATCTGGCCATGCCCTAAACCTTGGCCTTTGGATTGCTCCCTCAGATTGTCTCACCTAGCTCTTCTGAACTCTCTGGATTCTCCTGCCTCTCAGCCTTTAGTTGCAGACCCTCAGTCCACAGCCCAATAGAGTTCACTTGCTGTTCCCTGCAGTCACTGTAATTCCTGGTGTCAGCACGATCAGTGCAAATGTACACTTGCTGCTCCCTGTAGCATGGTCCCGTGCCCTGGCCTCTTAGTAGGGGTTCTCCTGACACCCTGGGCTGTCTCACTCATCTGGGACTCACACACTCCCTCAGTCAACTAGGCTCGCCTGGTCACCTTACCTATCCCAGTCCTCCAGACTTGCTCAGCTGTCCCGACATTCTCAGTCCTGTGGGTAATGAACCTTTCCAACATGGAGTACTTACTCTTGAATAGAGTGGCTCTCCTAATGGAAGTACACATATCTCTCCTGATGGGAGCTCTGCCTGCACACTCTCGCAGCCTGCAAATCTCCAGCGAGACCTGGGCACTGGATTGGAGACTTCTTCCCACCCAAATCTCTTTGAATTCTCCAAGTTCCAGATCCTGATACAGGATTACAAAACCCAGTAAAAACAGAAAACTCAGTTTTTCTACTCAGACACAATACTCTGGAACTCCTCAAGCTCTATCCTTAAGACATCTTTGCATTTACTCCCTATATTCACACAGTGGCAGGTATTTAGCTGTTTTCCTGGAGTTTCAGCTTTAAACCATCCTGATTTTTAACTTTTCAATCAACTTCTTACAGCAGTCTTCATCCCAGTGCTCTCTAAAAGGCCATAAAAGATCAGAGAATTCTGGTACCTTGACTTGGTAGTACTACAACAAAACTTTGGCCGGCGTCATGGAAAATTGCAGAAGCCGGGGCACAAAGTTCACCAGAACTGGCAGCTTAGCTTTGTGTTAGACGTCATCCAGACATGCCTCTTCTCAGTTCTTCGTCCAGTGCTTCTTTCTTGCACCACACTGTCATAACTTCAGATTTTTCTCTTCTCATGCTTATGGCTCTGGTTGAGTTTGCAGAAATATTTGAATAAGAAGCCAAAAGGTGTCAGGGGTTTGGATAGACATAGAGTTTATAAAGTATCCATGTGTACTGGTAGTTTTCATCACAAAACTTGACTTTGCCTGACATTTTGAAGTGTCCTCTAAGACTGGTGTAAGAGTGATGGCAGCAGTAGCAAACATTACCAGGCCCATGGGATGGTGGGGGGGAAATCAAATCCTATTTTACAACATACATTAACCACTTGCTTACTGGACACTTAAACCCTCCTCCTGCAGCTTTCAGCTCTGTCACACTTTGAATGACAATTGCATGGTCATACAACACTGTACCCAAATTTAATTTTTATCATTTTTTTTCACATAAATAGAGCTTTCTTTTGGTGGTATTTAAAGCGGGAGTCCGCCGGGACTCCGCGTTTTTTTTTTTTTTAAAGTCAGCAGCTACAAATACTGCAGCTGCTGACTTTTAAAATGGTGACACTTACCTGTCTAGATCGACACTCGGGTGCTGCCGCCGCCATCTTGGGTATGGGAATCAGGAAATGGAGCCTTTCGGCTTCATTTCCCGGTTCCCTACTGCGCATGCGCGAGCCGCGCGGCGCAATCCGGACGGTCCCCGCTGCCTCTGGAAACTGTGTGTTTCCCAGCAGGCAGCGGGGCACTTGCGCAAAGGGGGCGGGCAGTTGCGGAAAGGGGCGTAATCTACGCCCCTTTCCGCAGACAGCTATCCCGGAAGTGGGTGCAGTTACCTGGATTATCCAGGTAACTGCACCCCCCTCCCCCCTGAAAGGTGCCAATTGTGGCGCCGGAGGGGGGGGGATTCCGATGAGCGGAGGTCCATTTTAGAGTGGACCTCCGCTTTAATCACCATTTGGGTTTTTACTTTTTGCTAAACAAACAAAAAAAAGACGATTTAAAAAAAAAGAAAAACATGTTTCATAGTTTTTTATAAAATTTTGCAAACCAGTAATTTTTCTCCTTCATTGATATTCGCTGATGAGGCTGCACTTATGGCCACTGATAGGCACAGATAAGACGACACTGATAGGCACAGATAAGGCGACACTGATAGGTACAGATAAAATGTCACTGATAAGATGGTACTGATGTGCCCTGATCGGTGGCACTGATGGGTGGCACTGATGGGCAATGATAGGTGGCACTGATGGGCACTGGTAGGTGTCACTGATGGGCACTGGTAGGTGGTATTGATAGGCGGCACTGTGGGCACTGATAGGTGGCACTGAGGGCACTGATAGGTGGCACTGTAAGGTGACACTGTGGGCACTGATGGGTGGTACTGTGGGCACTGGTAGGTGGCACTGGTGGGCATTGGTAGGTGGCGCTGGTGGGCAATGGTAGGTACCTTCACAATCGGGACCTATGTCCCCCTCACAGCCGCCGGTGATTACCTTTTTTTTCTTCCTCACGCTATCAGCGTGAGAAGGAAAATTAGCTGATTACCGGCTTTGTTTACATCACATGATCAGTGGTCATTGGCTCGACCCCTTACTCCGATCTGCGATAAGGTGAGTTTCATAGACTCGCAGGGGGGGCGCAGGCTGCTTGAGCATGGGAGGACGCCCTCCTGGTAAATGAACTCTGCGCTGTAGCCATCTTACGCCTATAGCATGGATGGCAAGTGGTTAAGATTCTAAGATGATAATAGAGAATGTAAACAAAGGTTATGTCCCTACTGTGCCCCCAGTCACACACAACACATAAAAGTTGAATGTCAAAACTATTTGGTTAAAGGCCGAAGCTTAAAGTAGAACTAAAGAACTTTTTTTTTTTCATTTGGATAGAGTAAGGGAGGGTTATAACAAATGTCAATTTTTTTTTCGCCATCTGTGCCTCATTGCAGAGATTTCCCTTCACCTTCTGACCCATAGCCAAAACAGGAAGTGAGAGGAAATCCTTGCAAATTAACCCCTTAACAATCGGCCCATAGCCGAATGACGACTACAGGGCAGTTTCTTAACTCTGGGAGGGCGTACAGTGACGTCCTCCCAGAATTCCATTCTCGCGCACCACCTGGTCCACAAGACCCGGCACATCATGGATCACGGTAAATCACGGCCGTTTAGCACGTGTTTGCTCCGTCAAATGACGGAGCGATCACTTGTAAACAAACTGATGTCATGTCATGACGCCGGTTCCTCCCTCTCCTCTCTGTACCGATCGGTACAGTGTGAGAAGGGATAGATCGGTGGCAGCAGCGCTGTGGGCTAGATCTGTAATGCCCACAGTGCTGCTCAGTGACAATTGACTTTGGAATACCCAGCAATACCCTGTCAATAATCTGCAATACCCTGCCAATACTCAGCAATACCCAGCAATACTCTGCAATACCCTGCTAATACTCTGCAATACCCAGAAATACCCTGCAATACTCAGCAATACCCTGCCAATACTCTGAAATACCCAGCAATACCCTGACAATACCTTGCAATACCCTGCCAATACTCTGCAATACCCAGCAATACACTGCCAATACTCTGCAATAACCTGCAAATACTCTGCAATAGCCTGCAATACTCTGCCATACCCAGCAATACCCTGCCATACCCAGCAATACCCTGCCATACTCTGCAATACCCAGCCATATTTGGTGATACCCTGCAATACCCAGCCATACTTGGTGATACCCTGCAATACCCAGTCATACTCGGTGATACCTTGCAATACCTAGGCATACTCTGTGATACCCTGCAATACCCAGCCATACTATGCAAACCCTGTAATAACCAGGCATACTCTGCAATACTCGGTGATACCCAGCTATACTCAGCCATGCTCGGCTATGCTCAGCCATACTCGGCTGCACTCGGCCTCTGTATGTGGCCAGTATGTGGAAGTCTCACACATGTGGTATCGCCGTACTCAAGAGGAGTAGGAGAATCTATTTTGGGGTGTCATTTTTGATATGTACATGCTATGTGTTAGAAATATATAAATTGACAACTTTGTGTTAAAAAAAATGCATTTTAACCACTTCCGCCCGCCGTCCATCATATGACATCCTTGACTTGACTGTGCGGAGATATCTGAATGATGCCTGCAGCTACAGGCATCATTCAGATATCAGCTTTTTCAGCCGGCGATTCCCTACACCATAAGAATGATCATAGCAGCTGTTCCACTGCTTGGTCATTCTTACGGGAGGCGAGAGGGGACATCCCCACCCTCCCGTGCTTCTACCGACTGACCGCTATGATCGAAGCCAGGATCCTTTTTTTGTTTTTCATTTCAGGCTTCCCAGCCTAGAGGTGAGATGTGGGGTCTTACTGACCCCACATCTCACTTCTCTGTTTGGGGAGCCGGGCACAACCTGGGTCCCCAAACACTTTTTATGACAATAACTTGCCTATAAGCCTTTAAAATTAGCACTTTTGATTATTCATGTTCATGTCCCATAGACTTTAACAGTGTTCCGGCAGCTTTCGAATTTGCCCCGACCACTGCAAATTGTTCGGTGTTCTCAGAACATCCGGATAACCAACGTTCGGCATGGACTTATGCTCGGGCATAACCGTTCACCCATCCCTAGTCCTAGATATTGGGTCTCTCGTGGGTGGGCTTTAACGCCAAGAGGTCACATATATGTGACCCTATGTAAACACTTTTCTGTCCTAAGAGCATGCAGAGTATTATATTATGTTCAGCTATCTTTAAAGCTGAACTCATAGCAGAAATGTTTCTGAATAGCTATAATGTTGCTGCTCTTACCAACAATTGTGATGGTGTGTGTGTTAATAATTATATTGAACATGAGATATTTATTTTTACCCCCAGCTTTGCAGGCCTGATTTACCTGTACATCTGTTTTGTTACACTGGTGGCTGAGCACCCTCTGTCCACCCAACCATTGGTCTGGTAATTCACCATTGTAGTTCTGTTCTACGGGACCCAGAAGTCATCAGCCCCAGCTCTGCCCTCATCTCAGCCAATTCTCCACCCACACACCCGGGCCATTAGCTCTTGCATTTCCCATTTCATTATGGGAAAAGTAGTGTTGTTTCCCTAGAGGTGGTGTGTGAGAAGACAGAATGCATAGTGCTACTCTCAAAAGGGCCACTGTTTGGTGCCATGGGTTCTATTCCCACTAGTGCAGCAGACAGGCAAACAGAAAATTCCACAGCTCTGGAAAGCACAGTCTAGGGGTTGTTTTTTAACAGGTTATTGCAGGTTAACTTGGATGGGAACTAGGGAGCTGTGGGATGCAATAGAGATCTCCAAACTATGGACCTCCAGCAGTTGCGGAACTACATGTCCCATGAGGCATTGTAAAACTCTGACATTCGCAGACATGACTAGGCATGATGGGTATTGTAGTTCCTGAACAACTGGAGGGCCATAGTTTGGACACCCCTGCTCTAGAACTTTGCATGGGAGTATGAGGGCACTAGCTCCCAAGCAGCATTTTCTTAGTACAGTCCTCCAAGAGTTAGGACATGAGTACACCATTTGCAATGTCCCAGGCCAGGCAATTCTTAACTGAACGTAGCAGAGGTTGGGCCCCTGTGCCTGGATCTCTCCGTCAGACTTAAGCAGCCAGCCTCCTCTTTGGAACCTCCAGATGAGATCCTCAGTGGCACTCTTCCTTTGGTTCCCCATGGGCTGGTAGGCAGATGGGCCCCCTTAGAGAAGCATGGCTAGGGCCTTGGTAAGTAGGTGGAATCTTGAGAAGGATGGCCAGGGAGGGCGGACAGTGTGGGCAGCCCCATCTCTCCACATCAAAGCTCCCCATGGAATCAGGTGTCCCCCATAATGTCAAATGTCTCCCATGAGATCAGAGGTCCCCATCACATCAGAGGTCCCCCATTACATCAGAAGCCACATCACATCCAAAGCCTCCTATCACATCAGAGGCCTCCCATCATGTCAAAGGTCCCCCATCACATCAGAGGTCCCTTATCACATCAGAGGTTCACCTTAATGTTCGAACTCACCCCTTTACATCAGAGGTCTCCCATCATGTCAGAGGTCCCCCATCATGTCAGAGGTCCCCCCATCACATCAATGCCCCCCCAATAGATTAAAGCCCCCAACCACCCCATTACAGCCCCCCCCCCAATCACTTAGTCCTCCCTTTACATCAGAGCTCTACCTTTTATTCCTAGCAGCATGGAGGAGGGTGGAAACTGGAGGAGGTCTGGAGTCATGCATTGCAATGGCTGATGCTATGCATTTTAGCCCTAGAGAGTCAATAGTTTTAATAGTTTTTTTTTCAAAATTTTTTATACTTCTTCTCATTTTTACTATTTGAAAGTAACAAAGTAAAGTGTTATAGGTTAGACCAGTGGTCACCAAAACTTTCTAAACAAAGGGACAATTTACTGTCCTTCAGATTTTGGGGGCTGGACTGGGGCCAATGGGGGTAGAAAATGTCCTGGAGTCAGTAGCGGTAAATAATGACTGATGTTTAAAGGAGGAATAGTGCCCCATCACTGGGACTAGTGGGAGGGATAGTGCCCCACCATTGGTATCAGTGGGAGGGATAGTGTCCCATTGTTGGTGTAAGTAGAAGGAATAGTGCCCCACCTTTAATGGCAATGGGAGGAATAGCGTTCCACTGTTTATACTGGTTAGAGGAATGGTGTCCTTTGCTTGGTGTCAGTAGAAGGAATAGTGTCCCATCATAGATGTCAGTGGGAGGAATAGTGCCCCATTGTTGGTGTCAGTGGAAGGAATAGTGCCCCATTATTGGTGTCAATGGGAGGAATGGTGTTCTATTGGTTATATCGGTGTGAGGAATAGTGTTCCATCGTCTATATCAGTGGGAGGAATAGTGCTCTACCGTGGATATCAGTGGGATAAATAGTGTCCCATAGTTTATAAAAGGGGAGGAATTATGACCCGCTGTTGGTGTCAGTGGAAGAAATTGTGCTTCATCGATTATGTCAGTAGGAGGAATAGTGCCTTGTATCAGTGGGAGAAATAGTGTCCCAGGGGCCAGATAAATGCAATTAAAGGGCCACATCTTGCCTGTGGGCTGCAGTTTGGAGGCTGGTAGGTTAGATGAAAAGGTTTTATAATGTTTTTAGCAACTAAAGGGTCGACTCACCCAAATTTTAGTATTTGATAGAAGCTGAGGAGTTAAACCCCCTGACAGTCTCTCCTATCTCCAAAGTACTGCATTGCTAAGATGTCCACACAACTGCTGTGCCCAATACAAGGACTCCCACCCTCCCAGCTGGATTTGTATATGTTGTATATTGGGGAGAATGGAACAGGCAGAACACATTGTGCAGACACCCAAAACTGTCCCATGACATGAGTCAGGCTAATGTGCATGGAGCCTCAGGAATTATTTAAAGGAGAACTCACTGTTATAGATTCTAAAATAGACTTGATCCTCTAGATATTTTGGAAAGAGCACAATGTAAATAAGTTGCCTCCAATGATTAGTATTCTGTGCCTGAAGCACTGCTGGCTGCTGTACCAATGACAGATTCATAGTCTTAGCTATAGTACATGGTCATTCACTCTTGTGATCCTCTCCGCTTATCTACCAGCAAAAAGTATTTTTTCCACTGTTCTGTGAATGGTTGAAGGACGTTCCCGCTATAACATCCTCCATTCTTCTAGGGAGGCTTTCCACAAGATACATTAAAAGAATAACTAAATGGGTACTCCAGTAGGGGGCAGATGACAAACATGGGTGGAAAGTGACTAGTGAGCCCATAGTTGGGTTTTAAGCAGTAATTGGAATGGCTACATTTTTAATGCAAAAAAAAGTTTTAAAAACTGAAGTTTTTTCGGGAGCAGTGATTTTAATAATGCTTAAAGTGAAACAATAAAAGTGTAATATTTCTTTAAATTTTGTACCTGGGGGGTGTCTATAGTATGCCTGTGAAGGGGCGCATGTTTCCCGTGCTTAGAATTGTCCCTGCACAAAGTGTAATTTCTGCAGGAAAAAAAGTCATTTAAAATCAGTCGTGGCTATAATGAATTGTCGGCTCCCCGTAATACAGAGAACAGTCATTGAAAGTCATTGATAAAAAAATGGATATTAAGGGGAAAGCAGGTTTCCGTTACATCAGAGGGGACGGGGTCACCCACACGTCATTGGGGAAGCCAGGCTTCCCCACTTGCGTCAGAGGGGGGTGGGATCAGGTGACGGATGGCCCCGCCCTCCTCATATAAGAAATGTCAGGCTGCCGGGATCCCCAAAGTGTCTCCGCCAGTGGAGACAAAGGATGGATGGACTGCGCTGCGCTAGAGGGAGAGAACACCCATCGCTGGATCAGATCAGCCATCGATGGACCCCAGAGAGGTGATCATCCGTCGCTGGATAGCAAGAGTGGATAGCCACCACTGGAATCTTTTTTTAATTTTTTTAATTTTTAATAAAATACTTTTTCAACGGTGTGTGTGTCTTTTTTAACATTCTTTTACACTTTCTTTGTGAAATGGTAGGGGTACTTTTGTACCCCCTTACCATTTCAAACAGAGGGGCCGGGATCTGGGGGTCCTGTGGTTAAAGGGGGCTTCCAGATTCTGATAAGCCCCTTGTCTGCAGACCCTCACAACCACCGGCCAGGGTTGTGGGGATGAGGCCCTTGTCCTTATCAACATGGAGACAAGGTGCTTTGAGGGGTCACAGACCCCCAAAGCATCCTCCCAATGTTGAGGGCATGTGGCCTGGTATGGTTCAAGGGGGGCGCTCTCTCGTCCCCCCTCTTTTCCTGTGACCTGCCAGGTTGCGTGCTCGGATAAAGGGTCTGGTATGGATTTTTAGGGGGAACTCCAAGCCATTTTTTTTATTTGGCGTGGAGTTTGCCTTAATATCCATACCAGACCTGAAGGGCCTGGTAATAGAATTTGGGGGAACCCCACGCTTTTTTTTTATCAATGACTTTCAATGAGTGTTCTCTGTATTACGGGGAGCCGACAATTATAGACGCGAGTGATTTTAAATGACTTTTTTCCTGCAGAAATGACACTTTGTGCATAGACAATTCTAATCACGGGAAAAATGCGCCCCTTTACAGGCATACTATAGACACCCCCCCCAGGTATGAAATTTTAAGGAATATTACACTTTTATTGTTTCACATTAAGCATTATTAAAATCACCGCTCCCGAAAAAACTGCCGTTTTGAAAACTTTTTTTTGCATTGATACATGTCCCCTGGGACAGGACCCAGGTGCCCAAACACTTTTTAGGACAATAACTTGCATATTAGCCTTTAAAATTAGCACTTCAGATTTTGAACATTCGAGTCCCATAGACTTTAATAGAGTTCTAAAGTTCACACGAAGTTTAGATCTGTTTGCAGGTTCTGGTGCAAACCGAACCGGGGGGTGTTCGGCTCATCCTTAATATATATATATATATATATATATATATATATATACAGTATATGTATATATCCTGTACACTGTATACATATAAAAAATGTAGCGGTACCCTCGTGAGGGCTGCTGAGTGTTGTAGTCCACCTGTCACCCCAGCCAGGCACACGATTTCCAGTCACTCTTAGACAGAAAACAGTCCATGCACTTTGTTTTCTATTTTTATTGAGGGGAATTAACTTGGATGGGGTAAGGGTATACGGGATGCCCACTTGATTGCAGAACATTTACAGTATCTCACAAAAGTGAGTACACCCCTCACATTTTTTGTAAACATTTTATTATATATTTTCATGTGACAACACTGAAGACATTACACTTTGCTACAATGTAAAGTAGTGAGTGCACGGCTTGTATAACAGTGTAAATGTGCTGTCCCCTCAAAATAACTCAACACAGCCATTAATGTCTAAACCACTAGCCATAAAAGTGGGTACACCCCTAAGTGAAAATGTCCAAATTGGGCCCAAATTGTTACTGTTTTTTGTGGCCACCATTATTTTCCAGAACTACCTAACCCTCTTGGTTATGGAGTTGACCAGAGCTTCACAGGTTACCATTGGAGTCCTATTCCACTCCTCCATGACAACATCACAGAGCTGGTGGATGTTAGAGACCTTGTGCTCTTCCACCTTCCGTTTGGGGATGCCCCACAGATGCTTAATAAGGTTTAGATCTGGAGACATGCTTGGACAGTCCATCACCTTTAACCTCAGCTTCTTTAGCAAGGCAGTGGTCCTCTTGGAGGTGTTTTTGGGGTGGTTATCATGTTGGAATACTGCCCTGCGGCCCAGTCTCCAAAGGGAGGGGCTCATGCTCTGCTTCAGTATGTCACAGTACATGTTGGCATTCCTGGTTCCCTCAATGAACTGTAGTTCCCCAGTGCCGGCAGCACTCATGGCGCTCCAGACCACGACAATCCCACCACCATGCTTGACTGTAGGCAAGACACATTTGTCTTTGTACTCCTCACTTGGTTGCCGCTACACACACTTGACACCATCTGAACCAAATAAGTATATCTTGGTCTCATCAGACCACAGAACATGGTTCCAATAATCCATGTCCTTAGTCTGCTTGTCTTCGGCAAACTGTGGGCTTTCTTGTGTATCATCTTTGGAAGAGGCTCCCCTCTGGGATGACAGTCATGCAGACCAATTTGATGCAGTGTACAGTGTATGATCTGAGCACTGACTGGCTGACCCCCCACCCCTTCAACCTGTGCAGCAATGCTGGCAGCATTCATACATCTATTTCCCAAAGACAACCTATGGATATGACGCTGAGCACGTGCACTCAACTTCCTTGGTCGTCCATGGCGAGGCCTGTTCTGAGTGGAACCTGTCCTGTTAAACTGCTGTATGGTCTTGGCCACCGTGCTGCAGCTCAGTTTCAGGGTCTTTGCAATCTTCTTATAGCCTAGGCCATCTTTATGTAGAGCAACAATTCTTTTTTTAAGAACCTCAGTTTGCTTTTTTTGCCATGAGGTGCCATGTTGAACTTCCAGAACTTCTAGTTCCGTTGCCCACAGGAATTGGGGTACCTCTAGTCACTCGGATCTGCCGGGGAGAAGCTTGGGAGGTTACTATAGTAAGGATAGACTACTTAAGGCTCAGGTTAGGTATTCCCGCTCACCTAATGATGAAGACCAATCAGTGGTCGATACTTGTGCAGAGGGGAGGATCTGAGCCTGTGATGTCAAACAGCGACGGCAGTGAGCCAGTGGATGTTCTTATCACATGAAATAAGCGATTGTTTGTCTTTGCGCTAGTAAGTGTCCTCTTTTAGCGGGGTTTTAAATACATTTTTAAGCAGAGAGCACTATGTCGACTGTGTTTTGAGTCCCCTGGAGTGGAGAAATATCTAAGGAGTAAGGCTGTATAGATCCTGGAGATCAACTCCCTATCTGTGAGATACACATTGGGTGGAGTAGAGATCATGAAAGTGAGAAGGTAAGAAGCTGATTCCTGACTGAAAGGAGAGATCTTTTAAAGAGCTCATTTGAGTATACCTAACCCATCCTTGAGGTGAGCAGATAAAGTAGCTGGTGGTGGTGTGCACAAGAAATAAGAATCGTTTTGCATAGCACGGTGACAGAAGGTTAACATTGAAGTACAACTATCAATATTTCTGTTTATTGAGTGGACTTTTTGTATGGCTTTTTACGTATTGAATTTTCACGTATAATTTGCACATAGGGGATTATTGATTATCACTATAGTAGCGCTGCACTACATGTGTATGTGGGTCTTTTGGGAATTTATATATATATATATATATATATATATATATATATATATATATATATATATATATATATATATATATATATATATAATATATATACATATATAAACTAGAACATAGGCAAGGAATAAAAGATGAAGAAGCTGCATTCTCAGTAAGTGCATAAATCAGTGGCTGAATGTGCTTAAAAACCTGAGAGTTTAATATCAATGTAACAAAGGCGTGAAACTTTAGACTCTTATAACACCCTCCGAAGGTCAACTCAGGTCTCCTCAGGAGGGAGAACGCAAAGCGTGTTTGATTCTTAAATGACTACCTTTTCCCGCAGTCGGGGAGGGGTTCGTAAAGGTCAGCGGGCAGCTTTTTTGTAGCAATTCTCCACAGGTCGATTATTCATGTACGTGTCAACGGTTGTCTTCATGCACCGGTGATGTCCCATGGCTCCTCTCACAATGCATTTTGTGCGCAGATCGCCCTCATCATTCCTGTGTGTTATTTTTGCTCAATCATTATATTATGAGTGGCCAACTCCACTAGCTGAATGCGTCATTCAATTAGAGAGCTTTGTAATGTCATTCCTGGTTGATATCCGATGTAATGATTCTTTATTAGAGGCATGATTTGCAGGGAACACTATAAGTAACTCCCTAAGGATGGGTTCTGATGACAGTCATGATGTATCTGATTTAAAGCTAAACTCCTGGCAGATATAAAAATAAGCAACAAGTAATTCTCCTGTCTGTTCATTAAAATATATTTATTATGGTATTATCTGCAGTGTAGCTATCTGAGTTTCTCTAGTTATCAGCCCCTTATTTTACAGTTCTTTGAAAAAGTATTCCTACCCCTTGACATTTTCCATATTTTGTCTTGTTACAACCAAAAACGTAATTGTATTTTATTGGGATTGTATGTGATAGACCAACACAAAGTGGCACATGATTGTGCAGTGGAAGGAAAATGACGCCCCATAATGCACTGTGAGAGTGCAGTGCATTGCTGTATGATGATTGGTCAAAGCATGCACCATGACCTGCATACTTTGGCCAATCCCAGTGCCCTCAGCTAAGAGAGTCATCATTGGACAAAGGCAGGTTGCTTTTGGCCAATCATGGCTCAGGGGGACTAAGTATACACCCCACACTATATAAGGCTGTCTGCACATCGGGCCCGTGTAATGTATTGTTGATGTGGATGGAGAGAGAGTGTCATTTAAGCCGCATACACACGGGCGGACTGTATGGCCAACTTAGTCCGTCAGACAATCCGACGGACAGTCCGTCCTACTTTCGAATGAACGGACTTGACCACACACGGATGCAAAACAGTCAGTCGAAAGTTTGCACGATGACGTGTACAGCACGTACGACGGGACTAGAAATAGGAAGTCCAATACACAGCAATGCAACCTTTCGCCGTGTAAATCCTTTCTGAGCATGCGCCATACTTAGTCCGTCGAACTAGCCTACTCACGAGCGGATTGTCCGCTGAAACCAAAGTCTGACGGACAATATTACGGAAATTCCGAAAATACTTAGTCCGCCAGACTGCACGCTGAAAAAGTCCGCTGAAGCCCACACACGAGCGGACTGTCCGCTGAAATGTGTTTCGACGGACTAAGTTGGCCAGACAGTCCGCCCGTGTGTACGCGGCTTTAGATTGAGCAGGCAGGCAGGTTATTCAGTTAGCTGCAGTGTATTTAATATATATATATATATATATATATATATATATATATATATATATATATATATATATATATATAGTCAGTCTCATATATATATATATATATATATACACTGTATCCAGTGTATCCAGTGTACCCAAGCCTATATCTGACTGCAGGCCATTCCTGGTATACTTTTTCTAATATACTTCAGGCAGGCAGGTTGTTCAGTTAGCAGCAGTTTATTTAATATAAATATATATATATAAATATATATATAAATATATATATATATATATATATATATATATATATATATATATAAATACACTGCAGCTAACTATATATATATCCCCAACTTGCATATTAGCCTTTAAAGTTAGCACTTTTGATTTTTCACGTTCATGTCCCATAGACTTTAATGGTGTTCGCACAATTTTTTTGCCTGTTTGCATGTTCTGCCGCAAACTAAACCGGGGGGTGTTCAGCTGATCCCTAGAAGGGAGAAAAGGAGGAGACGTTCCTGTTATGAGGTCACGGCAATAAAATACGCTGATACTGTGCATTAACTGGTTTACAAGGAGAAAGACTCTGAAATGAAAGTAGCTACATTTTACCAGAATTGGGTCACTAATGAAGGAAAATTAAGTCCTGTGTATTCATTGGTTTCAGTTTCTAAGATGCAGCTTCAGATAAGTTGCACATGTAATGCAACAATGAGGGGCCCAACTCTTGCCCTGATCTCCTATTTTGAATCCAAAATATAGGTGGTATGCCTTTTTTACCACTGCACTTTTGAGATGCAAATGTAACCTCGCCACAAATGTAGCAGAAGTTATCTGTTGTTCATACAGTTTTGGAGCATCTTAGCGTCTGAGGGAAAATATCACAAAACTGTTCCTTGAAAATGTCAATCAAAGTTACAGTGATCCTGCGCATAACTTATACACTAAATTAGTTGACTGATTCTGTACATGCTGGATTGTTAGGTTATGCACAGGATCACTGTAACTTTAGTTGATATTTATTTGTGTGGTTGTGAACACTATTAAGTTTTGCTGCCTTTGCACATTTTATTATTTTTTATTTACTAGTAGTAATGCCGAGGACCCTTACACAACATTCTTTATATGTTCCTTGGAAATGTTAGGCAAATGACACACAAGCCACCAGATGTAACTGTAGGATGCGTAGATCTGACGCAAATGTACCTTGCCATAAAAGAACAATAAATTACAGTTAGGTAATAATCTTTAGTCTCAAAGTGAAGATAGATTTATACACTTCCATGTGGTACCATTTTCATTGTTCTACCATACTTTGTTGAGATGTTATGTGGCATCCTGATCATCAGACACCTCCCTCCCTTATAGGCAAATATACTTGCCTGTGTATAAATCTTTATTGAGAAATAACTTAAAAACTTTAGCCAACCAGCACCTTTATCACCAGTTTTCTAATTCCTCTAATCAAAATATGTAAGAATTAGCACATTTTATTTCGGAGGTTGATCATTTCTCAAAATTTGTAGACCATTGTTGCCCTTTTCATTGAGTAGGCAGTTTTAATTGGCAAATGTGCTGCATGAAAGCAGCCAATGTGTCACTAGCTACTGTATTATTTGTCTTTATAAATACACCTAGAGCAGTATACAGTCTGTTATAAATTCAACAAAAGAAGGAGTAGAAAAGTCCAATTGTCATCGCAAACCAGAGGAGACAGCGCTTTATTCGTGAATCTTTTTATTATGTCTATGCGGTGACAAATAGAAAATGATGGAAAATGAAGCGCACTTCAAGGAATGAGCGGCCATATATAAATGTTTGCTTTGTCTGGCTTTTAAACTGCACAAGGATCCCATTAACGCACTTCAAAATGATAACTTGACAACGCAAAGGCTGATAAATCACTTTATCTCTGCCCGGAGAATTAAATTGTTTTTGCTTTAAGGACGCTCTTCTCTTTGTCTGATGCTGATTAATTTTCTTGATAATAACTCTTGAGCACATAAAACATCAACAACGTAACTTTTTATGCATTCATCAGTGTCACACCACGTAACGGTCTCATTTGTTTCCGTAAAACAAATTCTGCTCACTGTCACCCAGCCTGGGACTTGATAAAGCTCTCTTCTATAGTGAAGCAAAACATTTAAAGGACATTTCTATCCAAAACTGATAACCCAAACTTGGGAGAACACTTTTAAGTTAAATTATCTGCTGGCTTGTGCATGTGTTGCTGACCCTGGGTACTGAGCAGGAAACACGAGGGTACTTGTTCCAGGTGCCCGGGCCTTGATTCTAGGATTCTCTAGAATTTTTATGTGATAATATATGGTGGCAGTTCTAGGCCAACATGCCTTGGAAAAATAAGAATGGTAAGACTTGTCTTAACTGGACCTTTCATGAAAATTCAAGGACCCCTTATCTTGTAGCTACTCTGCCCCATGATTATTATTATTTTTGTAGCCACCCTGCCCCCATAATAATAATAACTGTAATAATAAAACACTTTCAGTAGAAAAAAGTAAGCTACCCCACTCAAAGAGATATTAAAGGGGTTGTAAACCCTCACGTTTTTTCACCTTAATGCATTCTATACATTAGGGTGAAAAAAAACCTGGCAGTGACCGCCCCCCCAGCCGCCAAGCCCCCCTGTTTTACTTACTTGAGCCCTGGAACATCATCCAGAGGGGACACACTCTTCCTCTGCCGACGGTTCTCGGCTCTTGATTGGATAGATTGATAGCAGCGCAGCCATTGGTGCCTGCTGCTGTCAATAAATCCAATGATGCAGGCGCCCAGGGGGGCGGGGCCGAGTCATACATTCGGCCAGTGCTCTCCCGCAAGTTAACCTCCGGGAGAGCACTTCTCCTAGGGGTTATCTGATGTGGGGAGGAGCCGCGAGAGCCATCGAGGGACCCCAGAAGATGGTGTTCGGGGTCACTCTGTGCAAAACGAGCTGCACAGTGGAGGTAAATATGACATGTTTGTTATTTTTTTTTAAAATAAACAAAGCTTTAAATCATTTTTCAGCACTTTCAGCAGCTGATTAAATCTCTTACTGAGTATGCAGCTTCTTTATCTTGTAATCCTTGCCTTTGTCAGACTAAGCTGGTGCCATGACTGCTGTCCCAGGTTTCTTGTTTCAGGGTGGTTCCTTTCTCTTCAGCATCCTATAGAGCCACCCTTGTATGCAGCACTAGAGTTGCATCTCCGTACACTGTGTACATCAATAAAAACACACAGCCCTGAAGCTTGGCATGTCAAGGCGCTCTCCTGCTACTCACTCTCTTCTCCTATCTACCAGACTGGCTGGAGATTGCACTGTTTAGTAAAATAGCCCAAGCCAGCATCATTGAGTTGCATACTGCAAATGCTAGGGTAAGAATTTTATCAAATAATTCACTGGGGAATGTGTATTTTATTGTGCTCAATAGGTTAATCTAAAAAAAAACACAGAGGGTCAGGTTCAGCCCGCCCCCTCTCTCCAGCCACCCCCTCTATGTGGAATGGAAAGTTTCATGCATTGCATGAACCTATCCATGGTTGCTGCCACCACCCCCTATTCAGGCATCCGGCCCCTTTTAGGGCATCAGGTGCCTGAATTACAGCGACGGGGGTGTTTTTTGAAGCACCTGATTAGAGCCATAATAGGCTTCAAGAAAGGCGGGCTCGGAACGCAGAGCATTGCGCTCTGAGCCCACCCAGGTGTGTTAGAAAAGCAAATGAATATTTGAACCGCCTCTCCGCCTATCAGGTTGTGCGGGTCTGATACCGGTCACCTGATTGGCTAAATGGACAGGCACTGCTAATTGACACCTAGCAGGAAGACGAGACACACGGAGGACACAGCTCGCCGCTGCCTGACCCGCCACCAAGGTGAAGTAAGTGCCACTCAGACATCGGGCTGCATTTAATGGGGCACAATGGCAGAATTTGATGGGCACAGTGTAGGCATTTAATGGGCACAATGGTGGCATTTGTTGGCACAGTGGCTGCATTTGATGGGCACAGTGGCTGCAATTGATGGCACAGTGGCTGTATTTGATGGCACAATGGCTGCAATTGATGGCACAGTGGCTGCATTTGACAGGCACAATGGCTGAATTTGATGGGAACAGTGGCTACATTTGATGGGCACAGTGGCTGCATTTGATGGCACAGTGGCTGCAAATGATAGCACAGTGGCTGCATTTTATGGGGACAGTGAGGCTGCTATTGATGTGTTTTTTTCAGTATTTTTGAGAAAAAATTTTGAGCACCAGCCGCCACTGCTGAGGGTTTATTATTAAATGAAACCCTGGCTTCCGGGCCACTTCCTGTATGCACCAGTGGGCTCTCCTGAAGGATTCTGGGAAAGCTGGGGGTACAAAAATCTTAGGCCGCGTACACACGGGCGGACTGTTCGCCCAACCTTGTCCGCTGAACAGTGTTTGGGCGGACAGTCCGCTCGTGTGTGGGCTTTCAGCGGACAGTTTCAGCGGACAGTTGGACGGACAAAGTCTTTCGGAAATTCCGAAAAACTGTCCGCTGAAACTGTGTTTGAGCGAACAGTCCGCCCGTGTGTGGGCCTGTCCGCTGTACTTTCGAAATGAGCGGACTGTTCCCGCTCGGAAAGTCCGCCCATTTCGAGCGCGTGTACAGGTAGGCGGGGCCCGCGAAGGAGACGTCGCGGGCTCCGCCGCCTGGAATGGGCTTAAAGGGGAACCCCAACGCCGAAAAAAAATCGGCGTGGGGGTTCCCCCAAAGTCCACACCAGACCCTTGTCCGAGCACGCTACCCGGCCTCACTGCAGCTTTTGACCCACCATACCACTCTGCCGTTAGAGGATTCAGTCTCTTTTAGAGATCCCATGGATCGGAGAGTGGACATGTATTTAAAGTGATTATATTGAGTGGCGGGGCAGCATGCAGGCCGGCGTTTGACCTTACCTCTGTAGCAGTAGCGGGGTCACATGGTATATGTCACATGGGTTGGTCACATGGGTTGATGTCACATGGGGACTATGACATCGTAAGGGGGCGGGGTCACCATGTGACATCAACCCATGTGACATATACCATGTGACCCCGCCCCATTGTCACTATATAAGTGACCGCACAGCGCGTCCCCGGCATTCCGGCCGGAGAGCTCGTCGAGTCAACATCTCCAGGAGAAGAACAAGAAGAAGAACACGAACGGAAGGCGGCGACGGCGACAGAAGACCGGGCCACCGCCTGTAAAAGAGCTACAAGAAGGCGCGGTGGCCCGGCAGAAGAACCGAAGGCGGCGACAGAAGAACGGAAGACGGCGACAGAAGACCGGGCCACCGGACCAGGCGCGGTGGCCCGGCAGAAGAACCGAAGAGGGGGACAAGACCCCCGAAGTCGGGAGAAGAGGCCGGCGGCGGGGAGGAAGAAAGCCGGACTCCTCCGCTGGCAAAAGAGCTACACACACATAGCGGAGGAGTCCGGCGAGAAGACCCCCGAAGACGGAAGACCCCCGGCTGTGCAATAAAATATTTTTTCCCCCTGTGTTGTGTTTTTATTTGTACTTTATTTCACAGGTGAATGGGTAGGGGTACATTGTACCCCATACTCATTCACATAGGGTGGGGGGCCGGTATCCGGGGGCCCCCTTCTTAAAGGGGGCTCCCGGATTCCGATAAGCCCCCCGCCCGCAGACCCCGACAACCAACGGCCAGGGTTGTCGGGAAGAGGCCCTTGTCCTCATCAACATGGGGACAAGGTGCTTTGGGGTGGGGGGGCCGCGCGGCCCCCCCTTCCCCAAGGCACCCCCCATGTTGAGGGCACGCGGCCTGGTACGGCTCAGGAGGGGGGGCGCGCTCGCTCGCCCCCCTTTCCTGGCCGGCCGGGTAGCGTGCTCGGACAAGGGTCTGGTGTGGACTTTGGGGGAACCCCACGCCGATTTTTTTCGGCGTTGGGGTTCCCCTTTAAGCCCATTCCAGGCGGCGGAGCCCGCGACGTCTCCTTCGCGGGCCCCGCCTACCTGTACACGCGCTCGAAATGGGCGGATTTGCCTCCGCCTTACGTGGGCGAGTCCGTTCATTTCAAAAGTTGAGCGAACTGTTTGCCCAACCTTGTTCGTCAAACAGTCCGCTCGTGTGTGGGCAAGTCCGCTCATGCAAATTTTGAGCGGACTGTTTGATGAAACTGTTTGCCGAACAAGGTTGGGCGAACAGTCCGCCCGTGTGTACGCGGCCTTTGAGGATGCTTCAGCGCTGTTCAGTAGGGTCTTCTTGCCAAATTTGGAATACTCAGCTTTCCCAGGATCCTGGGAGAAGACCCATGACAGGGCTGAAAATTTGGGTTTAAGGTAAATAATTATAGTATACAAGATAAGCAGACCTTGTATTTTCATTCAAGGAACTCTGGTTTCCATAAACAGGGACCGCGGAGGTCTTGACTCAAAGTCGAGAAGATAGCAGTCTCTAATTACAGTCAAAACCCATTCGTCCTAAATTTAGTCCGCCCAAACCCTCTCGAACGTAAGGGTCTTGGGCGGAGAAACCTTCAAAAGGTCTTCTCAGAGGCCTTTGGGGCTTGGCCAGGTTTGGACTTGGAAGCCTTTGGAAAGGATGAACCAGCTTGTCTCCATTGCCTGTAGAATGGCCTGCCAGGCCTGTAGGAACTTGAAATTTTCACTGGCGAAAGGGCTGCCGCTGCCTTCTCCTTATTTGCGGAATGAAGCCCGAATTACCTCCAGATACTCTGACTCCAAGGGTTTACCGAGGCTCTGTTTTGAAGAATTGTCTGCCGCCCAGTGCCTTAACCACAATGCTCTTTGGGCTGTCACCAAGTGGGCCATGATTTTTGCTGTCATTCTGACCTGGTCAACGGCCGCTTCTGCCAGAGTTTCAACAGATGTTTTAACGAATTGCAGGGACGAGGAACTGCCAGCTCCAAGCTCCTCCAAGGAACAACCATCCAATTCTGACACCCAAGTTTTGAGAGCTACTGCTACAGAGGTAAGGTCAAACGCCGGCCTGCATGCTGCCCCGCCACTCAATATAATCACTTTAAATACATGTCCACTCTCCGATCCATGGGATCTCTAAAAGAGACTGAATCCTCTAACGGCAGAGTGGTATGGTGGGTCAAAAGCTGCAGTGAGGCATCCACCCTGGGAGTAGCGTCCCATAACTTCGCATCTTTCAAACTGAATGGATAGAACTTTGAAAATCTGTTATTCATGTTAAGCCTCCTTTCCGGCCTTGCCCATTTATCCTCCAGTATTTCTTGGATCCCAAAAATGAGGGCAAAAGAAGGCAATGATTTTTTCAGCTCTGGATAGTATTTCCGTTGCTTTTTTGGAGGAGGAGTTTCCTCCTGCCACTGTAATGCCTCCTTCACCGCCTCCACCAAGATGGGAACCAACGCAAAATCAAAGGTGCGTGATTCAGTGGTAACCTCGGCCTCTGAAGAGTCGGAGTCAGACTCTCCGCCTGCCTCCAGATCCAAATTTTCTTGAATGCTCCTCTTAGCCCTTCCCTGATTGCGGATTTAATATATGACTTCACCTGACGAGCATCAGATGCGTTATCTCGTGCTGCTTCTTTAAGACAAGAAGCATACACCAACTTTGCCAGAAGGGCTTCAGCCACACAGGCCCAACAGCCTGCTTCCTCCAATTGACATGGAGAGGAAGACCTGGATGAAGAGGAAGACTGCCCCCCTGTGCTTGTGACTGGATCTGGTCTTGCGACTGCAATTTAGGCTCTGGAGAAGGAGATCTGGAATACTGAGATCGTGGAGGAACCCGTAGCTGCATGCGCAGCAGACTTAGAACTTCTTTGTGGGCATTTAGCTCGCACTGGGCTTTTTTCTCTGTAAAAAAGACAGAAGAGGTGCTCTCTTTTAAAAATAAAAAAAAAATAATAATAAAATCTCTTCGTATAGGTATACAAAAAACGCATACGTAAGAACACAATTTTTTTTTTAATATATATAATATATATATTAATAATAATAAAAAAATAAATAATATATATATATATATATATATATATATATATATATATATATACTGTATATGTATATAAATCAAGAAAACCATAGGTAAAGACCTTTCCATGGGTTCTTCAGTGCAAATAGGCAGAGAACACAGGCAGGCAGATAGACCTGAAAGGCAAGGGAGGATCAAAGTACAGTGCACAGCGGTATTAGGTACAGGAACAAGCATGCAACACAGCATAGTTCCTACCTTTAAGCAGAGCAGCACTTGTTTCAGCTGGAGCTGAGAGGAACTGCAGGGAAGCCCAGAGTGTGGGAGAACCGCCCCTTAAGTCTTGGAAGCGGCGTGTCAGCGTAGAGCGTCCCGGCGGTTTCTAGGCAACCGAATGAGAAGGGAAGCCGCCGTGACGTCACCCCACCAGGCACACGAGGGGCGGACTGTATAGCCCAGAGAAGAAAGGTAAAAAAACTATTTAACTGCAAAAGTGCCTTCACTCTGATAAAACAGCCCCTCAAAACCTGCCTGCTTCTTAACTGCCAAAAACAACACAGTTATTTAAACTGTTAGCATATGTCCCTGCACCACGGGAACCCACCTCCTTGGGAGATTTACAGACCATCTGGGGGGGTCTTCTGTGTCGGGAGAGGCTGAACCCAGACAGGCATAAATTCGACCCATATTTTTCACTCACATTTTTTTTTTTAAAGGCGTCCGAAGCGAGGATGAAAACATAACATTGTGCTGGCTCGACAGCCGCCCTTTATGGGCTAGAAAAAAGGTGGTCCTGGAGGGGTCAGAGGGGGCGGAGCTGACCCATAGTAGGCTGACATGGGAGGTCCAGGAAATACAAAATAACAATCAATTGCCCTCGGCCTGGAGCAAGATTTCGCCTCACGGGATAAGGATGATTATGAGAAAAGTGAGAGATCAGCCTGGAACTACACGGGAGGAGCTTGTGAATGATCTAAAGGCAGTTGGAACCACAGTCACCAACAGGCCTAGACAGGGACACAAAATAGGCCTGGGCATTTTAAACTGGGCAGCCCAATCCCTGGGAGGGAATAGGTCAGAGATGCGGGGTGGGCGTTTGCGGGAGGTGGTTGGTAACCAGATATTCATCCCGAGAGGCATCCCAATCCGGCAAAGAGACATCCCCAATCCAGCACAGAAATGGCCCCAGACCGGCAAAGAGATGGCCACAGACCAGCAGACCCGCAAAGAGACAGCCCCAGACCAGCAAAGAGATGGCCTCAGACCAGCAAAAGTGACAGCCCCATACATGTAAAGAGACAGCTGCCCCATACCTGTAAAGAGACAGCTGCCCCATACCTGTAAAGAGGCAGCCCCACACCAGTAATTAGACAGCCCCATATCAATAATTAGACAGCCCCATACCAGTAATTAGACAGCCCCATACCAATAATTAGACAGCTCCATACCAGTAATTAGACAGCCCCATACATGTAAAGAGACAGCCCCATACATGTAAAGAGACAGCCCCAATCCACTCTTTTCCCCCACCCCTACAGAGCGGGAATTTGGATGTAACGCACTGGAACATATTCATTTTTTTTTCACTGCAATCACCCCTCCTCCCTGTGCAGCCATCACAGTGTCCCAGCCTGTGTTTGGAGAGAGGGTGCTTCACCTTGAGTGTAGCTTTACCTCCAGAGAGGCTGGCCTGCGAGCTGTCTGTCCCCTGCAGGTGCTTCCTGCATGTCACAGGAGCCTTCTCTCCAGCCTCCTTCTGCACTCCGTAAGTGTTCTGGGGCCAGCCCTGCTTTAGGAATGCCCATATGCGGGAGGTGAGCGACGGCCACGGTCTGTGTTAACCTTGTCCGGACCACGGCCGCCGCTTACCTCCCGCTGTGCGGCCCAGTCATCAAGAGGCAGCTCTTCCTGAAACATGTAGCCAAGGGACCGCTGCCCACCGAGCAAACACCTGGTGTGCCCTACAACCAGTCCTGGCCTGGTCATCAAACAGACCATTGGTAACACAAAACGCTGTCATGGATGGAAATCCTGCAGCGCCCGCAAGGTCCCCCTCCTCAAGAAGGCACGTGTACAGGCCCATCTGAAGTTTGCTAATGAACATCTAAATGATTCAAAGAAGGATTGGGAGTAAGTGCTGTAGTCAGATGAAACCACAATTGAGCTCTTTGGCATCAACTCGACTCACGGTCTTTGGAGGAAGAAAAATGCTGATAATGACCCTAAGAACACCACTACAGTCAAGCATGGAGGTGGAAACTTTATACTTTGGGGCTGTTTCTCTGCTAAAGGTACAAGCTGACTTTGCAGTGATGAGGGGTCATGTATTGTAAAATCTTGGATGAGAACCTTATTCCCTCAGCCAGAACATGGGTCGTTGGATGGGTCTTCCAGAATGACAATGACCCGAAACATACCGCCAAGGCAACAAAGGAGTGGCTCAAGAAGAAACACATTAAGGTCATGGAGTGGCCTAGTCAGTCTCCAGACCTTAAAGTAGATGTAAACCCACTCTTATCCTTTCTAAACTACTGCAATATTGGTTATCTAGAAGGATATACATGCCTCCTGCATGTATACTTACTTATCTATCAAATGTCTCCCCTCTGTCTGCTATGATACCCGAAAAACTGCAGATTTTGTGGGTGGGTCTGTTTTCCAGGATTCAGTGGGTAGAGTTGTGATGTCAGTAGACTCCCCGTCCACCTTTACGCTTCCCTTATCAACATGCATTTTCTCCTGTGTATTTCTTACACTGAACTTCTGCTATGATCACTAACATCCAGTCAAAACCCAGAAAAGTCACCACATGACAGGGAATTAAAAAATAATGCATGTCTCTTAGGCTAGTGCACGAGATATGTAAATTACCTGTCACTCACAGCAAGGGGGAGGATTTGACAAAGTTTTTCTCTGTTTGTCAAAATTTATCTCACTGAACAATAAAAGAGGATTGCTCAGAGCTGGATTCACTCTTTGTGGCAAGACTGGGCTCAAATGATAGGAAATCTTATACTCTACATTATGACATCAACAAAAAAATAATAATTTGGGTTTACAGCCAATTTAATCACTTGCCAACCGGCTCACTCTGGTATAGGTTGGCAAAGTGGAACGTTCCCACAAATTGTTGTACAGGCACATACATCTTCCTCTTTAAGAGCCACCGGCGGAGGGACCTGATGCACATGGCTGATGGGCGTGATCGCCGCTGGCCACCCGTGATTGCAGGAACGAGAGCTAGAGCGGGGATTTGTGTGCCCAAACATACAAATCCCTGTTCTGTCAGGGGAGAAGAGACATATAGTTTGTTCCTAGTAAGTAGGAACAATGATATGTCTCCTCCCCCAGTCACTCCTATACCCATACAGTTAGAAACACTAACAAGGGAACACATTTAACCCCTTTATCGCCCTCTAGTGTTAACTCCTTCCATACCAGTGCCATTTATACAGTAATCAGTGCGTTTTTATAGCTCTGATCGCTGTATGTGTGATCTGTTTGCCACAATGTCACAGTACTGCTAAAAATCACAGATCACCATCCTTACTAATACGTTTTTTTTTTTAAATGATAAAAATGCCATAAAAATGTCATACATCTTTGCCATAGTTTGTAGATGCTATAACTTTTGCGCAAACCAATCAATATACGCTTATTGCATGTTTTTTTTACCAAAAATATGTAGAAGAATGTATATTGGCCTAAACTGATGAAGAAATTTGATTTTTAAAAAAAATTTTGGGGATATTTATTATAGCAAAAAGTAAACAATATTGTTTTTTTTTTTTTTTCAAAATTGACGCTCTTTTTGTTTATAGCGAAAAAAATAAAAACCGCAGAGGTGATCAAATGCCACTAAAAGAAAGCTCTATTTGTGGGAAAAAAAGGACGTCAATTTTGTTTGGGTACGACATTGCATGACTGCACAATTGTCAGTTAAAGTGGCGCAGTGCCGTATCACAAAAAATGGCCTGGTCATTAAGCAGCCAGATCTTCCGGTCTGTAAACGGTTAATCTCATAGAACATTTATGGAGGGAGCTGAAACTTCGAGTTGCAAAGAGACGGCCAAGAAACCTTAAGGATTTAGAGATGATCTGTAAAGAAGAGTGGACCAAAATACCTCCTGAGATGTGTGCAAACCTGGTAACCATCTACAAGAAACGTCTTACCTCTGTGCTTGCCAACAAGGGTTTCTCCACCAAGTACAAAGTCATGTTTTGCTTGGGGATCAAATACTTATTTTACTCACTGAACTACAACTTAAATTATAACACTTGTATCATGTGTTTTTTGGGGATGTTTGGTTGATATTCTATCTCTACGGTATCATTTAAAATACACCTATGATAACATTTATAGACTTAATTTCTTTGTAAGTGGGCAAACTTACAAAATCTGCAGGGGATCAAATAATTATTTTCCCCACTGTACAGGCCGGTGAGATTTATCATCTGATAATCATCAACATCAGCCAGATCTGATGGGGAAATTCTCCTGCCCAGGCACTTTTAGAGCTCATTCACACATGCAGTAAAAACCGTCACATCAGCTATGGTTTTATCATTCCTCCAACTACCTACCTAAATACATAAATTGACCCATGTCAGAGCCTAGACATGTGCAATTTCTCTAGTTCCAAATTAGTTTTTTTTTTAATTTAGACAAATTCGTTAATTTGCAAATATCCGAATTTCAGAATTTTCATTTTTTTACGAATATACGGGAATTCTAAAATTCGGAAATTCGAACATTCGGAATTTCGAAAAAAATTTAAAATTTCAAAATTCAGAAAGACGGAAATTCGAAAATCCGGAAATTTGAAAATCCGGAAATTTGGAAACCCCAAAATATCTGAAAAATTCAAAAGAACGAAAATCCAAAAATAAGAACGAAAATCCAAAAATAAGAACGAAAATCTGAAAATTCAAAAATCTGAAATAACTAACTAAATAATAACTTAACTATTACCAACTATTAAATTATAGGTATCAAACGTAACAAATTAATAATAATAATATTAAAATTAAATGTATTTTTATTATTTTGTTCCGTTCCATTTGTTTGAGATGCAGCATTCGTTATTTCCAATAATTTGTAACTTTAGATACATTTTTATTCGTTATGTTCACTAACAGCCAAATTTGAAAGGAAATTCCAATACCTATAATTAAATAGTTAGTTATTAATAGTAAGTTAGTTATTATTTAACATTTTTGGATTTTTGTTCTTTAGAACTTTCGGATTTTCCTTTCTTATTTTCGGATTTCCAAATTGTTGACTTTTTGAATTTCCAAATTGTCAAATTTCCAAAATCTGGAATTTCCAAATTTTCAAATTTTCAAATTTTCAAATTTCCAAATTGTCGAATTTTCAAACTTCCGAAAAAAACAAAAAACAAATGAAATGAAAACGAGTACAAACAAATTTTTTAGCAGTGCACATGTCTACCACAGTTGTGCCAAAAAATTAAACGGGATGTTACATTTGGAATTTCAAATTTATGAATTTTAGAATTTCCAAAAAGTCGAATTTTTGAATTTCCAAATTTCCAAAATCATGAATTTCTGAATTTTCAAATTTCCAAATTTTCAAATTTCCAAATTTTCAAATTTCCAAATTTTCAAATTTCCGGAAAAAAAAACAAATGAAATGAAAATGAGAATGAACACATTTTTGGCAGTGCACATGTCTATCACACTTGTGGCAAAAAATGAAATTTTCTAATTTCCGAATTTCCAATTTGCTGAATTTTCAAATTTCCGAATTTTCAAATATCCAAATTGTCAAATTTTCAAATTTCCAAGTTTCCAAAATCATGAATTGCAGAATTTTCAAATTTCCAAATCTTCGAATTTCCCAAAAAATAAAAATGAATGAAACAAAAATGAAAATGAACACATTTTTTGGCAGTGCACATGTCTACCACAGCCGTGGCAAAAAAATTTGTGAATAGGGCTGTGCCACAACCAGACCTCAACCACACTCAGTGCACATAGTTGTAGTGAATTGGGTCAGCATTTAGAATGTTACAGCAGGCAGTGAGGAGGGGGTATATTGCCTTCTCACCTCCTGCCATAGGCCTCTGAAAAGCATTTGACCACGGACTGCTTATCAGAGAGGTGACTGCATAGCCACACATATAATCAAGTCCTATGAGCAAGGGTGGTTTAGCATATGTATATGGTGGTAATGCATGATAAAACACACATTTCACAGCTTGCTACTTCAATATTGCAGAAGTATATGTGTGTTGTGACGTGTTATTCTTGCACTGTAAATGTACAGGGTAGAAAAACACACCTGCGTTCTAAGGCTCAGATGTGGTTTGTGGTGCCCTGCATTGCCAACATTAGCACAGGTGTACTTTTTTTTTGTGTTTGCAAAGGTGTGTTAACCTTTTCTAAATAATCAGGGTGCCTTAATGCAACGACCAGCAATGCATAAAACAAACAAACAAAAAAAACATTTTTTTAACGCACTGTAGCAATAAGAAAGGGTCCACAGACTGAAAACTCCCAATAGCAGAGGACTTCAGTGTTCAGTAATGTAGATCAGATCCTGCTGCTCTCCCTCTCCGAGCCTCTTCTCCGTATTACAGAAGAATGTTGTTTGTTTAACTGGTCATTTTTACTATGTGTTAATCTGCAGAGTCTTACCACGTTAAACCGCTCGGAGGGGACTCGTAGGAGAAGGTTCTGTGAAGTGACTTTGGTGGGCAGATTATGGGCCAGGCGCCAGAGACTGAATGGGGTCACTGTGCTATTTGAGGTCTCGGTATGGGAATCACAGGCAGACACAAATACTGCAAACCGCACAGACTATCTACTGCTGCTAAGAGATGAACTGCAGAGCAACAGACTACTCTCTTCTTTGACCAATGAAAAGATCCAATTAAGCTAGTCTGGATTAAAAAAAATGAAAAGAACACTAGTGATTGGAGGATTCACTTGCTTAAGCCAAGAGGCGCATTTGAGGAAATACGCAATATGTGCATGCATGGGTAAACGCTGATGCACAAGCCATGTATGGCCATGTACAGCCATTCACTGGTATTGGAGATTGTAAACAGCATCCTGTGACTCCCCACATGCGGGGAAGCACCAAGATTTTACTCTTTGGGAATTTGGAGTAAATAAATGTCCATGTGGATGAGGTATAACTGATACAGCACGGGTTAGACCCCTTTCACACTAAACAGCTTTACAGGTGCTACAGCTCTAAAAATAGCGCCTGGATAGCGCCTGTAAAGAGCCTCTCCTGTTTCTTCAGTGTGAAAGCCCGAGGGCCTGGAGCAGTGTGCTGGCAGGACACTAAAAAAGTCTTGCTAGCAGCATCGTTGAAGCGGTGAAGAATCGGTGTATACACTGCCCCTAAACTACTCCCGTCCGCTGAACTGAATGGGCACCGTGGCCGAACTGCCGCCAAAACGCTGATGCATTGAGTCATTTTAACCCTTTTTCTGCAAAAATGGTGGTAAAGTGCCTCTAAAAATAGCGCCACTTTACCACAGATGGCGCCGATGCCCCAGTGTGAAAAGGGCCTTAGACCCCTTTCACACTGAGGTGCTTTACAGGTGCTACAGCACTAGCACTAGGCATAGTGCCTGTAAAGAGCCTCTCCTGTGTCTCCAGTGTGAAAGACTGATGGCTTTCACACTGGAGCGGTGCGCTGGCAGGATGCCAAAAAAAGTCCTGCAAACAGCATCTTTGGAGCAGTGAAGGAGCAGTGTATACACCGCTCCTGCCCATTGAACTGAATGGGCACTGCTGCCAAACTGCCGGCAAAGCAACGGCTCATTTTAACCCTTTTTGACCACTAGTGGGGGTTAAAACCACCCCGCTAGTGGCCGAAGACCCCCGCAAAAACTATGGTAAAGCACCACTAAAAATAGCGGCGCTTTACCCCTGACAGCACTGACGCCCCAGTGTGAAAAGGGCCTTAGACCCCTTTCACACTGAGGCACTTTACAGGCACTACAGCACTAAAAATAGCACCTGCATAGCGCCTGTAAAGAGCCTCTCCTGTCTGGAGCGGTGCGCTGGCAGAACGCTAAAAAAAGTTCTGCAAGCAGCATCTTTAGAGCGATAAAGGAGCAGTGTATACACCGCTCCTTCACCACTCCTGCCCATTAAACTGAATGGGCAGCGCTGCCAAACTGCTGGCAAAACGCCGCTGCAGCAGTGCTTTGCGGTGCTTTGCGGGTAATTTTAACTCTTTTTCAGGCACTAGTGGAGGTTAAAACTGCCTGGCTAGTGGCCGAAGACCCCACAAAAATGACGGCGCCGACAGCGCCGTCGCCCCAGTGTGAAAGGGGCCTTAAAGTACCGCATGCTGGCAACACCTTGACTTCCGCTCTCATACATACAGCAGCCTGGGTCTCCAGCGGTCCAACATACTTCTATACACACTGCTCCAATCAGCAGCACAGGGAGTTAGAGCACTGTTATATGGAGCAGTGTGTAGGGAAGCCGGGTATAGGGGGCAGAGATCTGCTCCTATTAACAGCATTGCTCAGGAAGTTAGAGAACTGTTGATTGGAGCAGCGTGCAGGGAGGTGTGCTCTGGGGGGCTTAGCAGAGACACTGCTCCAATCAAAAGCATTACTAAGGGGGTTAGAACACTGTTGATTGGAGCAATGTCAGGGAGGCGTGTATTAGGGGGCTCAGCAGAGACACTGCTCCCATTAACAGCATTGCTCAGGGAGTCATAGCATGGTTGATTGGAGCAGTGTGCAGGGTGGCGTGTAGTAGGGGGCTCTGCAGAGACACTGCTCCAATCAACAGCAAATCTTCAGGCGTTAGAGGTCAGATGGATTTACGAAATATGGGAATTCGACCAGACAAACGGGAGAGAATCATGAAGCTGAGTTTGGAGAGTAGGCGGTAAAGAAATGTTTAGGGCTGTGGATTTATGGAAATTGAGTGTTAGACCAGATAATTGTCTAAATTTGGAAAAAATGTCCATGAGAGGTGGTACTGATAACAGGGGTGAAGTAAGAAATATCAGGACATCATCTGAAAACAGGCATAATTTGTGGTAATGGCGCCCGAGTTCCAGTCCTTTGATGTTTGGATTAGATCGAATGAGTTGTGCTAGGGGTTCGATGGTTAGGGCGAAGAGGAGAGTGGATAATGGGCATCACTGTCTGGTACCTCTCTTGATATTAAAGGGGCCGGAATGGTATCCTGAGTAAGATATACAGTGCTTTGCGAAAGTATTCGGCCCCCTTGAACTTTTCAACCTTTTGCCACATTTCAGGCTTCAAACATAAAGATATAAAATTTTTATTTTTTGTGAAGAATCACCAACAAGTGGGACACAATTGTGAAGTGGAACGAAATCTATTGGATTTTTGAAACTTTTTTAACTAATAAAAAAATGAAAAGTGGGGCGTACAAAATTATTCGGCCCCCTTGCGTTAATACTTTGTAGAGCCACCTTTTGCTGCGATTACAGCTGCAAGTCACTTGGGGTATGTCTCTATCAGTTTTGCACATCGAGAGACTGAAATTCTTGCCCATTCTTCCTTGCAAAACAGCTCGAGCTCAGTGAGGTTGGATGGAGAGCGTTTGTGAACAGCAGTTTTCAGCTCTTTCCACAGATTCAATTGGATTCAGGTCTGGACTTTGACTTGGCCATTCTAACACTTGGATACGTTTATTTGTGAACCATTCCTTTGTAGATTTTGCTGTATGTTTGGGATCATTGTCTTGTTGGAAGATAAATCTCCATCCCAGTTCCAAGTCTTTTGCAGACTCCAACAGGTTTTCATCCAGAATGGTCCTGTATTTGGCTGCATCCATCTTCCCCTCAATTTTAACCATCTTCCCTGTCCCTGCTGAAGAATAGCAGGGCCAAACCATGATGCTGCCACCACCATGTTTGACAGTGGGGATGGTGTGTTGAGGGTGATGAGCTGTGTTGCTTTTACGCCAAACATATCGTTTTGCATTGTGGGCAAAAAGTTTGATTTTGGTTTCATCTGACCAGAGCACCTTCTTCCACATGTTTGGTGTGTCTCCCAGGTGGCTTGTGGCAAACTTTAGACAAGACTTTTTATGGATATCTTTGAGAAATGGCTTTCTTCTTGCCACTCTTCCATAAAGGCCAGATTTGTGCAGTGTACGACTGATTGTTGTCCTATGGACAGAATCTCCCACCTCAGCTGTAGTTCTCTGCAGTTCATCCAGAGTGATCATGGGCCTCTTGGCTGCATCTCTGATCAGTCTTCTCCTTGTCTGAGCTGAAAGTTTAGAGGGACGGCCAGGTCTTGGTAGATTTGCAGTGGTCTGATACTCCTTCCATTTCAAAATGATCACTTGCACAGTGCTCCTTGGCATGTTTAAATCTTGGGAAATCTTTTTGTATCCAAATCCGGCTTTAAACTTCTCCACAACAGTATTACGGACCTGCCTGGTGTGTTCCTTGGTCTTCATGATGCTCTCTGCGTTTTCAACAGAACTCTGAGACTATCACAGAGCAGGTGCATTTATACAGAGACTTGATTACACACAGGTGGATTCTATTTATCACCATCAGTCATTTAGGACAACATTAGATCATTCAGAGATCCTCGCTGAACTTCTGGAGTGAGTTTGCTGCACTGAAAGTAAAGGGGCTGAATAATTTTGCACGCACCACTTTTCAGTTTTTTATTTGCTAAAAAAGTTTAAAATATCCAATAGATTTTGTTCCACTTCACAATTGTGTCCCACTTGTTGGTGATTCTTCACAAAAAATTAAAATGTTATATCTTTATGTTTGAAGCCTGAAATGTGGCAAAAGGTTGAAAAGTTCAAGGGGGCCGAATACTTTCGCAAGGCACTGTATAAGCTTTTGGGTTTTGATATAAAGTATCAATCCAACGCAAGAAACTAGCTCTGAATCCCGAACGCTGGAGTTGTATGTAGATAAGGCCAAGATAGCGAGTCAAAAGCTTTTCGTATATATAACGAGAGGAAACAGGTAGGGATACGATGAGAGTGGGCTGTAAGTGCCAGTAGTGTAACTCGGGGAATATTGTCACCAGTTTGTCTGAAGAGGATAAATCCAGTTTGGTCCTAGTGGATCAAAGTACCTATTATGGGATTAAGTCAGGTTGCAAGAATTTTGGCCAATATCTTAATATCCTAAATTAAGAATGGATATTGGTCTGTAATTTGACCATGAGGTAAGGTATCATTGAGATGGAAGCTGTGAGAGATTCAGTACGAAAGGATTGTCCATTGAGCAGAGAGTTGAAGGCCTCAACCATAAGTGGTTATAAAATTGTGGAAAACCGTTTATAATAAGCAGATGAAAAGCCATCTACACCAGGTCATTTACTGGGTTTCAATGTTTTTATTGCAGTCTGGATTTCTGTTAGAGTGATAGGATTGTCCATAGTAGGGATGAGCTTCGAGTTCCAGTCGAACTCACGTTCGACTCAAACATTGCCTGTTCGCCTGTTCAGCGAACAGTGAACAATTTGGGCTGTTCTCAGAAAATTCGAAAAGCCGGAACACCCTGCACAAGTCTATGGGAGAAATCTAAAATGCTAATTTTAAAGGCTAATATGCAAGTTACTGTCTTAAAAAGTGTTTGGGGACCTGGGCCCTGCCCCAGGGGACAGGGATCAATGCAAAAAAAAGTTTTAAAAACGGCCGTTTTTTCAGGAGCAGTGATTTTAATAATGATTAAAGTGAAACAATAAAAGTGTAATATTCCTTTAAATTTCGTACCTGGGGGGTGTCTATAGTATGCCTGTGAAGGGGCGCAGTGCTTAGAACTGTCCCTGCACAAAGTGTCATTTCGCAAGGAAAAAAAGTCTTTTAAAATCACTTTCCATTGTCGGCTCCCGTAATACAGAGAACACTCAATGAGTGTTCTCTGTATTAGCCGACAATTCATTCATTGATAAAAAATTTAAAAAAGCGCGGGGGTTCCCCTGAATTCAATTACCAGGCCCTTCAGGTCTGGTATGGATATTAAGGGGAACCCCGTGTCAAATTTAAAAAAAAAATGACGTGGGGGTCCCCCTAAATATCCATACCAGACCCTTCAGGTAAGTTCTTTCTGTAGAGTAAATGGAGTAGTATGATGGAAAGCAATCAATACTCATCTTTGCTTAGTAATCGCTGATGCAGTGAAAACCTGTGGATATTTTCAACCAAAATATTTAGGTGAGGACTGTGTCGTGAAATGTGTTTCTTGTAAACAGACAGTATGAACTGAGAGTTTAGAAAAGAATCGGAAAGCTTTGAAAAGTTTAGGAGGAGAGTTGAGACCCTGAACATTGTGCGTCAAAAGGTTTAGGGAAGTAATTTCAAAAAGAGGTAAGGGCAGAGAATCTGATTGTTGTGTAGAAAATAATAGGCATAAATTATATAGATATAGATATATATGAATATAGATATATATGAATATATATGTTAAAAAAAGGGGGGGTTAAGTTCCTAAGTGGAGCAAGTATCCAGAGGGTAGTGTAAGTCTCCAGGACAACGACAGCCAACAAATCAATTATACATATAATAGTTTAGAAGTCTAACGAATCTCAAATTTTAATAAAATTTGAAATAACTTTCAAGAAGGAAGTTATAATGTAGAGTAAGATTGTCATAACTAAAGTAGCGAGTCAGAGGTTTTATAAATTAATTTTGATATACTTCTTACATTTGGTTTGAGGGAAACTATATAACAGAAAAAATCAAATAACTAGGAGGAAAACTGACTATATAGAGAACCCAATCAGTAATTTTAGTTATTGTTAAACTTCCTAATAGAGAAAGTATAAAGTGTGAATCTTGAGGATGTTGTCAAAAGGATATAGTGTATAAGGTGTGAAAGGGGTAAGTCCTAAATAGAATATATCACCTATACAGGATTCAACAGTTTATCAATATTTCAGTCCATTAGATCTCCTTCTTCAATGGGCGGTGAAGCAATGTGACTTCTCTTGGAGGGGGTTTGATGATCAGGGGAGTCTTGTAAATTCTAAGGAGGACCATAGGGCTCTTGGCATCTGGGGTCTTTTATTGGTGTTCCAGGTGTTGACAGGCGAAGATCTTGTATGATGTTTATTAGGTCATCAGTTGTTTTGAAGGCATATGAAGTTCCTTTATAAGAAAATCAGACAACAAAGGGAAACCCCCATCTATAAGATATGCAGTGGTGCTGGAGCACTTGTAGATGTGGTTTCATTACTTTACATTAAATTCGTGTTTTTTGAGACAGATCTTAGAAAATGTGGTATCCGTGACCCTGGAATGTAAGGGACTCTTTATTGCGAGCAGTTTCCAATAATTGCTCCTTAGTACGGAAATAATGAAACTTTATGATTATGTCTCTGGGTGGCCCAGAATCCTTGCGGGGGACCAGGGATCTATGTATTCTATCCATTTCTAAGAGTTCTATAGGAATAAATGGAGCAAGTTCCTAAAAAAGTGCTGTAACTGTTGATTGAAGATCCTCAATTACCTCAGAGATACTGCATATCCGTAGGCTGGACCTCCTGGTCCTGTTCTCATAGTCTTCAATGCGGTTTTGAAGTAGAGAATATTCATCTTTAAGAGATTCTAGTTCTTCAGTCTGGTTAGAGGTAGTGACATCCACTTCATCCATCCTTTGTTCAAGGATAGTGGTGTGGTGGCCCACCTCACGAATCTCTCTTGTCAGTTTGTCTGTGATATTATCTGAGGTATTCTGTAAGGCTCTATGGAGAATCCTTTCATATTGATTCAATAAGTCAGAGCCATTTGTACCATTCTGTATATCGGTGGGGGTCACCCCAATGTCAGAAAGGGGCTCAACTTTTGACAGGGAAGAAGGAGACCGGAGCTGCAGCTGTGGCTGTGAGAGTACAGTATGAGGGGATGCTGATGCCGCCATTTTAGCTGTGGTTTTAGTCAGTCATTCCTGAGCCTTCTGTGGTTTCAGATTTGTTTTCTTCACACTGTGCATTCTATCAGTGCCCGGGAGTCACAAATATGTGACAGACACTGTGGGGGGGGGGGGGGGAGTTGGGGACTGATAGAATTTGTTAATATCTGGCCATCGCGTCCCGGTCGGTGTGGAGTGCTAAGCGGACATGTCCTGCTCAGTCAGTTTCGTGCATGCACCCCTGATTATTCGCTTTTCCTTGGCTCTTGGGGCTTTTTTCACACAGCACTCACCCCACCTGGAATATTGAGGCTAGATTAATTTCCTAATTCCATGTCCACCTGGATGCTGACTGAGGATACTCACATCTATTGGGCACCATCGTTTGGACATAGGATACCCATGCAATTCTGGTTTATGCCCCGTTTCTGGTGAGTGCACTGCATACTGGTGGCAGGTATTCACCGCAAAGTTTTACTACATTGCATGGAGTGGTGGATAATTTTTCCTTAAAAAGGAGGTTTAAGTTCTATTGTGTGTTACCATATGCTCTGATACCTTCTATATCTGGATAAAGAACCGTTTGAAGTGATTCACCAAGCTTATCCCCAAGCAATCTTTTTTCACCAATTGTTGACTGCTTTTTTTGTATTTTGTTTTTTGATCTTTGGACATTCACATATTATAAGTTTTCTAGTGCTGCAATGTTATATATTTTACAGTTATTTAAGCCAGCCATAGATGGTTCAAATCTCAGCAAGTTCAGCAGGGTCCCCACAGGCAGAACACAGTAGCTCCCATATAAACACTGACTGTGTTCATGAGGTAATCAAGCAACCATGGGTTGCCAGAAAGAAAATCGCATCGTCTATGGCTAGCTTTGGCGCTGTCAGTCTGGAAACTATGTAACAGTTTCAGTAAAAAAAAAGATTTACTTGATTCACACCTACGCAGTTTTAATGCTTTTTGCATTTTGCAGATTTGCACTACAGTCCATTTAACATGGTTTCCTATGGAACACATTCTGTAGTGCAAATCTGCAAAATGCAAAAAGCAATAAAAATGCATACAAACTATACACACCTCAAATACCGCCACCTACGTGTGTCAACACTGCGCCAGCACCCAACCTCCCCCAGCTGCCACTTGTATATATATCACTCAATCAATCAGAAGGTAAATATAACCTCACACCTTCACTGTGTCAAATCACTATCACCTTGTGGCGCTAAATAGGTAAGATCAGTCCCCCTGTAAACACTTCCAAAAGTATATGATGACAGTGTACAGAAGGGACTCTCCAACCCTTGTTCGATTCACCTCAAACAGAATATATGTATATATGCAAAAAAAAATCAAGCATATAAATAGAATATCAAATGACCTTAATTCACTCAATAAGTATATGTGCAAAAGTAAAAAAATATTTTCATAGCAAATTAAAATGTGTGCATATCCCTTAAGGAACACAGTATATTCAAAAAAATATGCAAAAGTGTATACCACAACTTCATACGTGTTTTTAACATAAAAGAAAAAAGCAATTTTTTATATAAAAAAAAGCAATTTTTTATAAAAAAGCAAAGAAGCAAGTCCTCAATAGAAGTGTCCCAAAAGAGAACGACAAGTGGTGATAAATAGAAAATCAGCACACCCTTCTCCTGTGTGCTTTCTTATCAGTGTCCCCAAACGATGAAAATCCTTCACCACACCAACAGTGACCCCCTATAGATGGAGCACTCACCAGATGGATTGCCTAGCACTCTCGCACCAGGCTCAACAAGCGTTTTAAATTACTTAATTGAGGATCACAGATGTCCGGCACACAGTATTCAGAGAGTATTAATTCCTCTTTGCAGATTCCAATAAGATTATCTCCCCAAGTTCCTCAAAGAGAAAAACAGAGGCTTCCCATGGTGTAATACTATAAAATAACTTTAATAGCACACTTAAAAGCCACTCGGTAATGCACTCACATGTAAAAAATTTGTAACAAGCACTTCAAAGTCACTGCAATACTTCACATCAGCAAAACTTCACTCTAAGGCATTGGTGGTTACAGTGGATACTGGTCACAGTTAGCAGTGTCAGTGATATCTCTCACCCCTCCTTCTGCTGTATGGTACCCTACAGCCAGACTCTCAGTGACACTCTCTCTCCAGTCCTGTTCCTCGTGTTAGAGGCACACACACTTCCGCCTTGTTTGCAGAGTTGATTCAATCAATAGTTGCCAGATAGCCACGCCCCCGACATGTTTCGTCATAGGACTTATTCATGGGATTTTTTTTTTGCATATATACATATATTCTGTTTGAGGTGAATCGAACAAGGGTTGGAGAGTCCCTTCTGTACACTGTCATCATATACTTTTGGAAGTGTTTACAGGGGGACTGATCTTACCTATTTAGCGCCACAAGGTGATAGTGATTTGACACAGTGAAGGTGTGAGGTTATATTTACCTTCTGATTGATTGAATAAAAATGCATAGATGTGAATCATGCCTTAAGAAAGCTGTATACAGTGAAGCAGGATCACAATATACTGAATAGTATTATAGATTTGGGTTTACCATCACATTAGTTTGTGTCTTTTATATCTGCCTGGAGTTCAGCTCTCAATGATTCCGGTACTATACATCAGTGGTCATCAACCCCTGTCCTCAGGGCCCACTAACAGGCCAGGTTTGCAAGATAACTGAAATACATCACAGGTGATATCATTTGCTGCTCAGTGATTGCAGTATTCTAGTCTGCATCTCCCCCTAGGTAATACATAAAACGTGGCCTATTAGTAGGCCCTGAGGACAGGGTTGATGACCACTTCTATACATGACACAATTACCCTTCGGCCTACTCTGCCCTCTCATCCATGTTTTTTTTTAACTCCCTTTATTGACAAGGTATATAGAAACAATTTGATATGACCCTCTCACCCATCTTACCTTGAGTTGGCCTGTCTCACTCCCAATCTCAAGACCACTGATTTATAAAGTATGAAGCACCTCTATAAGACTGAACTGAGGCAGTCCCTAATAATATGAAATATCCGCAATGCCAGATGCTGGTTGATGTTTCCCTAGGCCTCAGTTCAACAGGAGGGAGCTGCTTAGTAGTAATTCAAAGGATAGCCTTTTCATCCAAATAATAACAATATAATTTGGTAATCTTGAATTGCATGAATTTACAGTGATCTTAGGCCCTCCGTTTTTTTGTTGTTGTTGTTTTTTAGCATCCCGGCAGCTGATCTGCATATGCATCTTCTTTATCTTTTAATCCTTGCCTATGTTCCTGTTTAAGTTGGTGCAGGGCCGTCTTTAAGGCGGGGCAAAAAGGGGCAGCTGCCCTGGGCCCTGTCATTGTTGTGGGGCCCAAAGTAGCTGCCTCATACTTGCCAACTATCCCAGTTTAAATTTCCTTGTCCCTTGAAGTTTTAGCCCTGTTGTTGTGTACAGATGACTCACCTGCAGACCCTGTGTTTATATGTAAATAACTGGCATTTATATGTAAATAGAAGCTACATTACTAAGCAAATAGCTGTGGCCAGCTGCATTGATATGTAAATAAAGGTGGCATTCATATGTATATCATGCTTCCCTGCAGTGAGAAGATGATGTGCTGTAACCACTAGCAATCAGTGAGCAGTATTACTGTACAGTAATCTCTAGCAACTAATTAACAAGCAGAAATCATTTGCTGTAACCTCTAGCAACTAATAAGTGAGCCGTAATGTGTGCTGTAACTTCTAGCAACCAGTCAGTAAGCAGTAATGATATGCTGTAACCTCTGGCAACCAATCACAATTGCTGCCTGATCTGATACAGTAAACTGATTTTAAGCCCAGCTTCTATTTATTGTATGTCTCAGAGCAGATGGAGAGTGAAATTGCATGGGAGGGGGCCCCCAAAAATTTTTTTGCCCGGGGTCCAATCAATATTAAAGACGGCCCTGAGTTGGTGTCATGACTATCCCACACCCACCTAACTACACCCGAGCCAAACCCCCATCAAATCATTCTCTGCAGCTATTACCTTTTCTACCACCACCCCCTCCCTTTAGAATGTAAGCTCTACGAGCAGGGCCCTCCTGTACCTTTTGTATTGTACTGTAATTGTGTTGTCCCCCCCTATACATTGCAAAGCGCTGCGTAAACTGTTGGCGCTATATAAATCGTGAATAATAATAATAATAATAATGACTGCTGCCCCATATTTACTGTTTTGGGGTCTACTTTCTCTTGCAGCATCCTGTGGCACCACCCTTGCATGAAGGGACTTGATGTGTGTCACTATACTTTGCGCATCAATAGAAACACACACCCCCATAGCCTAGGATGGCAAGGCACGCCTCTGCTCTTCCCTCCTCTAAGCTAAAAGACTAACTCCAGACTGCACTGTCTCTTGTTTTCGTTCCTGTGAACACTGGAAGTTCAGGGAAGCAGCACTAAGAGCAAAGTTAAAAATGGCAAGTGCTGGGGTAAGAATTTTAACAAATAGTTTCCTGGGAAATGTTGATATTATTGTGCTCAATTTGTTTACAGAGAGTTCATTAGTATTTGAAGTGGAGGGTGATTTTTAAACCTGGAAATCTTTCACCTACGGGAATGGGAATCGGGCCATAAATTTTAGATATTTTTATTTTATGCTAAACATGTTTCAGCTACTACTGATGCCACTATAAATCATTGCAGGGATAAATCTATAAATGGGGAGTGGGGGCCCCTGTCCATCAGCTGTTATAAATATAGATATGCCCTTGACTATAAGACTCTGGAGGATTAACGTGACCTGCATATCAATAATGGAGATTTATATGGGTGTGTGAAGGCAGGCTCCTAATGACCATTTGGAAACTCACCAAATCATCAGTTTTCAGATCCAAAACAGAGCTTAAATCTGCATCAGATATTCACTGTATTTACTTTTCCAAAAATAAAGAGGAATGGGAGCGGAGATGGAAAAGACCACACAAGACAAAGAGGACAACTAAGGTCAGGATGGTGACCTAGAGGCCAGCACTGTGGTTTCAATACTTGGCTCCCATTTATAATATTGTATTGCAGTAACACACCGCGCATTACCGCAGTGCACCTTACATGCATTGGTGGGATGTGATACCACTCATTCTAAAATGCACCTTGCCGGCGTGTGTTGCAATGCATTGCACTGCCATAAGAAGCCCTAAAGCAGAGGTAGGCAACCTTTTTAGAGGTGAAGATCTACCTCGACAACATGGACGAGATAAAAGATCACCAGGTTTACGTTCATTCACAATTTTATTCATGTCTGACTTCTGGTCACCCCCACAAGGCTGTTGCCGGAGCTCATCATGAAAACAGAACATCTGGTACTGCAGGCTGACAGATTTTTTTTTTTATAGTTTCAGGCCTGGCTTTCTGCGCTGATTTCAGGTCAGTGTAAATAATATGTAGGTTAGTATCCAGTAGTCAATGGTAAACAGGGCAGTGTACAGAGGTCAGGACGATGTAGGGAAGTGTACAGAGGTCATTAGTAAGTAGGACAGAGTACAGAGGTCAGAAGGATGTGTGGCAGAGTAGAGAGGTCGGTAGGTTGTAGGGCAGAGTACAGAAGTCAGTAAGATGTAGGGCAGTGTACAGAGGTCAGTAGTAGGAAGGGCAGTGTACAGAGTTCAGTAGAATGTGGGGCAGTGTACAGGGATCAGAAGTATGTAGGGCAGTGAACAGAGGTTAGTACGATGTAGGGAAGTGTAGGATGCTGGAACTGTGACATCATAATAGGCGGGGACATCATTCGGTGATGTCCCTATATAAGTCGCTGCGCGCCTGGTCCCCGTCATTGTGAGCGGAGGGAGCGACGAGGCAACATCTGAAGAGAAGAAGAGAAGAACAGAAGGCAGCGGCGACAGCGGCGACAGCGATGACAGCGGCGACAGAAGACCGGGCCACCGCCTGTAAAAGAGCTAGAAGAAGGCGCGGTGTCCCGACAGAAGAACCGAAGAGAGGGACAAGACCCCCGAAGTCGGAAGAAGAGGGCGGCGGGCGGCGAGGAAGAAAGCCGGGCTCCTCCGCTAGCAAAAGAGCTAGAAGAAGATAGCGGAGGAGTCCGGCTAGAAGACCCCCGAAGACGGAAGACCCCCGGAGCTGGGCAAGAAACTATTTTAACCCTTGTTGTTGTGTTTTTTTTTACTTTATTTTACAGGTGAATGGGTAGGGGTACATTGTACCCCATATTCATTCACATAGGGTGGGGGGCCGGTATCCGGGGCCCCCTTATTAAAGGGGGCTCCTGGATTCCGATAAGCCCCCCACCCGCAGACCCCGACAACCAACGGTCAGGGTTGTCGGGAAGAGGCCCTTGTCCTCATCAACATGGGGACAAGGTGCTTTTGGGACATGTTGAGGGCACGCGGCCTGGTATGGCTCAGGAGGGGGGGGTGCTCGCTCGTCCCCCCCTTTCCTGGCCGGCCGGGTAGCGTGCTCGGACAAGGGTCTGATGTGGACCTGGGGAGAACCCCCACGCCTTTTTTTTCGGCGTTGGGGTTCCCCTTTAAGTCCATACCAGGTGGCGGGGCCAGCAACGTCTCCTTCGCGGGCCCCGCCTACCTGGAGACGCGCTCAAAATGAGCGGATTTTCCTCCGCGTGTGTGGGCGAGTCCGTTCATTTCAAAAGTACGGCGGATAGTACGGCGGACTTAGTCCGCCGTATTAGTCCACTGAAAAAGTGCCGTGTGTGGGCAAGTAGCCCGTTCGGAAGGTCCGCAGACAGTCCGGCGGGAAGTCCGGCGGACTAAGTCTGCCGGATAGTCGGCTACGTGTGTACGCGGCATAAGCTGTAAAGCAGTGTACAGAGGTCAGTAGGATGTGGGGCAGAGTAGAGAGGTCAGTAGGGTGTAGGGCAGAGTACTGAAGTCAGTACGATGTAGGGCAGTGTACAGGAGTCAAAAGTATGTAGGGCAGTGCACAGAGGTAATTACGATGTAGGGCAGTGTACATGGGTCAAAAGTATGTAGGGCAGTGCACAGAGGTCATTACGATGTAGGGAAGTGTACGGGGGCCAGAAGTATGTAGGGCAGTGCACACAGGTCAATACGATGTAGGGAAGTGTATAAGAGTCATTAGTATGTAGGGCAGAGTACAGAGGTCAGTACGATGTAGGGCAGTCTACAGGGATCAGAAGTATGTAGGGCAGTGCACAAAGGTCAGTACGATATAGGGAAGTGTGCAAGGGTCATTAGTATGTAGGGCAGAGTACACAGGTCAGTAGTAAGTAGAGCGGTGTACAGAGGTCAGCAGTAATAGGGCAGTGTACAGAGGTCAGTAAGATGTAGGGCAGTGTACAGAGGACAGTAGTAAGTAAGCCAGTGTACAGAGGTCAGTAGGATGTAGAGCAATGTACAGAGGTCAGTAGTAAGTAGGACAGTGTACAGAGGTCAGTAGGATGTAGGAAAGTGTACAGAGATCAGAAGCATGTAGGGCAGAGTACAGAAGTCAGTAGGATGTAGGGCAGTGTACAGAGGTCAATAGGATCAATAAAAGTGTACAGAGGTCAGCAGTATGAAGAGCAGTGTATAGGAATCAGTAAGGCAGAGGACAGGGATGAGCGGGTCAGAGGTCAGCAGGGTAGAGGACAGTGGTCAGGATGGTAAAACACTGGGGAGTCAGGAGGGCCTGGTACAGTGGGGTCAGGAGGGTAGGGTGCTGGGGGGTGGGTCAGGAGGGTGTGATGCAGAGAGTTCAGAAGGGAAAAGTACTAAGGGTGCTGGAGGACATGGTGAGGTGGGGGGGTTCAGGAGGATATGGTGCAGGGGGTTCAGGAGGGCAGAGTACAGGGGGGGTCAGGAGGGCACAGTACTGGGGGGGTCAGGAGGTCAAAGAACGGGAGAGTCTGGAAGGTACGGTACTGGAGTATCAGGAGGGCATGGTGCCGGGGTGTCAGGATGGCATGGTGCAGGGAGGCCAGGAGGGTATGGTATTGGGGTGTCAGAAGAGCATATTACTGTAGGGTCAGGAAGGCATAAACATTCATTCCTTATGTAGAGAAGCTGCTTGTTCTGTTGCTGATCCCTGTTGGTCCTCCTGACACATGAGATCACCCACAATCGCCTTGGATGGATCGGAGGGGAGGGCCAGTGTGGAAGCACGCACTACACTCGGTGGAAGAATTTGGGGTGCTTGAATTAGAGCCCAAACCCACCCGAGCTATATTGGAGGCTTTTCTTGCCCTGCAGCCACACATTTGCAAAGAATGTTGTGTATTAGATTGTAATCTCCCAGGAGCAGGGTCCTCCTAACCCTCCTGTATTGAATTGTATTGTTGCTGTATTGTCTCCTTTAATATTGCAAAGTGCCGTGTAAACTGTTGGCGCTATATAAATCCTGTATAATATTAATAATAGTAATTTATTTTAAAAAGTGTTTTATTGGCTTATATGGTTGAATTGAAAAATCGAAACACATTTTAAAACCTACTTAGTCATCCAAAAAAAATTCACAAATATTCCTCTCATCGATATGGCTGCCTTGACAGCCTCTATAGTTTCATTAGCGGAGGGGGAAATGTCATGTGTGATGTGTACGGTTCTCCTCTTCTAGTCACAGCTGTGATGTCAGCAATCCATCAGGCTGTAACTCGAACAACAATTTACAGATCCATCTGGAATGAATAAGTGATCTGTTGGAGAGACACCTGGGAGCAGCCTTGACCTGTGCCTTTGACAGGTAATTAAGTTCATTAATAAAAGGATGCCTGGGGCTTGGCTTTCAGCTCACCTCAGGCTGATGTTTCCTTAATTAGGAATGATTAAGCTGTGGGACATTGTGTCTTCTGAAAACAGTAGCACCGAGATGATGAGTGTTAAAGCTCAACTCCGTGGATGATTGCCCTAATGGGTTAACAGCAGACAAACATTCTGGTTCCTCAAAAGCCAATTGCCATCAGATGGGCATACTTCCAAGTCATTTTACAAGGCGGGATTAGTGCAGCTTCTATTATACTTCCTGACTGCTTTGAATATATAGTGCATCTGGAAAGTACTCACAGCATTTCACTTTTTCCACATTTTGTTATATTACAGCCTTATTGCAAAATGAATTAAATTAATTATTTTCCTATAAATTCTACAAACAATACCCCATAATGACAGCATGAAAGAAGATTGTTTGAATTTTTTGTAAATTTATAGGAAAAAAAAAAAAGAAAAAAAATCCCATGTGCATAATGCCCTGTACACACGGTCGGACTTTCCGACGGAAAATTGGATCGTGTTGTTGGAAAATCCAATCGTGTGTGGGCTCCATCGGACTTTTTCCGTCTGAATTTCCGACACACAAAGTTTGAGAGCAGGCTCTAAAATTTTCCGATAACAAAATCAAATTGTTTAAATTCCAATCGTATGTAGACAATTCCAACTGACAAAGTGCCACGCATGCTCAGAATAAATTACCAGACGAAAGCTATTGGCTACTGGCCTGTTTATAGTCCCGGCGTACGTATTCTACGTCTGTGTGTATACAAGACAGGTTTGAGCCAACATCCATCAGAAAAAAATCTGATAGATTTTGTTGTCGGAATGTCCAACCGTGTGTATGGGGCATTAGTATTCACAGCCTTTGCTCAATACTTTATTGAAGCACCAATTGGCACCAATTACAGCCTCAAGTCTTTTTAAGTATGATGCTACAAGCTTGGCAGTTTTTCTCATTCTTCTTTGCAGGACCTCTCAAGCGCCATCAGGTTGGATGGGGAGCGTTGGCGCACAACCATTTTCCAATCTCTCCAGAAATGTTCAACCGAGTTCAAGTCTGGGCTCTGGCTGGGCCACTCAAGGATATATACAGAATTGTCCCATAGCCACTCCTTTGGTATCTTGGCTGTATGATTAGGGTCGCTGTACTGTTGAAAGATGAATCTTCACCCCAGTCTGAGGTCTAGAGCACTCTGGAGCAGGTTTTCATCAAAGATGTCTCTGTACATTGCTGCATTCACCTTTCACCTGATCCTGACTAGTCTCCCAGTTCCTGTCACTGAAAAACATCCCCACAGCATGATGATGCCACCACCACCATGCTTCACTGTAGGGAAGGGAATTGGCCAGGTGATGAGCGGTGCCTGGTTTCCTCCAGACATGACACTTGCCATTCAGGCCAAAGAGTTCAATCTTTGTTTCATCAGACCAGAGAATTTTGTTTCTGATGGTCTTAGAGTCCTTCAGGTACCTTTTAGAAAACTCCAGGCGGGCTGTCATGTGCCTTTTACTGAGGAGTGGCTTCCGTCTGGCCACTCTATTACACAGGCCTGATTGGTGAAGTGCTGCAGAGATGGTTGTTCTTCTGGAAGGTTTTTCTCTCTCCACAGAGAAAAGCTTTAGCTCTGTCAGAGTGACCATTTTTGGTTATCTCCCTGGCTAAGGCCCTTCTCCCATGATCGCTCAGTTTGGCTAGACGGCTCGCTCTAGGAAGAGTCCCAGTGACTCCAAACTTCTTCCATTTACAGATGATGGAAGCCACTATGCTCATTGGGATCTTCAATAGTATAGCATTTTTTCTGTACCCTTCCCCAGATCCAGTGATGGCTGTCCTTACCCTGGATGCGGGCGGTGAGAGCGTGGGGACAACTTCCTTCTTCTGCACAAAGTAAGGATCCTAGATTGCTCTTCCTTCTAGACACCTTCAGTGCTTCAGGATCAAAAAAGTCCCTCAGGACTAGGAACTCTAAGCCCCCTTTAGAAAAATAACACAATCTGTTGTAAACTGAATGTAGGAGTATTTCCTCTTCTTGGTAGAACTGATTCCAGCCCCACTGACTCCAGAAATTAGCAGCCCACCTGGCTGGTAGAAAGGGTTAAGCAAAGCGCTGTACTTCAGAAATCTTACTACATGTGGCAGTCTCTACCCTTGTGAATCCCTGGGTGTGCTGATGTATTCCCTCTGTTCTCCTTGCTCCCTGCTGCTCCTTAAACAAGATTCCTCTTCAACACTAATAGGATCTTCCCAAGCCAGCCCAAGCCTGGAGGCAGAGCCACCCTCTAGACCCATGGGTCCCCTCCTAGGTCACCGACAGCCTCCCCAGCACTCCGTCTTCCACCCAACCCCCCTGCTGGCATGACTAATCCATATTCAAGGGCTGACCTAACCTGCCAGGACATTCTACCTAGGGATTAGCCATGTTCCCTCAAGTATGCAGATCAGAACCTCCTGACATCCACCCACTAACTTCTAGAAGCTTCTACCAGCTTCTAAATTCAGGGGGGGGGGGGGGGGTACCAGAGACCTCTCTCTGTAGAGCAATCCAGCCTGACCTGTAGTAACCCTTACCCAATTTCTGAATTATAAAACATATGAGTCATAGACTTAAATTTGCCTGCACAAATACTAGAGGATGCTATACTGTGGTCATGTGTTCCCACTGGCCAATCACAAAACAGAGCTTTGATGGGATCATACTGGGAAAACTTACAAGGTGAGAGGCTACAGCAGGGGCTGATCTGTGTCAGACATTCATGAACACAGTCCAAAACTGTACATGAACCACGATTTACATGGTGGTGCCATCTCTCAGTTTAAGAAGTAGATGGTTCAGTAATTAAAGAATTCCAGGTATGGCAATTTATGTATAGTTACAGGGGTCCAGCTTGGACCAATGTACCTATGTATATAGCATACCAGTGGGTTCCCCCTGGGAGCTGGAAATCATTGTAGTAGACACAGCTACTCCAGTGATCTCCACTTGCTTCCAGATTCCATGCCGAGCGGCTGCCCTGCTGCATTGTGAACTCGGGAGGTTGGCTACTCAGCAAGGGCGCCATTCAGAGTGCAGAGATCAGAAATCATTACCACGTCTTTCTATCTTGTCCAATCAGAGAATGCTTTGCATTCATTGAGAAAATACAAATCATTCTCAGAATGGCTCCCGTACCGAGCAGCCAACCTCCTGTGTTCAAAATTCAGCAGGGCAGCCGCTTAGTACAGGGACTGGAAGCAAGTGGAGATGACTGGAGTAGCGGTGTCTACTACAAGGATTTCCAGCTTCCAGGGGCATCAGCCAAGTGTGGTATATCCACTTGACCTCCAGAAGATTTACCCCCCTCATGAACAAGCCATCTTTTGCAATATGGCACTATGTTACTTTAACTGACAATAACGCAGTCATGCAACACTGTAAATAAATGTAATTGATATCCTTCTTTTCCCACAAATAGAGCTTTCTTTTGCTGGTGGACATTTATTGGCTGGCACCCGCTGATCAGCTTGGGCTGTGTCTAATCACAGCACAGCCACGGCGTCAGCGGCATGTGTGTGCACCCCTACCTAGAAATGTCAGATCACGTACTAGGCATGTGATCGGCACAGGAGAGACGCTCTGCTGCCGTATAACTAAGTTAATTTGGTTGGAATGCGCATATACATAGTTACATTGGACCAAGTTAAATCAATGTAGCTCTGTATAAAATATCCATACCGGGTATTCTTCATTAATAATTGAAGCATGACATTATAATATTAAAGTCCAAACACAAGTTTACCCCATTGATAAAATGTTATCAAATCCAACGCGTTTCAGGGGCTGTATCTCCACCCCCTTCACCAGGGTTTGAAGGAATGATCCATTGTAACAGTGCATGTGGACTCAAGAATCAGTCAATTTAGCAGCTTTTTACACAATTTGTACGCCAGTCTATCAGCAGCTGGTTTAAGGAGGTAAATGGCATAGTGACCCCAGATAATGGCTGAACGATAACTGGGCTGCAGTATGTTTAAACATTGACTTCTTGAGGCACTGTAGGGTTCCCTTCATGTTTGACTCTTCTGTGTGGTTCACGGTGGAGTGCCAGTGCTGCTCTATTTAACAGTAGGAAAGTGAATGAATGATGATGTGCTGGTGCTCCCTTAGGGGTTGGGGAGACGACATCCTGCATTTACAGTTCGGCCCTCCATATACAGATCAAATTTTTTGTGGTTGCAGGAAATAAATTCGTTTTTTTTGATTCCCCCATGAACAGCCAATGTTAACAGGAGAATACCTCCTACGGAGACAATGTGTTCTCCCGGCGGCGGGGGGGGGGGGGGGGGAGCCATCCCTGCCAGCAGAACACAGTAAATATTGCTAGCAGCTATAACATATATAACAGCTATAACAGCCGCTAGCAACATTTGCATGTAAAATCCGGCAGGCAGGTTGTACCCAAGTTGATCGATCAACTTGGGTACATTTAGCCTGCCCGTACATGGTTTGAAAACTGGCCAAGATTCAAACCATCTATGGCAGGCTTAAAGGGGTTGTAAAGCCTCAAGGTTTTTCACCTTAAAGTGGTTGTATACCCGCTGAAGTTTTTTTTTTTTTTTTTACCATACAGGTTTAGGAGATATTTTTTTACCTACAGGTAAGCCTTATTATAGGCTTTCCTGTAGGTAAAAGTACCAAAATTGAATATACAACCACCAGGTGAAAAACCTTCTGTGCTGCAGCTCCTCCCAGAGCCCCCCTTTTTCTTACCTGAGCCCATCCGTTCCAGTGATGTGCACAAGCCTAGCGAGACAGCCCCTGTCTCCATCCTCATTGAATAGATTGATAGCAGTGGGAGCCATTGGCTCCCACTGCTGTCAATCAAGTTCAGCGACAGAGAAGCAGGGGCGGTCCTGAATCCTGCTGTCTGTGTCAATGAACATACTAGCAGGACTCGTGAGCACCCGCACAGGTGCCCCAATAAAAAGCGGCTCTCTTTGAGGGCACCTAATGAAGAGGAGGAGCCAAGAGCGCGCCAGGGCACCCCAGAAGAAGAGGATTGGGGAGGTAAGTATAACAGGTTTGTTATTAAAAAAAAAAAAAGCGAGTGGAGGCAGCCTAATACAGGAGGTGTATTACTGGCTAGATCACCAGGGGAAAACATAGATAAAGAAAGCCTAAAAAAGAAAACAAATGCATCCACCACATCTAATGACTGATAAGCTGCAATATATTACAGTTTTGATTTTGGGTTTAATACCTCTTTAAGTACAGGTCCAGTTTAATTGAAAAACAACTCTGGTACAAAGCTCTGACCTGACTTTACCTTACACTGGACATAGATCTCCTTGGCTACACACATGTATCTATATTGGCTGGAACTGCGTGTAACACAAAGCAACATCTGGTAGGGCTTCACCACACTATTGTGCGCCAAAACAAAGAGCGCTGAATAGGAGGTGCTCAGCGTTTTATCGCCAAACATAAAAGGTAATATGAGCAATGCTAACAATGGATCTGAATCGGAATCGTTAACCAAAAAGAGGATTCTAATTGTCAAATGACATGGATTTTTTTCCTGTTACTTGTTTAAATTATTATTATCATTTATATTGTTATTATTATCAACTTGGTTATATTATTATTATTATTACTATTATTATTACAACTATCCTGGACCTGTTTTTGCTCACTTCACACTACTGTGATGTGACTTTGATGCGATTTACAGTGCAATTATGTGGAGCTACTTTTCATATTCTATGGGGCCAAGTCACTGTAAAACAAGCCAAAGTAGTGAAGTAATCTTTTCCAAAACCGCACCATTCCGATTCGCAATGATGTAAACAGCACTATTTCTCTTGTCAATGCAATTCTGTGTGACTCCAGTCACATCAGAATTCGCATTGGTTTGGACCAGGTCTTAATAGCCACAATATTTTATATGTCTGTTAAAAAAAAAAAAAAAGAAAACTAATTTAAAAAAGACCTTAGAGAATTAAAATCAAATCAAAATAAATAAAGGAAGTGAAAGGACACTATGAAATAAGCTTAATAATAACAATATTTTATATATAGTGCCTTGAAAAAGTGTTCATACCCCTTGACATTTTTTTTGTTACAACCAAAAGCGTAAGGCCCCTTTCACACTGACGTTCCGTTCAGGCCCGCCTGTCAGTTTTTCAGGCGGACCTGAATGGGTGCTCCATAGAGCTCTATGGAGCGTCGGATGTCAGCGGTGACATGTCCGCTGACATCCGACCCACTCCGATCCAAAAAAGTGTAACGGAGGAAAAAGCTATTTTTCCATCCGTCTGCGAATCGGATTGGGTGACGACGGACCACAGTGCCCGTCGTCCGATCCGCAGACGGATGGAAAAATAGCTTTTTCCTCCGTTACACTTTTTTGGATCGGAGCGGGTCGGATGTCAGCGGACATGTCACCTCTGACATCCGATCTCCCATAGGGGAGAGTGGCGCTGTGACAGGTCTGTCCCTGCGCAGTGTGCAGAGACGGACCTGTCATCTCCCTGCTCAGCGGGGATCGACAGAGTGATCCTCGCTGAGCAAACGGATATCCACGGGGCGGATCAGAACTGATCCGCCCCGTGTGAAAGGACCCTAAATGTATTTTATTGGGATTTTATGTGATAGACCAACACAAAGTGGCACATAATTGTGAAGTGGAAGGAAAATGATAAAAGGTTTTTAAAATCTTTTACAAATAAATATGTGAAAAGTGTGGGGGGCATTTGTATTCCGCCCCCCTGAGTCAATCCTTTGTAGAACCGCCTTTAACTGCAATTACAGCTGCATGTCTTTTTGGGGATGTCTCTACTAGCTTTGCACATTTAGAGAGTGACATTTTTGCCCATTCTTCTTTGCAAAATAGCTCAAGCTCTGTCAGATTGGATGGAGAGCGTCTGTGAACAGCAATTTTCAAGTCTTGCCACAGATTCTCAATTGGATTTAGGTCTGGACTTTGACTGGGCCATCCTAACACATGAATATGCTTTGATCTAAACCATTCCATTGTAGCTCTGGCTGCATGTTTAGGGTCGTTGTCCTGCTGGAAGGTGAACCTCCACCCCAGTCTCAAGTCTTTTGCAAACTCCAACAGGTTTTCTTCTAAGATTGCCCTGTATTTTGCTCCACCCATCTTCCCATCAACTCTGACCAGCTTCCCTGTCCCTGCTGAAGAAAAGCATCTCCGCAACATGATGCTGCCTCCACGTTTCATGGTGGGGATGGCGTTTTTCAGGGTGATGTGCAGTGTTAGTTTTCTGTCACACATTGCGTTTTTGCTTTTAGGCCAAAAAGTACAATTTTGGTCTCATCTGACCAGAGCACCTTCCTCCACATGTTTGCTGTGTCCCCAACATGGCTTCTCGCAAACTGCAAATGGGACTTCTTATGGCTTTATTTCAGCAATGGCTTTCTTCTTGCCCCTCTTCCATAAAGGCCAGATTTGTGGAGTGCATGACTAATAGTTGTCCTGTGGACAGATTCTCCCACCTGAGCTGTGGATCTCTGCAGCTCCTCCAGAGTTACCATGGGTCTCTTGGCTGCTTCTCTAATTAATGTTCTCCTTGCCCGGCCTGTCAGTTTAGGTGGACAGCCATGTCTTGATAGGTTTGCAGTTGTGTCATACTCTTTCCATTTACAGATGATGGATTGAACAGTGCTCTGTGAGATGTTCAAAGCTTGGGATATTTGTTTATAACCTAACCCTGCTTTACACTTTTCCACAACATTGTCCCAGAGCTGTCTGATGTGTTCCTCGGCCTTCATTAAGCTGTTTGTTCTCTAAGGTTCTCTAACAAACCTCTGAGGGCTTCACAAAACAGCTGTATTTATACTGGGATTAAATTACACACAGATAGACTCTATTTACAAATTAGGTGATTTCTGAAGGCAATTGGTTCCTCTAGATTTTAGATAGTGGTATCAGAATTTTGAACCATATATCATTTTCCTTCCACTTAACAAATATGTGCCACTTTGTGTTGGTCTATCAAATAAAATCACATACAAGGGGTATGGATACATTTTTCAAGGCACTGTATATGTGTATATATGTGTAAATTCAAATATATATATATATATATATATATATATATATATACATACAGTATCCCACACATTTTTGTAAATATTTTCTTATATCTTTTCCTGTGACAACACTGAAGAAATTACACTTTGCTACAATGTAAAGTAGTGAGTGTACAGCTTGTATAACAGTGTAAATTTGCTGTCCCCTCAAAATAACTCAACACACAGCCATTAATGTCTAAACCGCTGGCAACAAAATGGAGTACACCCCTAAGGGAAAATGTCCAAATTGGGCCCAAAGTATCAATATTTTGTGTGGCCACCATTATTTTCCAGCACTGCCTTGACCCTCTTGGGCATGGAGTTCACCAGAGCTTCACCTCCATGACAACATCACAGAGCTGGTGGATGTTAGAGACCTTGTGCTCCTCCACCTTCCGTTTGAGGATGCCCCACAGATGTTCAACAGGGTTTAGGTCTGGAGACATGCTTGGCCAGTCCATCACCTTTACCCTCAGCTTCTTTTGCAAGGCAGTGGTCTTCTTGGAGGTTTGTTTGGGGTCATTATCATGCTAAAATACTGCCCTGTTGCCCAGTCTCCGAAGGGAGGGGATCATCCTCTGCCTCAGTATGTCAAAGTACATGTTGGCATTCATGGTTCCCTCAATGAACTGTAGCTCCCCTGTGGCTGCACTGTAGACACTTGTCTTTCTACTCCTCTCCTGGTTGCCGCCACACACGCTTGACACCATCTGAACCAAATAAGTTTATCTTGGACTCATCAGACCACTGGACATGGTTCCAGTAATCCATGTCCTTAGTCTGCTTGTCTTCAGCAAACTGTCTACGGGCTTTCTTATACATCATCTTTCAAAGAGACTTCCTTCTGGGATGGCAGCCATGCAGACCAATTTGATGCAGTGTGCGGCGTATGGTCTGAGCACTGACTGGCTGACCCCCCACCCCTTCAACCTCTGCAGCAATGCTGGCAGCACTCACATGTCTATTTCCCAAAGACAACCTCTGGATATAAGGCTGAGCACGTGCACTCAACTTCTTTGGTTGACCATGGCGAGGACTGTTCTCAGTGCAACCTGTCCGGTTAAAATGCTTTATGGTCTGGCCACCGTGCTGCAGCTCAGTTTCAGGGTCTTGGCAATCTTCTTATAACCTAGGTCATCTTTATGTAGAGCAACAATTCTTTTTTCAGATCCTCAGAGTTATTTGCCATGAAGTGTCATGTTGAACTTCCAGTGACCAGTATGAGAGAGTGAGAGCGATAACACCAAATTTAACACACCTGCTCCCCATTCACACTTGAGAGACCTTGTAACACTAACCAGTCACATGACATGGGGTGGAAAAATGGAGGAAAACATTTTCACTTAGGGATGTACTCACTTTTGTTGCCAGCGCTTTAGACGTTAATGGCTGTGTGTTGAGTTATTTTGAGGGAACAGCAACTGCACACTGTTATACAAGCTGTACACTCACTACTTTACATTGTAGCAAAGTGTAATTTCTTCAGTGTTGTCACATGAAAAGATATAATAAAATATTTACAAAAATGTGAGGGGTGTACTCACTTGTGTGAGATACTGTATCTATATATTTATTTTACTTCAAGCAGATTTGGCCTAAACAGCTTAAACAGAAAGTTTCTGCTCTGGCGCAATTTGGCAATTAAATTGTTAGTTTCACGGCAGAATCTTGTTAAAATCACTCCTCTCATCCTTAATTATTGGTTCTACTAAAACAATTTTTATAAACTTCCATAAAAAGAAATAAAAAAACTGCCTCCTGTAATTATTACTTCTCTATTCATAATGATGAGATCCTAAATTAGGTGCAAATAGATTTGGAAATATACGGCCAATGAGAAATTGAAGTCAGCCAATAAGCCAACAATCATAAATAAGCTCAATGGCATTCCATACTATTTCATTTTATTACTAAATCCTAAATACTATCCTTTTGATGGCTCCATACTCTGATTGTAAAACTACCTTCTTCTTTTGGACCTACAACCAAGGTTATGAACCCTTACCTTTACAATTTCCAACACCAATCAATTAATTATCCTGATTTTTTTTACCTGGTCTGTTTTTATCTGCTGTAACCTCCCATATTAATTGGAAATGCTTATCAATGTACTTGTATGTTTGATCAGAAACGTTGTATGTTCTTTATGTTCTACAATTCTCTCTCTTACTGTATTGTGGTTCTTGGGTAAGTCATTGTACAAAGGCTGTGCCAAATGTAAGGCAAAAATGGAAATAACTTTTTTTATACATGGGTTGTTCGGATTTCACATGTTGGTATAGTAACTCTTCCTCAATGATAATTCTTCATATTTTTCATTGCAGGTAAATATTGGATTCCAAGCAAAGGCATACCTCCCAACTTTTTTAGATGGAAATGAGGGGCACCTATTAGAAAAAGTATGTAGACATAGGCAGTTTACTTTTTTACTTTTTTTTAATTAATTTTTGTTTTACATTTTTTTTACACTGTTTTCATTTTTTGTATCACTTTTACTGCTGTCACAAGAAATATAAACATCCTATGTGACAGCAGTAGGCATGTGATTCTGTATGGAGAGATCTGAGGTCTATATTATAAGACCTCCTCTGCCCTTAAAGTGGAGCTTCACCCAAAAGGGGAAGTTCCGCTTTAGGCTGGGTTCACACCGCTGCAATGCGGGAACGCCGCGAATCCGCGGCGTTTTCCCGCATCGCATTACTCCCGCCGGCAGTTCACACTACCCTATGCGGACGGCTGGGAGTGTCAATGATATGTTAATGACACCCCCAGATCCGTCCGCATATTGCAGTGCGATCTGCAGACTCGCACAGGAATCGGATCGCATGGTGTGAACCCCCATGCGATCCGATTCTGTTGCGGACCAAAAAAAGGGTCCCGTGCGAGTTTGCTGCGGGAACGATGCAAATTCAGCCATACTATCTGTATGGCTGAACTCGCATCGCTACGGAGATCGGATGTGATTTGCGGTGCGAATCACATCCGGATCTCCCCCCGCAGCAGTGTGAACCCGGCCTTAAGCACTCCTCCACCCTCCTATGCCACATTTCATATGTATTTTTTGGGGGGGGGGGGGAACAGGTACCTAATTTTGACAGGTACACGCTCCCACTCCTCTTCCCCTCCCTCCATGCCATCACAGGTCCCATAAAACTGTCGGGCCATCCAGCAAGCGCAGCACTGTGAAGCTGCAAAGCTGACAAGCCAGGTGAACACAGTTGAAATGCCGGTGCTGGGGAGAGGACAGGGAGAGAAGGAAGCGATGGCTCGGGTCACCATGGATCCTTGGACAGGTGTGTGTTTATTATTAACCACTTCAGCCCCGGAATATTTTCCCCCTTAATGACCAGGCCATTTTATGCGATACAGCACTGTGTCATTTTAACTAACAATTTCACGGTAGTGCCACACTGTACCCAAACAAAATTTATGTCTTTTTTCCCCCACAAGTAGAGCTTTCTTTTCATGGTATTTGATCACCTCTGCGTTTTTTTTTTTTTTTTTTTGCACTATAAACAAAAAAAGACTGACAATTTTGAAAAAAAAAAAAAAAACAATATGTTTTACTTTTTGCTATAATAAATATCCCCAAAAAATGAATGTAAAAAAAAAAAATGTCTTCATTAGTTTAAGCCAATATGTTTTCTTCTACATATTTCTGGCAAAAAGAAATTCAAATTAAGCGTATATTGATTGGTTTGTGCAAAAGTTATAGTGTCTACAAAATAGGGGATATATTTATGGCATTTTTATTATTATTATTATTATTTTTTACTAGTAATGTTGGTGATCGGCGATTTTTAGCAGGACTGCGACATTATGGTGGACAGATTGGACACTTTAGACACTTTTTTGGGACCAGCGACATTTATACAGCAATCAGTGCTATAAAAATGCACTGATTACTGTATAAATGACACTGGCAGGAAAGAGGTTAACTCTAGGGGCGATCAAGGGGTTAAATGTGTTCCTTGGGAATTGTTTCTAACTGTTGGGGGATGGGACTGACTGGGAGTGGAGAGAGATCGCTGTTCCAAATCACTAGGAACAGACAATCCCGGTCTACTTCCCTGACAGAACGTGGATCTGTTTGTTTACATTGATGGATCCCTGTTATTGTTCTCTGGGGAGTAATCGCTGGTGGACGGCTGACATCGCGGCCGCCGGGCACGCACATCTGTTCCCCCGCAGTGCAGCGGGTGCACGTGCCTGCTATAGCTCTTAAAGAAGCTGATGTACCGGAGACATAAGAGACAATGTAAAAGAATAAAGATAAATAAAATAAGAAAAAAAAATGTAAGCGCCCTCGTCCCTGCGAGCTCCCGCAGCAAAGAAAACACACACACGCGGATATGTAAACGGTGTTCAAGGTGAGGTATCACCGTGATCGTTAGAGTAAGAGCAAAAAATCTAGCACTAGACCTCCTCTGTAACTCTAACCTGGTAACCGTAAAAAAATATTTTAAAGCGTCACTTATGGAGATTTTTAGGTACCGTAGCTTGTTGCCATTCCACGAGTGTGCGCAATTTCAATTTCAAAGCATGACATGTTAGGTATCTATTTACTCAGCATAACATCATCTTTCATATTATATAAAAAGAATTGGGCTAACTTTTCTGTTTAGTTTTTTTGTAATTCATGAAAGTGTCTTTTTTCCCAAAAAATTGCATTTGAAAGACCGCTGCGCAAATTCAGTGTGACATAAAATATTGCAATGATTGCCATTTTATTCTCTAGATTCTCTGCTCAAATATATATATATATATATATATATATATATATATATATATGTGTGTGTGTGTGTGTGTGTGTAGCGCTGACATCATGGTTTATTGATGTGATTATACATGCTTTAAAGCAGCGGTGGCCAACCAGTGGCCCGGGGGCCACATGTGGCCCGCGGAGCCCTCTGATGTGACCCGCGACCTCCTGCTCTGGAATGGTGGGTTAGCAAGACCAGATCGCAGGTTGCTGACCCATCATACCACAGCATCGGTGTTGAAGGAAGCTGGTGTTAGGGGAAGAAAGTGCCTGCAGAGCAGAGCCCCATAAGCCGATGCTTCCTGTACAGCAGCTGCTTTTGCCACAGGTAGAGTCTATGGAAAAGTTCAGTTAACCCACAGGATAGACACAGGTGCACTATGCTGCATCCACGGTGTAAGTAAACCGTAGCACATCGGTGTGAAAGCAGTCTAGGCCCTTTTCACACAATTGCCCCTACCCAATCGGACCCTCGATTCACCTCTACAGAGCAGCAGATGTAAACAGACTTATGTCCATTTACACCTGCCTGTCTCCAATCCGATCCTAAAAATCTGATAAAAAAAAAATAGAAGGGAATTCATCCCCTTCCATCCAGGTGGATCGGATCAGAGGGCGTATAGAATAGCCGTGACCTGTCATCCATGTGCTTGACTCATTGTGGCCCATGACTGGTTACCAAGTTGCTTAAGTGGCCCTCACACTTAAAAAGGTTGGGCACCCCTGCTTTAAAGTGAGGTATATGGACATTACTGTGGTTTCGCACTAGAGCCATCTAGGAGCCAAATATGGGTAACACACCTGTTTTATGATTTACCTCAGAACAACCTAAAGACTTGTACAGGAAGTGACTGTTTGTTTTGGATTCTGAAGGTTGACCTCGTTACCCAGGAGTCCATGTGTGACCTACCCATGAACACTCTCTTACACAGTGCATGCTGGGTAGGGGATATAAGGGAAAGCAGCGGCCATTTTAGGTCTCTTGGGACCACGCTGCCTGCCTGTGAGGATCTGTGAGGAGGTTTCCGGGAGACAGCTGCAGACAGTCACCACGGATTGCAAACCCTGCTTGCTTGCAAGGTGATTTGACGTAACCTGAGAGTTGGTGATCAGATTAACAAGGCCCAGAGACGCTTATTGGAGTATCGGAGGACCAGATCCAGTCAGCGGAGTGACACGGAGCATCTGCACAGCTGATACAGAAGAAAGCTACAGTTGCAGGATCAAAGTCATCACCCAGAACTTCGATCCAGTTGGTGAGTGGGTTACGGCCCACCCTTTGGTAATTTGCTGCACACAGTTAGACTCACTTACAGGCCTCACTGGAACCTGTTGTTCCACGGAAGTATAACAGAGCAACTGACATTGAGCAGGCATGAGGCCTACTTCACTTTATTGCCCAAGTGTTGTGTATAGGTTCTTGGAGTTATACCTGGAATACCTTAAGCTAACTCTTACCTACCTTTTGGATTACAAATATCAGAGCAGTCATCTCTAGCTAGTGAAGGAAGAAGATACAGGAGAGAGTACTTTAAGTGAGGCCTCACGTATAACTTTAAAGTAGCGGGAGCTCCCAAGTTTAGATACATAGAAATATATCTATATCTTTTATATTGTATTTGTCTGTTGATTTATATTGTACTGACATCCTATGTTGGGATAGCAGTGCAATCTCCGTAACCACCTGCTTTAATATACTTGCAGTAAAAAAATTTCTGGTTAAGTGCCCAGTTGTGTGGCGTGCTGTTTTTCCCCATCAGGTGGAGCCAGAGGATCCTGAGGGTATTATACAGGTACTTTTCATTGTTGTATATTGTACTATATTACACTGCACCACAGCTGTGCCAAGGGGATTGAGTCAAGTCAGTGGGGTTTCTAGGTAGAGTGCATGCAGGCCCAATCAAAACCAGCAGCTCCTTCGGGGGTAAGTGCTATATATATATAAATGTTTGGGGGTTCTAAGTAATTTTCTAGCAAACAATACGGAATTTTAACTTGTAAGCAACAAATGTCAGAAATAGGCTTAGACATGAAAGGAATATTATAGTAGCTTTTCAAAAGTCATCTAGAGAAATAAAGATGATTAATTTGTCTGTATCCATCCAGTTCATGAACAATGAATGAGGGATGGGTGAGCAATGTTTTCCCCTACTTAGTGACTCAGCAGCCTTCTGTAGACCACAGCACTCCTCCTAACTCCGGAAGATGGAACATCGCTAACGTCTTGTGTGTTTATCCAGAGATTTGATGAATTCCTCGCCACCATTCTGGCTGCTACAACTGAACTTTCCGTCCTCCTGAAAGTTATGTCTCAAAGCTGTGTGTCTAACAGCGATACATCGTCATCTACAGGACTTGGGAACTGGTAGAGTGTCACTCGGGATTATCAAATCTGTTTTGGAATTTAACCCTTCCCTACTATGTCTAAAAAAAAAAAAAAAAAAGATCTGGCTTTGATGGGAGGAAAATATGTGAAAAGAAAAAATGACCATGAAATGTTTGTGAATTTAAAAATCACATATGCATGAAGTTATATAAATGGTTATCTAAAAACATCTTTTTTGCCATGAATACATAAAAAAAAAACTCTTATAGCCCTTTTAAAAAAAAAAAAAAGAAAAACAAAGCTTTCTTTTGGTGATATAACCACTCAGGGGTGTAACTATAGGGGGTACAGCAGTCGCGACCGCAACTGGGCCCTATGCTGCAGGGGGCCCATGCAGCCCCTCTACATATGGCCGGCAGCAGCATAGGCAGCTAGGGGTACCAGTGCACCATGCACACTGGTGGTTGGAGGTGGAGGGTGACTAGCTGAGCTCCATGCTAGACCGGCTGCTCTTTAGTTGTGCATTCCCCGCATGACCTGTGTCCTTGGCCGGCTCCTCAGAGTACTCCTCTCCTGCTCCATGCATTGCCGCTCAGTCCGATGTCTGTTCTCCCCAGCCAGAGTCCCGCCCCCCCGAGTCCGGCCCACACTGCACTGCATACTTCTCTCGGGTAAACAAACTTTAAGCACACAGATGCAGTGCAGCCCTATGAGAGCCGGCTCCTCGGAGGACACTGCAGGCTTGTCTTTCAGCCCCCCTCCTCCCCCGTCATACACAGATGATGAAAAGTCTTTCTGGGAGGTATGCTGATCACCCGTCCAGCACACTGGATGGAGGCCAGGCCAACATTGATGAGTGCGCGGCCTGCAGCTTGGTCATGGTAAGTGAGAAGACCCAATCCCCCACACACCATTACATACCCCCCTCCATCTCCCCCTGGGGACAGGGGCCCCTTCTCACGTGGGGACAGGGACCCCTTCTCACCTGGGGGCAGTAACTTCATCTGCTCTGGAGATAAGGACCTCATCTCTTCTGGGGACGGGGACCCCATCCTGCCTAGGGACAGTCCCCCAATGGGGCACCTAAAAATTTAAAAAAATTTAATAAAAAAAAACTACTGATGCCAGTGGTGGAACTACAGGGCTCACAAAGGTCATACCTGTGACCACGCCCTGGAGTTCCACCGCCGGACTCGGAGGCAAGGGCCCTGGCTGGGGTTCAGGGGGGCCCTTCATGGTTTCTTGCATCAGGGCCCTGAAGGTTCTAGTTATGCCACTGTAACCACTCCATTTTTTTTTATTATATAAAGGAAAATAATATTTAATTAAACATATAAAATATAAATGTTAGGACACTACGAAAAACATAAAAAATTACCCCTTTTTGGAAAGAAGACACCCTAAAGTATTCTCATTTTTATGCCAACATTTTTGAAAATTAAGAAACATGCTGGTAGTGAAGGGGTTAAAACATAAAGCTTGGGAATGGTTTACTGCATAAATTACATTTACAGACCATATGAAGAGAGGGGAGGAGGTGAAGGGGTTCATGTGCTGTTGACATATAGTGGGAACATGGAGACAAAGGGGTTGATTTACTGAAGGCAAATAGACTGTGCACATTGCAAGGTGCAGTTGCTCCAGAGCTTAGTCAATCCTCACTATTTACTTCACCACCGCATCAGTACAGGCTGGAGCAACTTCCAATCCAGTCCTCATGTCGGCACCTGGCTCTCTCTTCACAGCTCTGCACTTGCAATTTGTAGAGTGCGCCAATGCTGGGACAAGATCATCCAGTGCCCAGGGCAAAGTCCTCACCCCCATATGCCCCCTTCTAGCACAAATACTCCCCCAGCACAAATCCTCACTCCCCACATCCCCCCTACAACATAAATCCACAAATTCTCTTACACCCAATCCCCCCCTCTCAGCACAGACCCCCGTCCCCCCCATCTCCCCCTAGCAGCAAAAATCCCATCTTTCAGCACAAATCCTCGCCCTCATATAACCCCTTCCAGTACTAACCCCCCTTCTCAGCACAAACCCTTGCCTTCACCTTCTTTCCTAGCACACATCCTCCCCCATCTCCCCATCCCAGAATAAATTCTCCCTTTTTATCACAAATTCTCTCATCTCCCCCTCTCGGCATAAATTCTCTCTCTCTCATCACGAATCCTCTCTCATCTCCCCCTCCCAGCATAAATCCCCCCTCTTAGCAAAAATCCTCCCCCCTCTCCCCCTCTCAGCAAAAAAAATCCCCCTCTCAGCAACCACCCCCCCCCCCCATCTCAAACCTGTGCCTCCTTCTCTTCTCTCCCAGCACAAATCCTCCCCCATCTCCCCTCCCAGCATATATTCCTCCTCTTAGAAAAAAAACCTCCCCCATCTCCCCCTCCCAGCAAAAATCCAACCTATCATCACAAATCCTCCCCCATCTCAAACCTGTGCCTCCTTCTTTCCCCTTTCAGTACAAATCCTCCTCCCAGCTCCTTCTCCTGTTCTGTAAGAGCAGCCTGATATGCTGGGACTTGTAGTGCCCTAGATTATAGGGGACTGAAGAATGGCCGCCTACACTGCTGGGACTTTTAGTGCCCTCTGTGGGGGACTGAGGATTCCTCAGTCCCCCCACAGTCTAGGGCACTACAAGTCCCAACATAGGAGGCTGCCATAGCTCAGCCCCCAACAGAGGGCACTACAAGTCCCAGCAGAGCGGGCTGTCACCAGTCCTCCAAACACAGCATGAGGAGACCGCACAGCCTTTCACCCCCATTCTCCCCTTACAATAGTGTCCGGCTCTTGGCCACCCCTCTCCAGAGTCTGGGCAGCATGTCACACTGCATGGTGGGGCAGTGGGCGGGATTTCTCCTTATCAGACACGTCCCCCCTCCCAGACTCCGCCACAGCACACAAGGCTGGAGATCGCTCCGGCACTTCTCAGACACCTCAGTAGCTGTGGGCAGCAGCGGCCGGAACTACAGACTGGGCATTGGCAGATGCAGCTGCCAACTTCCTTCCTTCACTGTGTTCTTCCATCCTTCACTATGCAGCAATGCTGGGCATCACCACTTAGTGAAAGATCGGCTCGGACGGCTCTAGCCCTGCAAAGGGAACGGCGTTCCTGCTGTGAAAAAAGTGCAGGGACGCTGTTCCCAAGTGTTCCCACAGGACTCGAGCCCTGAGGTAGAGGGTAGGCTTTAAGGCCAACATGCCGCATATGTATGTCCATAGGTGCCAGAGCTTTCTGTGCTGAAACATATTCACTGAACAGAGTAACTAAAAACAGCTCTTGGTCTGTACTAATGATTGGGAGCTGACAGGACCAGAGCCTGATCATGTGATCACTGTGACAACCAATCACAGTGGACTTCAACAATATATTGGCCTTCCGTGCACAGATACCGACACTCTGTTGCATGAATGTGAGTAAAAGATGGCTTTAGCTCCTATTCTCCACCTGTAGAAAAATCGTCAAACGCGTTTCGCCATTTTTGGGGCTTAATCATAGCAGCTTCTTAGCTAGGAATAAAAAATGAGCCTGTTGCCCAGACCATATGGCTGTATATGGCTTCATAGGATAAGATAGGTGGGACCACTTCTCAGAACCTGCTGATCTGTAGTCTCTGAGCTCTACCACCTCTCTCTGACTTCATTAACACTATTAGGAGCTTTTGTTCCTCATCCTGATATTCATCAAGCTCTAATGTGTGCAATTCAGCCCATGTATGAGTTAGGATGCTAAAATCTGATAATAGCAGAGAGCAGCTGGATTCGATTATGAGTTTCTGATCTGTTATCCACTCCACTCCACACTACAAGACATGAGCCGAAAATATTGTCAGGACTTTGATGTTTTACTACAGAGAAAAAGATACACTGTATATAACTGATTCATCAGCTACAGGTAATGGGACCCAGACCTCACTGCTGACCCCTCCTTATAGACAGGTTGGTTCCTGGCTGCAATGCTTACTTTCTGGCCTATTTCTAGCATGGAACAAGTATGCAGATGAAAACTTCTGACAATTCTCAAGCTTTCTGATCTACATACTTGTTTAAGGTTAATTACCCAAAGCTGAACTTCGGGATAAGTGAATATTGTCTAAAAACCAGAGCTATGTGTGTTCCTACTTGAATGTTGGTGTGCTTTGTGCATTTCTTCCAGATCTGTGTGCAGTAATACAGTGTGCAGCTGGGATCACATCTAAGCCGGATGCGGCTCACAGCAGGGGTCCACTGTGTCCCCGTTCACGTTTCAGCTCCGATTTCAGCTGAATTTTTGGTTGAATTCGAAACCTGAAACGGACCAAACGATGCACAGGACCAGGTGCAAATTCACACAGGAGCCACAGCAGAGATATGTGAACCGGCTCCATAAAGAGCCGGTGACAATCTTCTGCTATTGCAAATTGGATGTGAGGAACCCACATCCATCACTAATGTGAACCCAGCCAGAGACTTTACCTCTGTGCAGGAGCTTCCTGTAATAAAGACCGCTCACTGCTGTTCTCTCCCCTTGTTCAGGGTGACTGGTCTTGTCTCCGCCCCTCCTGTAGTTTTCTGCAGGCAGCCTGTAGTGGGTGGGGCCTGCTGATCTCAGCACAGGCTATGTACAGCATGGTGATGATGTCACGGCTATATTTCTACGGTAGTAACTGGGTTTTTAAAGGCATTTGGTGCTCACAAATTGAATTGATATAAATGACCTATTATTAGGGAATATATTTAGCCCTGTGACGCCCGGCCTTTTGTAATATGGCAGTTGGAGCCCTGTTATTCTGGGAGAACTTCATAGAACAACCTCCCAGAATCAGGCCGTGCTCCAGCACAATCTGTCACTGGCTGTGTCCACTGGACACAGCTGATGACAGATCACTGTACCTGCCTGCTGCCGGTACCATATGATCGCTGTGGCCAATCACAGCAGATCACATGACAATTATACACAATGAAAGGCTTTGTTTAACCACCTCACATCCCGCATATAGTCATATGACATCCACAGGAGGGAGCCTCCCATCCTGGGCGGGCGTCATATGAGGTCCTGGGCTTCCCGACCGCATCCGTCGGGATCCAATGCGCGTGCCTGGCGGCTCCGATGTCCGCCAGGCACCCACGATTGCCCATTAACCGAGCAAGACCGTAAATCTGTGTGTGTAAACACACAGATCCACGTCCCGCCAGGTGAGGGGATACCGATCATGTGTTCCCAGTACAGAGGAACATCATTTGGTCTCCTCCCCTTGTGAGTCCCGACCCCTACAGATAGAATCACTCCCTAGGACACACAGTTAACCCTTTGATCGCCCCCTAGTGTTAACCCCTTCCTTGCCAGTGGCATTTATACAGTTATAAATGCCACTGGTCCGCGTTATATAAATGCGTTATATAAATGCCAATGGTCCCAAAATGGTGCCAAAAGTGTCTGATCTCTCTGCCGCAATGTCACAGTCACGATAAAAATTGCAGATCGCCTCCATTACTAGTAAAAAATAATAATAATAATAATAATAATAATATTAAAAATGGCATAAAACTATCCCCAATTTAGACGCTATAACTTTTGCAAAAACCAATAAATATATGCTTATTGTGATTTTTTTTTTACCAAAAATATGTAGAAGAATATCACCCTAAATTGAGGAAACATTTTTATTTATTTTTTAAATTGGGATATTTATTATAGCAAAAAGTAAAAAAATATTGTTTTTGTTTTCAAACTTGTTGCTCTTCTTTTGTTTATAGCACAAAAAATAAAAACCACAGAGGTGATCAAATACCACCAAAAGAAGGCTCTATTTGTGGGGGAAAAAAAATGATAAAAATGTAATTTTCATACAGTGTTGCATGACCACACAATTGTCATTCAAAGTGCGACAGCGCTGAAAACTGAAAATTGGCTTGGACAGGAAGGGGGTGAAAATGCCCTGTATTGAAGTGGTTAAATATTTATTCTATTTCAGAAGAAAATAGAATGATGTCTTCCATACATAACCAAAGTACTGGTACCCAAACAGCAGGATAATAGGTACATATCCAAAAATTGTATTAATTTTGTTCAAAAACATGATAGACACATAGCCTATTTCACAAAATAATTATCTCCCCTTGGTTGTGAACTTAAGGACTCAACCCCAAATCCAAAAACCTCAAATACTCGGACTCCTGGAGAGACCATTCAATGGTAAGATAACTAACCCTGTCCTCCCTTCCATTTCAAAGAAAGGCTTTGATTCATGTCTTTCATTGTGTACTATTGTGATGAGCTCTGATTGGTCACAGTGATCACTTGGTAAAGACAGGGCTAATCATAGCCCATCTGTACCATGTGATTAGCTGCAGCCAATCACAGCTAATCACAATAGCAAACACTGAGACCCCTTTCAGGCACTTTTGGGATAAAAATATTGCATGTAAAGCACCTGAAAAAGGCCTCTCCTGCAGTCTCAGTGTGAAAGTCAGAGTGCTTTCACACTGGGGCACTGCTCTGGCAGGATGTTAAAAAAAAGTCCTGCAAGCAACATCTTTGGGGCTGTGGACACACCGCTCCTCCACCGCTCCTGCCCATGAAATGAATGCGCACCGCTATGGAAGTGTCTGCAAAGCGCTTCGGCAGCGGTGCTACATGGGCACATTTAACCCTTTATTTGACCGCTAGCAGGGGTTAAAAGCACCTCGCTAGTGGCTGAATAGCGGCTCTAAAATGACAGTAAAGCTTTCATAAACTAGCAGTGTTTTACCGTCATGGCCCGCCCCAGTGTGAAAGCAGACTTAATGAGTAGTTTACATAAAAAAATGGTTGCTTGTAACTGTAAAATTCACAGTTATAAGCAATCATAGTGTGTAAAAAAATAAATAAAATAAATCCTGATCATCTCCCCAGAGTAGTACAGTGTTACTATGGTAACACCGTATTCTTCTGGTCACTCTGTAAAAAAAATATGACACAATGTTTATTTATTTTTACATACTGTCACCAGTTCGTGTATCTGATCATCACAACACCAGTTATATGATGACGCTGTACAGCACTGGTGACAATGTAAAAAATTGTGAAAAAAATAATGTAAAATGTCTTCATTTTCCAAAAAATTGTGACGAAAAATTACATCTTCAAAAAACTCGCCATACCTCTTACTAAATACCTTGGACTGTCTACTTTCCAAAAAGTGATACTAATGATGGGACACTATTCCTCCCACTGACACCAATGATGGAGCACTATTCCTCCCACTGACACCAATGATGGAGCACTATTCCTCCCACTGACACCAATGATGGAGCACTATTCCTCCCACTGACACCAATGATGGAGCACTATTCCTCCCACTGACACCAATGATAGGGCACTATTCCTCCCACTGACACCAATGATGGAGCACTATTCCTCCCACTGACACCAATGGTAGGGCACTATTCCTCCCACTGACACCAATGATGGTTAACTAATAATATCCTGAATACCAAAAATTTAACATATTTTACTCCCACTGGCCATGGTCTGGCCCCCATAAAGTCTGAGGCACAGTAAACTGGCCCCTTGTTTAGAAGGTTTGGATTCCCCTGTTCTAGCCAAATGGTTTTAAATTATACTTTGATGGTACTCTAAAGCTATACCACTCCAACCAAGCAGAAAGTGACTGTAGAACCCTTCCTTCCTTCCTTCCTTCCTTCCTTCCTTCCTTCCTTCCTTCCTTTATATTGTTTTCTTTCTCCCTCTGTCCCCTTCCCTTCCTCTCTTTAGGCAAATAGTCTTAAATGTTACTTTAATCGTACTCTAAAGCTATACAACTCCAGCCAAGCAATTGAATACCCAGAGTGGCACAGTAGCACACATACATTGAGACTGGCTCACCTCTGTTGTGTTGAATGACTGCATAAAGAAATCAATATGTTGTAGCCTGTGTAGATCTTCAGATTCTGTGTCACTGCCCCGTCTGCTGTTTGCTTTTTAGGCTAATAGTGGTCATCTCCACCCTGATCCCTTTCTACACCTAAACATCCATCTTCCACCCAGGAGCTTAGTGAGCAGTCGCTTGCACTCCAAGCTTGATTTCATCTTTCAGTATGGGTTGGGTATTCAATTGCTTGGCTGGAGTTGTATAGCTTTAGAGTACCATTAAATAAAATTTAATACTATTAGTCTAGAGAGAGGGAGGAAAGGGACAAAAGAAGAAATCAAGAAAAAGAAAAGAAGAGAAATAATGTAAGGAAGGGAGGAAGGAAGGAGCCCATCCTTAAAGGCCACTTTCACACAAAATGGGCAAACCAGATTAGGATCCATTTTTTTTTTTTTTACATTTCTTGGAAACCTGACTGGGAAAATATACTAGCAGCAATTTGTGCCTCCATCCCTAAAATGGTGAGATTTATGATGTGATTTGTTCACACATTATCATGAGATTTGTTCCTCCTTAGTACTGCCAACCTGTCTGCAGCTCATCTTCTTCCTGTAATCATCCCATTGCCGGTGTTGTATAACTTAATCTTTATGTCATGTATTTTCATTATAAATCGGCTTATTCCCACCTGCTGAACAAGTCTCTCAATCTGGATCATCTCTAGAGCCATGTTAGACATGTATGCTTTAGAACTGCAATTATTTTTCACCAAACACCAAAATTATTTATAATGTCGCGTTTAATTTTAAAGAGAAACTACATTTTTTTAAAGGACACCTGCCAGTAGCCCTGAACACATTGCTTACTTGTTGGTCATTCAGGTCATCCATTAACGCGATGGGCCAATAGGGTGGCACTGTCATTAAAGCTGAATTCCAGGTATGGATATTTTTGCATAGGTGCATTGCTTCTGCATTGCTTGCCAAGTCATACACATACAGTTGGCTCAATCACCCATGGAAGCTGGAAATCACTGTAGTAGGCACTGCTACTATACTGATCACTGCTAGCTTTCAGGTTCTGACACAAGAGCCATGCAGAGAGCACTTTGCAGGTTCTTAATGAATGCAAAGCTTTCTCTGATTGGATAGAGTGGAGCTTGTGATGTCATCACCTTGTCCCACTTTAATATACTACAGATCTTTTCTCTCTGGGGACTCAAAGCGCTTTATCTGCTACTGGAGCATTTGGTAAGGCACTCCATCTTGGGAGCATCCTGCAGAATATCATATTATGGCCAACTTAACTACCAGAATGTCTTTGAAGTGTTTGAGGAAACCCTACCAAGCATAGGGAAACAAAGTCCATCCACAGGTGAAGAAGTGCTGATTGTAAATCACACATAAACATTTCTGTGCTCCAACTCCAACCACAGACTCTTAACAGAGACCTCTAACATAAAGTTCATAAAGACATCAGGACTATCCAACCCAAGTCCAAGGGGACTCCCTAACCCAATATGTTTGACTATCTCCTACTCTGTTCATTTTTAGGTGATCCCTAAAACCCCTTCTCCTACCCTAGCCTCCACCTAACAATTATACTTTCATCCATCAGCTCATCTCCAACAGTTATTGCCTTTTCTATCACTTGACCCTCGCTTTTAGATTGTAAGCTCTAATGAGCAGGGCCCTCTGATTCCTCTTGTATTGTAACTGTACTGTCTGTCCTCATGTTGTAAAGCGCTGTGCAAACTGTTTGCATTATATAAATACTGTATAAGAATAATTATCCAGGGTAGCTGAACCATCTCAGGCAGCCATCACAACTCCTCAAAACATCATAAATGGACCAAGGACCATGGAAAGAGGAAAAAGGACAGACTCATAGTGCAATACTTTAAAATAGTTTTATCATAAAAGGCACCAATGGATTTTCACATGGAAAGGAACAAAAAAAAAAAAAATACAACATGTATCAGCCAAATGCTGTCTACTAGCAAGCGTGAAAGTGTCAGCCCCTCAGACCCAACATGTTTCGTTACTAAAGAACGTCTTCAGGGGACAGTTCACTGGTCATGGATTTATGACATTTATATTAGAGGTCTGATATCGCTGGTAAGTGGCTGTGTTTGGAGCTGGAGTAAAGGAGTAATCATGCTTGATTCTTGATTTGCAATCAGTACTTCCTCACCTGTGGATGGACTTTGTTTCTATTGTGGAGTTTTTTAATTTATTTTAATATATATATATATATATATATATATATATATATATATATATATATTTGCGATTGTGGGACATTATTTTATATACATACATTTTTATTCACTAATTTGTTCATCTGTATATATTTATGGAGACATTATATATTGAGCTTTGGTATATTTTGATTGTTTATTGCACTTTTGTTGGTTCAAATATATTTAGGAAAACGCACCAGGTTTTATGTTTCCACACTCTTCTGTCATTTTGCATTAGGCCAATGAGTGCTGCTTTTATAAAAATATATCTCCTAGCGCAGATTTATTTAGTTTTTTAAGCACAGGGAAAAACCAAGTAGAACTGTCTGTGCGGACCTCGTTTCTATGGTCTCGTATCCAGGCTGGTTAACTAAAGAGCCAGAATTTTGGAGGACCTACTCATTTTTCTCTAGTGTGATGAAGGTATGTTTTCCTTAGCTGCTGCGTGCCTAGTGAAAGTTGTACTTTTAAGGGCACTTTAGACTGTTGCATTATGTTAACACATTACAAAACACACGTTTTACTGCACATTACTAGTATGCATGAAACAAAATGTGTTGTCATTCGTTTGGAATGGTATTTCAATGTACCTAGCCAACCCATAGCTACACACATGTATTTAATGCACCACAAAACAAAGGACCGAAATATAGGACTGTTATTTAAAGCTTATGTCAAGGCACACAAACAAAAACCCAACATATTTCATATATCTCAGCAATGCATGCACGTGTCCCTTTAACCACCCTGCTAGTACAGAAATATAACTGTTGATAAGCCCAAAATATAGAGTACTCCTACCTTCCTGTTCAAAATAAAAACACAGTGGGAGGCTTAGCAAAGTGCGGCGCAGGCATAAAGCCATGATAACATAATATGACTGCCTGTTCTTACTTTAAGAGTTGTTTCACAGGCCCTTTTTGCATTATAACCGTGGACAAGGATTGGGGAAATCATCTGCTCCACAAACCATTTCACTTAATATCTTCATTACCAGGAGACATAAATGATGATTTATCATTGAAACACTTTTTTTGTATGGTAGATCACAGAAAAGAAAAAGGTCCTTGTATAAGCTTAGCTAAGCCTATCCTTTCATTACATGGGACTTCAAACAGCCAATTATTGAAAGCAGAGTGCATATCTTGAGGGGTCTTTGTGACCTTCCATGCTCTCAGTTCTGGAATGGGGAAATGTGCCCTTTATACTGGAGCTAAACTCATGAAGGGGCTGGCTGTGCCTAGCAGCTGATGATCTCCAATGACTACATGAGTGCACTACAACACAGAAATTACCATCTATAGTGGGGGTCGCCAGCCATTGATCATGATTCACCAGTCAACTGCGGGGAGCCGACAGGTGGATAGTGATTATGGCTCAGCCCCCCATCCAGCCCCTGCCGTTTTCATGCTAACTGCAGAGCAGAGAGTGGTATGTAGTATAATACTGAATGGAAGCTTGGGATCAGGAGCTGCCTGAGTGATTGGATGCTAGGTGGTCCTAGCAACCAATCACCAGCTTATTATGAACTCCAGCAGTTCCCCCTCCTGCCTTCCACCCAGCACTATGCTATGTCCTGATTTTCGCTGTGCTGTACACACGTTGACAGATAGGAAATGCTACCTTCACAGCACTATCCTGGGGATCTTAACTTTCCTTGTTGTCCAGGTATATCTTAACTTCTGAATGGTTGCCTACTCCTGATGCATAGCTTCTGAAAGTGAAGATACTGAATCAACCAAGTAGTGTAGAGCATATCTTGTTCTTAACCCTTGTCTAAAGTTACTCTGGTCCACTAAGTCCACACTAGGGTAGGAAAAGGCCAAATATTACATTGCAAAGTTACTTGGTCTTTCTGAATGTATGAAAGGGTCAGGCATGTTTTAAATTCAATGTATCTTTTTTTTTAAATGAAGAACCACTTTAAATAAATCCAGTTTTGTTTAATTTACAAGCTCAGATCAAATATTATTTGCACTGTTCATCCAATGAGTAATTTATGTTCAACCTGTCATTAATCACAAAGTTCTTTCTCAGTTATAGATTAATAATGAGATCACTGAGGCAGTGCTGTAAAAGTAAGAACAGAGTACACTGTGTACGCTCGCTATTAAATACCATTGCTTGTGGTTACCTAATCTTCTGTGAAGTTATCTCGCTGTGACAATAGATGTCTTGCTGCAATAAAATAACAATTTACCTTTTACTTCATAGAATTTTATTAGTCTGATATTGACACCATGGCTCCCAGCCCAGGAGAAACCACCACAAAGTCCTGTTCCTGTAAACTGTATATTTCATGGGGAAGACTACCTGTCTGTCCTGACAAGAAGCGAGGACAAATAAAAAGTCTCTAGCTGTAGTCCTTTCTGGCTTTCTGGCTCTGCAAAACAAAATACAAAATAAAATAAAAAAATGTCTGGAATTGGCCTTTCTGGTAGAGTAAAACTGCCTGTCCACATGTACAAATTTAACCTCAGTGTCTCTTTAACTTGGCTTGCATGCCCGGGTGGCAGGAAGGACCGGTCATTCATGGTACCATTGTGATTCACTGTTACAATGGTCACATGATCAAAAGCAGGTCCTGCTGACTCCCAACTGGACTGAGAGCTGTCCTAGCACGCTCCCAGTCCAGAAAGCTCTGCCACCAATGGCTGCGTATGTGAGGCATGTGGGTGTTAAAGCGGATCTTCACCCTCAACAGGATGTTGCTTCCCCTTCACCACTCCTCTAGTTCACTGTGCAATTTTTTTTGTTTTTTTAGGAAAACCCCTGCCCCAACCCCCCCTTCACACCATGAACATAATTTGCCCAGGCAAATGATGTATATTTTGCCCGCTGTGCCTCCTGGAATATGTATATCGCATATCACAGGAAACATAGTCCTTCATTGAGAAAGGAGGAGAGGGGATGGCCAGGCAGCATGTCACCGGGAAGCTGCCGGCTGAACCCAGAAGAGCCTGCAGCTTTCTGATGAAGTAAAGCAATGAAGAAGATGATGGCACAGGGCCGGGTGGGGGCAGAAAATAAGTGGATATCAGCAGGACAACGCTGGATCCACTGGGCGGATGAGTACCTTAAATGTGCAGGACCCACAACCAGGTAAGTGGGGGTCTAAAATAAAAAGGAGAGAATAATAATAATAAATACAATAATATGAAATAAAAACCTGGAAGTGGCTTTAAAGTGTTACTAAACCCACAACAGCAAAATCAGTCTGTATATGCAGAATAGCATGCTTGTTATACTCACTGTGGAACTTAAGGGGTTAATCCTCTGCATAGTGTAAAAAGACTGTCTTATCCTGTATGCACATATTCTTCTCTCCTGCACTATATCTAGGGAAGGCCAGCTAACACACAGGAAGGGTAGCCAACCTGCACATGCTCAGTTATGTCTTTTATGCTGTAGAGAACATTTCCTGTTTCACACACGATTTGTAAAAAAAAAATTATTTGTGAACTGAGCATGTCATTGGCACAGCGCCAATCGGTGCTGGCCAGATCGCAGGTGAGGGGTTCCTACATGAACACTGGGGAATCACAGGGACCCTGCAGTTTACCACGTGACTGCAATATACAGATGAAAAAAAAAAGGTATGAAGTATTTTGATATAAAAAGATGATTTAGAAGCTGTGTGCATGGAGGGGGGCTCATCATTGTGAAGTGGAAGGAAAATGATAAATGGTTTTCAACATTTTTTACAAATTAATATCTAAAAAGTGTGGTGTGCATTTATATTCAGCCCCCCCGAGTCAATAATTTGTAGAACCACCTTTCACTGCAATTACAGCTGCAAGTGTTTTTGGGTATGTCTATACCAGCTTTTCACATCTAGAGAGTGAAATTTTTGCCCATTCTTCTTTGCAAAATAGCTCAAGCTCTGTCAGATTGGATGGAAAGCGTCAGTGATAGGGATGAGCTTCGTGTTCGAGTCGAACGTTCGTTCGACTCGAACATTGGCTGTTCGTCCGTTCGACGAAATCCGAACTCTTGGTCCGTTCGCGTCAAAATTCATGTGGCGCGCACGGCCCACAATGCACTGCGATGGCGCAGTGCATTGCTGGCTCATGATTGGCCAAGCATGCACTGTGACCCCGCATGCTTGGCCAATCGCAGCGCCAGCAGCGAGGAGAGCCATGATTGGCCACAGGCAGGATGCCTGTGGCCAATCATAGCTGAGGCTGTGTAGTGCACGCCCCACACTATATAAGGCCGCCATTGAGGCGGCCTCGTGTAGTGTGTTAGCATCTGAAGCAGTGGGTGTTCTGTGTACCTTCAACACAGTACACACCGACCGTTTTTTGGCTGATTTCCTATCTTGCTGTTGTGTAGTGGTTATTGTCTGTGCCCTGACCGCAGTATACACCACTATATTCACTATTCACTTCACTATATTTATATATCTTTAATTATAGAGCTTGCAGTCAGTAGTGTTAGGAGATAGTGCGTGCTGTCTGCGTGCTCTGTACCCAGTACATACCGCTATAATCCACCTACATAGCTGTTCTCTATTTGAGCCCCCTTTGTGCCTCCAGCACAGCACAGTATACATCTGTATATACCCCTTTATCTCTGCTGTTTTCTGGTTATTGTCTGCGTGCCCTGACCGCAGTATACACCGTGATATTCACCTCACCTATATAGCTAGTGATCTATCGTTAATAATAGAGCTTGCAGTCAGTAGTGTTAGGAGATAGTGCGTGCTGTCTGCGTGCTCTGTACCCAGTACATACCGCTATAATCCACCTACATAGCTGTTCTCTATTTGAGCCCAATTGCCATCTGCAGGAGTTATTGGAAGTTGTGTGTGCCTCCAGCACAATATAAACTACCCAACTGCTGTTTTACCCAACTCCCTTCAGGCCATTACCATGTCTGGAAGGCCAGCAAGGAGAGGCAGACAGGCGCGAGCCGATAAAAGAGGGTAAGCAGGCTCTGTGTCTAGAGACAACAGTGCTGGTCGTGGACGCGGTGCATTGTCATCAGCACGTGGCCATGGGACATGCTTGTCCTTCTTTTCGGCAGCTGGACATGTTGAACCGCAACATGCCAACGACTTGGTAGAGTGGATGACCAAGCCCTCTTCATCCTCCTCATCCTCTTTCACCCAGTCTCAGGGTAGTCGCAAAGCAGCTGCCAACGCATCGTCTTCCCTCCTCTCAATGTCATCATCAGTGACTCCTTCCCTAGACCCACCACGTCCTCCTGAGGAGTCTCCGGAACTCTTTGAGCACAGTGTTGGGTACATGCTCCAGGAGGATGCCCAGTGTTTTGTGGGCTCTGATGATGACACTCAGCTAGAGGAAGGCAGTAGCGTGAGCGCAGAGAGAGGGGATGCTCAAGAAGGACAGCAATCTGGCAGTCATGTTCCACAAGCTGCAGCATACTGCCAGGTTTGCTACAGCGATGAAGAGGGAGGGGATGATGAGGGCACTGACTCCACATGGGTGCCTGGAAGGAGGGAGGAGGAGGAGGAGGAGGCACATGTCCAACGAGGCAGGATGCCCTCCGGGGGCCAGCTTAGGGGCAGCACACCGACTGAATCACACCGCAGAGCTCCGCCTGTGCAGAGCGCTGCCTCTGCGCGTTATTCTAAAAGTTCTTTGGTGTGGGCCTTTTTTGAGACGAGTGCATCAGATCACACCACTGCTATTTGCAACATATGTCTCAAGCGTATCTCACGTGGCCAAAACATCAGCCGCTTGGGCACCACATGCTTGACCAGACATATGTTGACCTGCCATGCAGCTCATTGGCAAGCGTACCTCAAAGACCCACACCAAAGAACAATGCGGACCTCTCCTTGCTCCTCATCAGCTGGCATCTCCAACCCCACTAGACCTTCAGTCCTCTCTGAAACCTGCTCTGAGAGGAATGAAGGTGTAGAAATAGGTGTGTCACAGCCAAGTGCTTCCGGGAACTCTGCTAGCGGTACACCCACGTCCGATTATAGCAGGCAAATGTCCCTGCCCCAGCTGCTGGACCGGCGGAAGAAGTTTACTCCCAGCCATCCACATGCCCAGCGGTTGAATGCTAGTTTGGCTAAATTGCTAGCACTTCAACTGCTGCCTTTTCAGTTGGTAGACTCGGCCCCCTTCCGTGAGTTTGTACAATGTGCGGTTCCTCAGTGGCAGGTCCCCAAACGCCACTTTTTCTCACGGAAGGCGATTCCGGCTCTCTACCGGCATGTGGAAGGCAATGTCCTTGCCTCGCTGGACAGGGCGGTCAGCGGTAAGGTGCATATTACCGCTGACTCATGGTCCAGCAGGCATGGACAGGGACGTTACCTGTCTTTCACGGCCCATTGGGTCACTCTTCTGGCTGCTGGGAAGGATGCAGGACAAGGTGCAGTAGTGTTGGAGGTTGTTCCGCCACCACGCCTCCAAAATGCTACTATTGGTTGTGACACACCTCTCTCCTCCACCCCCCGCCTCTTCCAGTGCTCTGTCCTCAGAACCAGCGGTGCTCCGTAGGCGTTGCAGGGGCTACGCAAGTACGCAGGCAAAACAATGCCATGCCGTGCTTGCGCTGGTTTGTTTGGGGGACAGGAGCCACACTGGGGCGGATGTTTTGTCAGCTCTGCAGGGGCAGGCCGAGAGGTGGTTGACGCCACGCCAGCTTAAGCCAGGAATGGTGGTTTGCGACAATGGCACCAACCTCTTCTCCGCCCTCCGACAGGGACAACTGACCCATGTGCCCTGTGTAGCTCACGTCCTTAACCTGGTGGTGCAGCGGTTCTTGGGCAGGTACCCCGGCTTACAGGATGTCCTGAAGCAGGCCAGGAAAGTCTGTGTGCATTTCCGCCAATCATTTAATGCCTGTGCTCGGCTGGCTGAGCTCCAAAAGGAGTTGAACCTGCCCAAGAACCGCCTTATATGTGACATGCCCACCAGATGGAACTCAACATTGGCCATGCTGCAGCGGCTGCACACGCAGCAGAGGGCCATCAATGAGTACCTGTGCGACTACGGCACCAGGACAGGGTCAGGGGAGCTTGGTTTTTTCTCACCACGCCAGTGGGGCATGATCAGGGATGCATGCACTGTCCTGTCACCGTTCGAGGAGGCCACAAGGATGGTGAGCAGTGACAGTGCATGCATCAGTGACACTGTACCTCTTGTCCACCTCTTGGAGCATACGCTGCGTGGAACAATGGACAGGGCACTTGAGGCAGAACAGAGGCAGGAAGAGGAGGACTTCCTTGCCTCTCAAGGCCCCCTTTATCCAGACAGTGTTCCTGCTGTGTCACCCATCACACAGGAAGAGGATGAGGAGGAGGAAGAGGAGGAGGAGGATGATTGTGTCAGCATGGAGGTGGAGGCTGGCACTCAGCATCAGCAGCAGCAGCAGCAGTCTTATAGGGATGATTTACAGTCCCAAGAAACACGTGGACTTGTACGTGGCTGGGAGGAGGTAGCTGCGGATCATGTTGTCCTTAGTGACCCAGAGGACTCCGGACCGAATGCCTCAGCTAACCTACGCTGCATGGCCTCCCTGATCCTGCAAAGCCTGCGGAAGGATCCTCGTATTCTTCGGATCAAGGAGAGGGACCATTGCTGGCTGGCCACTCTCCTTGATCCACGGTACAAGGGTAAGGTTGCCGACCTTATCTTGCCATCGCAGAGGGAGCAGAGGATGAGACATCTCCGGGAGGCCTTGCAGAAAGCTCTGTGCAACGCGTTCCCAGAGACTGGGAGGTTACAAACTCCTGGTCCTGGACAACGTGTTGCTGAGGCATCGGTCAGAAGGAGCGGTGGAGAAGGTGGCCGTCTGACTGATGCTTTCAGACAATTTTTTAGTCCGCAGCCCCAAGGTATGATTGGTTCCAGCACCCATCACCAGCGTCTGATTTACATGGTGCAGGAATACCTAGGGGCAAGGTCAGACTTGGACACCTTTCCCACCAAAAATCCTCTGGCTTACTGGGTCTTGAGGATGGATCACTGGCCAGAGCTTGCACAGTATGCAATTGAGCTACTGGCCTGTCCTGCATCCAGCGTTCTTTCGGAACGCACCTTCAGTGCTGCTGGTGGCTTTGTTACCGATCACAGGGTGCGCCTGTCCACCGAATCAGTTGATCGACTGACCTTCATCAAGATGAATCAGTCTTGGATCACCCACAGCTACCAAGCACCTGAAGCTGATGTAACCGAATAATTTTTTTTGAAATACCACATCCCTTCAAGACTGCCTATGCTGATGCTGAGTGACTGTCCTGTTATGTTGATTGTCTATCCTCTTCCTCCTCCGCTGATATGTTGGAAGAACATTTTTGGTTCTGGGTGATGCCAGCAGCCCAATTTTTCTGCCCCTGTTTAACAGGGGCGTTTAATTACAATTTTTGATGCAATGCTTTGCAGCAGGGCTAATTCCTGCAATAAAACTAGAGTATATGGCAGAGGTTGCAGTGTGGTTGCACCAGTGCCTAAGGCCCAATTTTTCTGCCCCTGTTTAACAGGGGCGTTTAATTACAATTTTTGATGCAATGCTTTGCAGCAGGGCTAATTCCTGCAAAAAAACTAGAGTATATGGCAGAGGTTGCAGTGTGGTGGCACCAGCAGCAGTGCCTAAGGCCGCGTACACACGCGGGGACTGTCTGCCGAAACTAAGTTCGTCAAACAGTCCGCTCAAACTTTTGAATGAACGAACACGCCCACACACGGCACTTTTTGAGCGGACAAATACGGCAAACTTTGTTCGTCGTACTAAGTCCGCGCGACTTTTGAACTGAACGGACTCGCCCACACACGAGGCAACAGTCCGCTCATTTCGAGCGCGTGTGCAGGTAGGCGGGGCCCGCGACGGAGACGTCGCGGGCTCCGCCGCCTGGTATGGACTTAAAGGGGAACCCCAACGCCGAAAAAAATCGACGTGGGGGTCCCCCCAAAGTCCACAACAGACCCTTGTCCGAGCACGCTACCCGGCCGGCCAGGAAAGGGGGGCGAGCGAGCGCGCCCCCCCTCCCGAGCCGTACCAGGCCGCGTGCCCTCAACATGGGGGGTGCCTTGGGGAAGGGGGGGCCGCGCGGCCCCCCCACCCCAAAGCACCTTGTCCCCATGTTGATGAGGACAAGGACCTCTTCCCGACAACCCTGGCCGTTGGTTGTCGGGGTCTGCGGGCGGGGGGCTTATCGGAATCCGGGAGCCCCCTTTAATAAGGGGGCCCCCGGATACCGGCCCCCCACCCTATGTGAATGAGTATGGGGTACAATGTACCCCTACCCATTCACCTGTAAAATAAAAGTACCCAAAAAAAAAAACACAACACACGAGATAAAATATTTTATTGCACAGCTCCGGGGGTCTTCCGTCTTCGGGGGTCTTCTCACCGGACTCCTCCGCTATCTTCTTGTAGCTCTTTTGCTAGCGGAGGAGTCCGGCTTTCTTTCTCCCCGCCGCCGGCCTCTTCTCCCGACTTCGGGGGTCTTGTCCCCCTCTTCGGTTCTTCTGCCGGGCCACCGCGCCTTCTTATAGCTCTTTTGCAGGCGGTGGCCCGGTCTTCTGTCGCCGCTGTCGCCTTCCGGTCGCCTTCCGTTCTTCTTCTTGTTCTTCTTCTTCTTCTTCTCCAGGAGATGTTGACACGTCGCTCTCTCCGGCCGGAATGCCAGAGCCGCGCTGTGCGGCCACTTATATAGTGACAATGGGGCGGTGTCACATGGTATATGTCACATGGGTTGGTCACATGGTGACCCCGCCCCTTACGATGTCATAGTCCCCATGTGACATCAACCCATGTGACCAACCCATGTGACATATACCATGTGACACCGCCCCATTGTCACTATATAAGTGGCCGCGCAGCGCGGCTCTGCCATTCCGGCCGGAGAGAGCGACGTGTCAACATCTCCTGGAGAAGAAGAAGAAGAACAAGAAGAAGAACGGAAGGCGACCGGAAGGCGACCGGAAGGCGACCGGAAGGCGACAGCGGCGACAGAAGACCGGGCCACCGCCTGCAAAAGAGCTATAAGAAGGCGCGGTGGCCCGGCAGAAGAACCGAAGAGGGGGACAAGACCCCCGAAGTCGGGAGAAGAGGCCGGCGGCGGGGAGAAAGAAAGCCGGACTCCTCCGCTAGCAAAAGAGCTACAAGAAGATAGCGGAGGAGTCCGGCGAGAAGACCCCCGAAGACGGAAGACCCCCGGAGCTGTGCAATAAAATATTTTATCTCGTGTGTTGTGTTTTTTTTTTTGGGTACTTTTATTTTACAGGTGAATGGGTAGGGGTACATTGTACCCCATACTCATTCACATAGGGTGGGGGGCCGGTATCCGGGGGCCCCCTTATTAAAGGGGGCTCCCGGATTCCGATAAGCCCCCCACCCGCAGACCCCGACAACCAACGGCCAGGGTTGTCGGGAAGAGGCCCTTGTCCTCATCAACATGGGGACAAGGTGCTTTGGGGTGGGGGGGCTGCGCGGCCCCCCCTTCCCCAAGGCACCCCCCATGTTGAGGGCACGCGGCCTGGTACGGCTCGGGAGGGGGGGCGCACTCGCTCGCCCCCCTTTCCTGGCCGGCCGGGTAGCGTGCTCGGACAAGGGTCTGTTGTGGACTTTGGGGGGACCCCCACATCGATTTTTTTCAGCGTTGGGGTTCCCCTTTAAGTCCATACCAGCCGGCGGGGCCCGCGACGTCTCCTTCGCGGGCCCCGTCTACCTGGAGACGCGCTCGAAATGAGCAGACTTTCCTCCGAGCGGGAACAGTTTGCTCATTTCGAAAGTGGCCTACACACGGGCGGACTGTCCGCTCAAACCAAGTTTCAGCGGACAGTTTTTCGGAATTTCCGAAAAACTTTGTTCGTCAAACTGTCCGCTGAAACTGTCCGCTGAAGCCCCACACACGAGCGGACTGTCCGCTGAAACACTGTTCAGCGGACAAAGTTGAGCAAACAGTCCGCCCGTGTGTACGCGGCCTAAGGCCAAATTTTTCTGCCCCTGTTTAACAGGGACATGTAATTACAATTCTTGATATAATATTTCACAGGAGGGCCCCTTCCTGTGCCCACCCAGAGTAACGGTGAGGACTTATAGTGTTGTGGCACCAGCACCACAACCACCAAAGGTCAATTTTTCTACCACTGTTCAACAATGGCATGTAATTACAATTCTTGATATAATCGTTCACTGCAGGGCGCTCCAGCGCCCACCAAGAGTCACTTTGAGGGCTTACAATGTTGTGGCAAAACCAACACCTTGTTCCGCCATTTCTGCAGAGCATATAGCCCCTACTTTCAAACATCCAATTTACAAACATCTCCTACTTGCAAACGCAAGGAGACAGCAGCAAGTGAGATGAAAAAAGATGGACGACAAAACAAATTATATAGGGGTGATAACCCTTCCCTATGTTTTCCAAAAAGCTTAAAAATAGTTTTTTTGACTGGAGCTACACTTTAAAAATGTACCAGTTGAAAATGACAAACAGATTCAACTTAACACAACAAACCTACACAGTCCCTGTCTTGTTTGCACCGCCTGTATACTGCTGTTCTGAGTATATAGGGCCTGGGGGCCACACGCATTTCCTTTTTTTAATATGGGTGCGGGGTTCCCCTTAATATGCGTACAAGACCCAAAGGGGCTGGTAATGGGCAGGGAGGGCTACCCATGCCATTTTTCTCAATGATTTTCAACCATATTGCAGGAACCAGATATAACATTAAAACCGCAAGCAGTTTTAAATGGTGTTATTTCCGTTTAATGTCATTTTGTGCAGGGACTGTTCTAAACACGGGAAACACGTGACACTTCACAGGCATACTACAGACACCCCCCAGGCACCATATTTAAAGGAATATTTCACTTTTTTTTCACTTTAATCGTCAGTAAAATCAGTGCTCCCGCCAAAACGGCCATTTTTAAAAACATTTTAGGCATTGACCCATGTCCCCTGGGGCAGGAGCCAGGTCCCCAAACCCTTTTTAGGACAATATCTTGCATATTAGCCGTTAAAATTAGCACTTTCCATTTCGAACGTTCGAGTCCCATAGACTTCAATGGGGTTCTAACGTTCGTAACGAACGCGGGGTCCGTTCGAAAGTTCTGGTGCGAACCGAACCGGGGGGTGTTCGGCTCATCCCTAGTCAGTGAACAGCAATTTTCAAGTCTTGCCACAGATTCTCAATTGGATTTAGGTCTGGACTTTGACTGGGCCATTCTAACACATGAATATGCTTTATAAACCATTCTATTGTAACTCTGAATGTATGTTTAGGGTTGTTGTCCTGCTGAAAGGTGAACCTCCACCCCAGTCTCAAGTCTTTTGCAGACTCTAATGCCCCATAAACACGGAAAATTCCGGTGGCCAGAGAGAGCGTTGTGTCGACATCGCAAGGAAGAAGAGAAGAAAGGCGGTGGCGGCGTCAACAGCATCAGAAGACCGGGCCAACGCTAGTAAATGAGCTATAAGAAGATAATGGAGGCCCAGCAAGAAGAACCGAAGAGCGGGACAAGACCCCCGAAGTCGGAAGAAGACCCCCGGATGGAGGCGACAACGAAGAAGAAAGCCAGGCTCCTCCGCTAGTAAAAGAGCTAGCAGAAGATAGCGGAGGAGTCCAGCAAGCAGACCCCCCAAGACGAAAGAAGACCACCGGAGCTGTCTAATAAATTATTTTAAAAACTTGTGTTTTTTTTTTTAATTTACACTTTTTTTACCAAGTAAATGGGTAGGGGTACATCGTACCCAATACTTATTCACATAGGGTGGGGGGCCGGTATCTGGTGGCCCCCTTATTAAAGGGGGCTCCCGGATTCCGATAAGCCCCCTGCCCGCAGACCCTGACAACCAACGGCCAGGGTTGTCAGGAAGAGGCCCTTGTCCTCATCAACATGGGAACAAGGTGCTTTGGGGTGGGGGGGCCACAGGGCCCCCCTTCCCCAATGCACCCCCCCATGTTGAGGGCACGCAGCCTGGTAAGGCTCAGGAGGGGGGGGCGCTCGCTCGTCCCCACCCCTTTTCCTGACCGGCCGAGCTGCGTGCTCGGATAAGGGTCTGCTATGGACTTTGGAGGGACCCCCACGCTGTTTTTTTGGTGTAGGGGTTCCCCTTTAAGTCCATACCAGGTGACGGGGCTAGCGAGGCATCAACATTGACTTCCTTCCCTAGTCCTAGTCTACCTGGAGCCACGTTCAAAATGAACGGACATTTCTCCATGTGTGGGCAAGTCTGTTCATTTCAAAAGTCCGGCGGACTAGCACACAGACGGGCGGATTGTCTGGCGGACTGCCGAGTCCAGCGGACAATTGTTAGTCAAAACTTCTTCCCAAGTCTGTCAGACTTTTGGGAACAGCTCTGGTCTGCCGGATAGTCCGATCGTGTGTACGCGGCAAAAGATTGCCCTGCATTCCCACAACACGATGCTGCCATGCCACCACTATGTTTGATGGTGGGGATGGTGTGTTCAGGGTGATGTGCAGTGTTAGTTTTCCACCACAAAGCGTATATCTTTTAGGTCAACAAGTTCAAGTCTCGTCCGACCAGAGCACCTTCTTCCACATGTTTGCTGTGTCCCCCACATGGCTTCTCACAAAGTGCAAATGGGACTTCTTATGGCTTTCTTTCAACAATGGCTTTCTTCTTGCCACTCTTCCATAAGGGCCAGATTTGTGGAGTTCGCAACTAATAGTTGTCCCGTGGACAGATTCTCCTACCTGAGCTTTGGATCTCTGTGGCTCCCCCAGAGTTACAATGGGCCTCTTGGGTTTTTCTTTGATGAATGCTCTCCTTGCCTGGCTTTTCAGTTTAGGTGGATGGCCATGTCTTGGTAGGTTTGCAGTTGTGCCATACACTTTCCATTTTCAGATGATGGATTGAACAGTGCTCCATGAGATGTTCAAAGCTTGGGATATTTTTTTTTAGAACCTAATCCTGCTTTAAAATTCTCCACAACTTTATCCCTAACCTGTCTGGTGTGGTCCTTGGCCTTCATGATGCTGCATGTTCACTAAGGTTCTAACAAATCTCTGAGGGCTTCACAGAACAGCTGTATTTATATTAAGTGACTTCCGAAGGCAGTTGATTCCACTGGATTTTAGTTAGGTAAATCAGAGTAAAGGGGCTGAAATGCATACCACACTTTTCACATATTTATTTGTAAAAAATGTGGAAAACAATTTATAATTTTCCTTCCCGTTACAATTATGTGCCACATAAAACACATTTACGTTTTTGGTTGCCACATGGCTAAATGTGGAAAATTTCAAGGGGTATTAATACTTTTTCAAGGCACTATATAGACTTTAAGGAGCTCCTTGTATGGCCTGCACTCTCTGTGAATTGTGGGTTTCCTGTGAAAAGAGAGAACAGGTTTATCTGCAAATTATACAATAGAAATCCCAGATGACCGCACTCCAACAGATCCGCTTTATTAATATGATAACATTCCAACAGGCAGAATCAGATATAATGGGGGAACAAGAGCAGAGAGGTTGACATGTTTCATGCATTAGTGCTTATTCATAACCGTCCAGGGTTTATCTGCCTGGCATGGTGTGGTGGAGTACTGTAGAAACCTGGAGTGTAAGAGGTTGGGTCCTTTTTCTCTACTGAAGAGTTGGTGGACTGTCCTGTGATTTTTAAACAAAATCTGGGATACTGCAAGTCCAGGACCTGGACATTTCCCTGCTTCAAGCATTTGAACACTCATTAGTGCTTTTCTTCAAATCTAAGCTTATAGTGTTGGGCAGGGTGATCTCCTCCCCGATAGTACCAACAGCACGATGAGGCAGACTGAGCCAGCTGCACAAAATGAGGATCCCAGGCTCAGAAAATCATTCACTGAAGAGAAGTGTTTTTTGTAGAATTGTTAGTGTGTCTATCTTTCGCAAGTTCTAAAGTTGGGAGGTATGGAGGACTAAGGCAGACAGCTGGTGTAAATCAATTCCTCGAGCCCAAGAATAGTACTATTGCCTTCACTCTCTTTGCAGAGGTCATTGAACATGCTTTTTCTTGAAGTTGAGTTTATTAGGAAGACTTAGTGGCCCATCATGTGAAATTGATCTAAGCCAGTTAAGTGTAGTTGGGTAGACACTGATTACTGCTAAATACCATCTGTAACTACTTGAAGACCGCGTCTTTTCTGGCATTTTTGTTTACATGTAACAATCAGTATTTCTTGCTTAAAAATTACTTTGAGCCCCCAAATATTATATATATTTTTTTTTAAACCAGAGGCCCTAGAGAATAAATTGGTGGGTTTTGCAATTTTTTTGTCACATGGTATTTTCTCAGTGGTTTTTCAAACGCAATTTTTGGGGAAATAAAATACTTTTTTGAATTTTAATGCAACAAAAAGCAAACAATACATAACCCCAATTTTTTTGTAAAATATAAAAGATGATGTTATGCCGAGTAAATAGATACCAAACATGTCACACTTTAACATTGCACACAGCTGTTGCTTTTTTTTGGATGTAAATATCCTTGTGACAGCAATAGGCATGTGACAGGTACCCTTTATGGAGAAATCTGGGGTCTATAATCCCTCCTCTGCACTTGAAACATTCAAAACACCAAGATAGGTGTTTTCGATTGCTTTTTATTTTTTAAATATGACATCATTGACATCCGGGTAAACTGGAAGTGATGTCAGGTCATTGCTTCCGGGTTACCGTAGCCGAGAGCTGATCAAGGCTGATCCGGGCTTTGTTTGGCTCTCCGGCCAGCTGGCGGAAGCACTGGCTGGTTTCCCCGGGTCTCCCAGTGAGACAGGAGAGCCAGAGAAAGCAGCGGAAGGTGGCAGAAGGGGGGGAGGGGGGTTAGTTAGCCACTAGGATTGCTTTTACAAGAGAGCTGACCGGTGACTTTTAAAAACTATATTGAGATAATGCTTGCAGATGCAAGCATCATCCCGATATAATCATTGAAAGTCCAGAAATTTACAGGTACGTCACTGGTCCGGAAATGGTAAGTAATGCAAATACCTAACCCTTTAAAGTCCACATTTTTCAATGAGTTAGTGTGACTCAAAATGTGCTCTACCAAACGGTGGAGCAGAACGTTAAGGTGTTAAGGAAGGGTAGAAGGTTGACATTCGCAAAAGGGACGTCAAGAGTGCAAATATGGTTGAGACCCCAAAAGGAGCAGCAGAGGCCTACAGAGAGAGATGGGTAACATGTTGTTTGGCAGGAGAGGCACAGGTGGAATATTGAGGAGACAATGACCTACTGAGGTCCTATCACAGAAAGAGAGGATCCACGCAGGATCAGGCACACTAATGCCACATACACACAAGCAGAATGTCCAACAGAAAAAGTCAGACGGGAGGTTTTCATTGTATATTCCGATCACGTGTATGCCCCATTGGACTTTTTACATGGAAAATTCTGACGGACCTAGAAATGGAACATGTTCTAAATATTTCCGATGGAACCAATTCCTATTGGGAAAAAACGCTCGTCTGTATGTTGTTCCAACGGACCAAAAGCTACGCATGCTCTGAAGCAAGTACAAGACGGACGCTATTGACTACTAGGTATTAACCTTCCTTTTTCTAGTCCTGTCGTACTGTACATCACCGCGTTCTTGACGGTCGGACTTTGGTGTGATCGTGTGTACGCAAGACAGTTTCAGCAGAATTCCAATGGAAGAACCTTCAGAGTTTATTCCGACGAGAAAACCGGTCGTGTGTACAAGGCATTACAGCCAAGTGCAAGCCAGGAGGCTGTGATCTCAGTCTGGGAAGGTGCCATGAGCAGTGCTTACAGGGGAGCATCTTACGTGGAAATATCTGGGAAAAAAGAAATACCTCCAATTGGTCATGTTTTTAGGATTTCCTTCCCCTTACAATAGGGGTTTTAACTCAATCTCAATGGTTTGGTATACAAGACAGCAATTTTCCTAATGCATTCCCAAAATCTGGCCTGTTGGGGGTTCCCGAGGAATGAGGTTGTGAGATACTGCTCTATATCAATTGGATGGCACTTCAGACAGAGGAAGACAGAGAGTCTTGTCTGTTACAGTAGGATTTGGGATCTCTTTATCTAGAAAGTAGTGGTGAGAGGTGATTACAAGGAAGCACCTAATGTGGGAGCAGCTGGGTCAAAGACATTTTCTGTGGTGTACTTATCATATATAGTATAAAAGATTGAAAAGGCTATTGATTCAATTTTAAAGTATTTTTTCCTGAGTGATACACTCAGCTTGCATTTCATCCTGCAAAAGTCAATTGCTTGGCCGTCAATTTGATTCCCACTGACTCAGAACAAGTATATTGGCGTTTGTCCATATTTCCTGAGCTCCAAGATGCCAAATGAGCAGCACAAGCTAAGTGGTTAGCACTTCTGCCTAGCAGCACCAGGGTTGGCAGTTTGACTTCCAACCACAGCACTACCTGCCTGTAGTTTGCATGTTCTCCCTGTGCCTGCGTGGGTTTCCTCTGGGTTCTCCAGTTTCTTCCCACTCTCCAAAGACATGCTGGCAGGGTAATTGGCCCCTACCTAAATTGTGTATGAATGTGAGATAGGAACCTAAGATTGTAAGCTCTTTGAGGGCAGGAACTGAATGTACACTATTTATGTGTGTAAAATTGATGGTGCTATACAAGTACTTATAATAGATAATAGCCAGGCAACGAGCATCTTCCAAAGTAGGTCACTGATGATGGCTTCTGGCTTTATCAAAGGAATGGTTTACTAAGCAGAACAAAATAATAGACAAGAAGCAACATCAGCCACCTTCAAAGCATGCTCAAATGTAATTATTTGTGAAAAGCTCAGTCTATTACAGCTGTAAGTTAAGCCTGGAAGCTAGCAGACCCCTCTGGTGACCGGCTAATAAGCATTACATAATAACTGTGTGCTGTTCTGTGTGCCTGTCACCATGGGGGTTTCGTTACTTATCGGTATTTCCATCAAGCCCAACTGACTTAAAACACTAAAAATCTGATAACAGCGCAGAACATTCAGATTAGATTTAGAGTCTCTGAGCCCTGGGCCGCTTCCAGCCAGAAGATGCGATTTGAGAACGATGGCAGGACTTTGATGTTTTGTTACACAACGAGAGCAGTGCTCTATGAGATAACCAATTCATCACCTTGGGTTTTTGGCTCTCCCCAGATAGACATTTAAAGAGACCCTGAATCAAAAGACTAGATGCTTACCATAAAAGAGGTATTATGCTCACTTCTCCAGGAGCCTGTGTGTCCTACCTCCCCTCCATTCCAACACTTATGCCCTGTACACACCACTCTGAAGGTTTTTCTGACAGAATTCCTCTGAAACTGTCCTGAGTATACACGATCACACCAAAGTCCGATCATCAAGAATGCGGTGACGTACAGCACGTACGATGGGACTAGAAAAAGGAAGTTCAATAGTCAGTAGCCAACAGCTTCTCTCTCGTACTTGCTTCAGAGCATGCGCCGTTTTTGGTCCGTTGGAACAGCATACAGACGAGTATGCTCGATTTTCCCGATAGGAATTGGTTCCTTCGGAAATATTTAGAACATGTTCTATTTCTAGGTCCGTCAGAATTTTCGAAAAAAAAAAAAAATCCGATGAGGCATGCACACAATGGGAATATACGATGAAAAGCTCCCGTAAGACTTTTTCTGCTGGACATTCCGCTCGTGTGTACGCGGCATAAGGCCAATGAAAGGGTATTTGGCACTTCAAGGAATGTGGGAGGCCTGGGGCCTCCTCCACATGTTGGTTCCTTCCTAGGACACCTACAACACTAAAAGACTCAACAGTGATATACGGGTAGAGATCGGATCAGGGAACAAGGAACCATATGGTTGGAGTCACCAGCTACTCCTGGATCTTCTATATCAGGGGTCTTTTCAGGGTCATGCTATATAGTGTAACTTACAAATATTCGAGGGCCACAAAATAAAATACTGTATAAATGTATGAATAAAATTTTAATTAATGGATACATTTTACATGGAGCTTTTTTGTGTTTAGCATGATATGAATCAGAACAACAAACAAACTTCATTAAACAAAGCAAAGCAAATACAAACAAACTCATCAGTGTCTCCCCTTATATCAGTGTCCCCCCCTTACATCTGTGTACCCATCAAAGTCTCCTTTACATCAAAGTTCCCTTTTGCATCAATGTCCCCATCAAAGTCCTTACTTACATCACTGTGCCCATCAGAGTCTCCCTTACATCAAAGTCCTCCCTTACATCACTGTGCCCATCAGAGTCTCCCTTACATCACAGTCCTTCCTTTACGTCACTGTGCCCATCAGAGTCTCCCTTACATCAAAGTCCTTCCTTATGTCACTGTGCCCATCAGAGTCTCCCTTACATCAAAGTCCTTCCTTACATCACTGTGCCCATCAGAGTCTCCCTTACATCAAAGTCCTCCCTTACATCACTGTGCCCATCAGAGTCTCCCTTACATCAAAGTCCTCCCTTACATCACTGTTCCCATCAGAGTCTCCCTTATATCAATGTCCTTCCTTACATCACTGTGCCCAGCAGAGTCTGCCTTACATCAAAGTCCTCCCTTACATCACTGTGCCCATCAGAGTCTCCCTTACATCAATGTCCTTCCTTACATCACTATGCCCATCAGAGTCTCCCTTAAATCAAAGTCCTTCCTTACATCACTGTGCCCATCAGAGTCTTCCTTACATCACTGTGTCAATCAGAGTCTCCCTTACATCAAAGTCCTTCCTTACATCAGAGTACCCCTTTATATTAGTATCCCCATCAGAGTTTCCCTTACATCAGAGTCCCACTTACATGAATGTCCCTATCAGAGTCTCTCTTACATCAGTGTCCCCATCAGATTCTCCCTTATATCAGAGTCTCCAATTACATCAGTGTCCCCATCAGAGTCCCTCCATATATCCATATATGTCCCTATAAGAGTCTCCCTTACATCAGAGTCCACCCTTACATCGGAATCTCTCCCCTACATCAGTGTCCCCATCAGAGTCCCCCCTTACATCCGTGTCCCCATCAGGGTCTCCCTTACATCAGAGTCCCCCCTTACATCAGTATCCCATCAGATTCTCCCTTACATCAGAGTCCCTCCATACATCAATGTCCTTATCAGAGTCTCCCTTACATCAGAGTCCACCCTTACATCAGAATCTCTCCCTTACATCAGTGTCCCCATCAGAGTCCCCCCCCCCCCCCTTACATCCGTGTCCCCATCAGGGTCTCCCTTACATCAGTGTCCCATCAGATTCTCCCTTACATCAGAGTCCCTCCATACATCATTGTCCCCACCATAGTCCCCCCCTTACATCCGTGTCCCCATCAGGGTCTCACTTACATCAGAGTGCCCCCTTACATCAGCATCCCTATCTCACTCCCCTCATCAGAGATCCCCTTACCTATGTAATTAAGCTTATAGGGAGGTGAAGCAGCACAATGGGAGCAAAGAGGCTAAGAAGGTCCAAACAGAGGAAGCTGCACGTGACTGGTTGCTATGATGCTGGCGGTCCTGGGTCCGGGGGGTTGGGGGTTGGAAGCAGAGACATCAGTTGTTGGTGGGGGGGAGAAGCGGAGGATCTAAACATCAGCTGCAGGTCAGATACAATCTTGTCCATAGTTTGGAGGCCCCTGCTCTATATCAGTACTACAGACAGAAGAAAACAGGGAGTCTTGCCTGTCACAGTTGGATTTGGGATTTCTTTATGTATTCAGCAAAACAAATCACACCCCTATGTACTTGCATGTCCTAATCTTAAACTGGCCATACAAGAAACACCTTTTGTCTATTTCCTCATGAACGAGCTAAAATTCACACCATGAATGGTCTTGTCAGCACCCTGTCACTCAACATCCTTTGACATGGAGCCAGTCATACAATTGTTGGCCAATCAAAGACTACATCCAATCAGATGCAGCCACTGTTCAGGTGTTCAGACAGCCGCAGGTACAGGCTGTCAAAATACAACAGCCATCAGGGAGGTAGGGTTGCCACCTTTTCTTCAAGTCAAACCCAAACACTTTAGAGACGCACAGCAATTTTTTTTTATACATATATTTTTTGCGATTAAATAACATTTCTAATCATATGAAGTTAATAACAAGAGTCCCCCTTTACATCAGAGTCCACAGAGTTCCCCTTTTACATCTGAACTTGCAGAGTTCCCTTACACTGGAGAACTCTGGGGACTCTAATGTAAGGGATGCTCTGGGCACCCTGATTTAAGGGGGAACACTGAGGACTCTGATGTATGGAGAGGACTCATGTAAGGGGAAACACTGTGGCATCTGTTGTAAAGGAGAACTCTGATGGAAGGGGTGCTCTGAGAACCTTGATTTGCCTTAGTGTACTTACTCAGAGGCAGGAGAGAGAAGAGAAAAGACTTCACTCACCCCTTGGTGTCTGAGAACCCTAATTTAAGGAAGAACACTGAGAACCCTGATGTATGGAGAGGACCCTGATTTAAGGGGGGACACTGAGAACTCTGATGTAAGGGGAAACACTGTAGCCTCTGGTGTAAAGGAGAACTCTGATGTAAGGGGTGCTCTGAGAACCCTGATTTGCCTTAGTGTACTTACTCAGAGGCAGGAGAGAGAAGAGACTTCACTCACCCCTTGGCAGTCACCACCTCTCATCCACATGTATCTGAGGCTGCTAGACTTCAAATTTCAAGAACCCACTTTCCTTTTCTGAGGCACAGCCCTGGGGATTAGAGTGTGGGCAGACACAGAGGGGTAGGGGTGGGAGGAAGAGATGCAGATCGAGCCATCTCTCCTCTCCCGTCTGTGTGGGGGGGGGGGGGGGACTGTTAGAGCTGGCTTTGGGAAGCATGAAAGAGAATGTAACAGACACTCTAAGCTTAGACAACTGCAGCCAGCAACCCTGCTGGTAAGCCATAGTCCAGTCTGAATATTGTGTCTGGGTTTCAGGCAGTCTGAAACCCGGATGCATGATTCAAAACCCAAACGGTCCGGGTGAATCCCAGACAGGTGGCAACCCTACAGGGAAGACTTCTCCAATCCACGTTTAGCGTTGGTGAGAGAACCAATAGGCTTCTCTTGTTTAGTCTGCGAGGCTGAAAAAGAGATCTTACATGGTATGACAGAATGTACACTAAATGTCACATTTTAATTGACTAATGGAGTTACAGAGTAAAGTCTCTTTTGCACTGATGTCTGGTAAGGAGGATCCTTGCCGGGTCACCCTGCTGTCACCCACAACCCTGAAAGCTGAGTTTTACGATGTGTCATTTGTTCTCATTGAGTAGCAAAACTGCAGCTACACAGATTAACTGTACCAGCCACCTATCTGTCTGTGTGTACTGTATAATTGTAATGTAAATAGACAGGATACCATATATAGAGCACAGGGCAATCACTATGCCTTCCTCACTGTCTAACCCACACTGACATCCTCCTCTGCAGATTAGAAAAAGAAGCGCCTGCAACCAAAATGTTTTACAGTTTCTAATGGCAGAGCTGTTTAGAGTAAATTTGATCTATACCATCAAACTTTCTAAACAAAGGGCTAGTTTACTGTCTTTCAGACTTAAGGGGGGGCTGGACTGTGGCCATTGGGAGTAGAAAATATCCCAACATCAGTGGGAATAAACAATGCCCCATCTTTGGTGCCACTGGGAGGAATAGCACCCTATTGCTGGTGTCAGTGGTAGGAATTGTGCCCCATCGTTGGTGTCAGTGGGAGGAATAGTGCCCCATCGTTGGTGTCAGTGGTAGGAATTGTGCCCCATCCTTGGTGTCAGTGGGAGGAATTGTGCCCAATGGTTGGTGTCAGTGGGAGGAATTGTGCCCCATCATTGGTGTCAGTGGGAGGAATTGTGCCCCATCATTGGTGTCAGTGGGAGGAATTGTGCCCCATCCTTGGTGTCAGTGGGAGGAGTTGTGCCCCATTGTTGGTGTCAGTGGGAGGAGTTGTGTCTCATTCTTGGTGTCAGTGGGAGGAATTGTGCCCCATCCTTGAAATCAGTGGGCGGAATTGTGCCCCATCGTTGGTGTCAGTGGGAGGGATTGTGCCCCATCCTTGGTGTCAGTGTGGGGAATAGTGCCCCATCGGTATTATTGGGAGGAATTGTGCTGCATCTTTGGTGTCATTAGGAGCAATTGCTACCCCATCTTTGATCTTATTGGAAGGAATTCTGCCCATCATTTGTGTCAGTGGGGAGAATTATGTCCCAGTGTTAGTGTCAGTGGATGAAAATAGTGCCCCAAGGACCAGAATAAAGCAAGCAAAGGGCCACATTTGGCCCTCTGACCGCAGTTTGGAGACCACTGATCTACACTAAAGAAGCCTGTGATACCGGCCAGTAAGCTATCCTTGCTACCCAGCAAGCACTGAAGGGGTGCTAAAGCCAGAAAAGTTACCTTAAAGCTTAACTCCAGGGAAGCAAAATGCTCCCTTGCAGTGGGGCTGTGCCCCAGTTTAAGTTACCCGATCCTCCTCTCCCACAGGATCCCTTCAGGCTGTAAGATCAGACCTTCTTCTGGCTTATTCTTCCCCATTCTCTAGCTGTTGCAGGTTCTCTGACTTCATCAAGTCCAATGCATAGCCCATAGCCCTACACTGGGGACACTGAGGGACAATCTAGTCTCAGACCATAAGGGAGAAGAGAAGATCCCCAGCTGACAGCTCTTTTGTACCAATCCCACCAGACCTAATTGATCAGTTAATGGATCAGTTATCAGTGGGGTGCAGCCCAGTGCAAAGAAGCATCTATTCTTTTCTAGGAGAGTGGATTTCAAGGATCACCCAACCGCATGCTCAGGGCCATCTTTACTATTGATTGGACCCTGGGCAAACATCTTCTCATCTTTCTCTCAAGCTGCTCTGAGACATACAATAAATAGCAGTTGGACTCAAAATCAGTTTACTGAATCAGATCAGCGATTGTGATTGGTTGCCAGAGGTTACAGTGTATCTCATTATCACACACTGACTGGCTGCTAGAGGTTACAGCACATGACTTTTGCTTGTTGATTGGTTGCTAGAGATTACTGTACATCAATACTGCTCACTGGTTGCTAGACACCCTTACCCCTCACTAATTGGTTGCTAGAGGTTACTACACATTATTACTGCTCACTGACTGGTTGCTAGAGGTTACTACATATCCTTACCGCCCAATGATTGCCTGCAAGAGGTTAGTGCACATCATTACTCCTCACTGATTGGTTGCAAAATGTTATAGCACATCATCTCCTCACTGCCTGCACACCATGGACTGGGGAGGTGAGGGGACCCATGAATAGACAGAAAACTCTGAGGGATCTTAGGACTCCTGGGATTAGTGGCAATGCTGGGGGGTGTGATCAGTGGCAATGCTAGGGGGTTGATGGCCTCAGTGGCAGTGGTGGGGGGGGGGTGTAATTAGTTAGGTGGCAGTACACTGTGGCAAATTCTGAATCATGTAGAAATATAGAGCAAAGCTGGAAATCTTTGGCACGTATATAATGGGGGATTCTACGCTGACTACCAATGTAATGGGGAATATACAATGACCTCCATGTAAGGTGACACTTTTACACCGACCACCAATGTTAGGGGGGAGTTACACTAACCACCATTGTAGGGCCAATTCTGTACTTACCACCAGTGTAAAGGGAAATATACGCTGACAACCAATGTAATGAGGGATTTTATATCAACAACCAATCAAGGGGGATTTCTAGACTGGCCGCCAATGTAAGTGGGGATTTACACTCACCACCAATTTAAACGGGGTTTCTACATGGACCGCCAAAGTATGGGAAGATTTAAAATGCAAGTTTGAATTTTTTTACTGATTACCAATATAAAGAGGAGTTTCCACACTTGCCACCAATGTAATGGGGATTTACACTGACCACTAATGTAAGGGGGACCTTCACACTGGCCACTAGTGTGAATTAAAAGATTGTACACCAAGCCCCAATGTAATGAGAAGATTTACACTGACCACCAATGTGACATTTAGCCTGTGTTCACATTTGTGTGTGTCAGAAACACACGAAAATCACTTTCCTCACACCACAGAAATGTCCCACCCATTAGCAGATACACAGTAGTGCCATTAATTGATAATGACACCCTCATGCATCTGCTGAAATGTGTGTATTCATATGCACCAAAAATTCCAGCTGACAATCACACCAGGTGCAGGTGCTCGCCCCTTCCAAGTCAACATCTCTGCCCCCTAGCCACCTAGGCACACTGTCCCTTGGTACCACCTCTTACCCATCTCCCAGTACTGCCCCATTTAGAGAATAAAGAACCCAGAATCATTGTGTAGTAAGTAATTTGTATGAAATTTGTTAAAGTTGTTGTAAAGGAACAAGGTTTTTATTTTTCAATGCATGAAGGTAAAAAGCCTTCTGTGTGCAGCAGCCCCCCAGCCCCCCTAATGCTTACCCAAGTCCCCTCTCGATCCAGTGATGTCCACGAGAGCCTTTCCTCTCCGGGGACTCACCCTCTTGATTGGCTATTGGCAGCAGTAGGAGATCAGCTCCTGCTTCTATCAATCACAGCCAGTGAGCAATCAGGAGGGGGCAGGGACACACAGAGCAGCGGCTCGGCTCAGGTGCCCCAATAGCAAGCTGCTTGCTGTTGGGACACCCGACAAGAGGGAGGAGCCAGGAGCGTTGGCGTGGGACCCAAAAAAAGAGGACACTCTGCAAAACCACTGCACAGAGCAGGTAAGTATATCATGTTTGTTATTTTAATGAAAAAAATAAATAAAGCTTTACAATCACTTTAAAGCCTCCCCCCAGGAAAAAAATAAAAGCCATCAGCTACACATACTGCAGCTGCTGACTTTTAATATTAGGACACTTACTTGTCCTGGAATCCAGCGATGTTGGCACCCCAGCCAATGTTTACATCGGCTCTCGGTGCTGCAGCTGCCACCATTCGTGGTAAGGGAAATCCAGCAGTGAAGCCTTTAGGCTTCACAGCCAGTTCCCTACTGTGCATTTGCGAAGCACAATGGGGCGGGGGAAGGGGGAAGTGGGGATGGGTACCTGTCAAAATCAGGTACCCCCCCCTGAAAGGTGCAAAATGTGGCACAGGAGGGGGAGGAAGCAGATAAACGGAGCTTCCACTCTTGGCTGGAACTCTGTTTTAATGATAACAGGAAAAGCAGTGAAATATATCCCCTGCAGTCAACAACAATAGCCCCCCCCCCCAAGCAACAATAGATCCCACCAAAAACAATAGCCCCCCAGCAACAATTCATCCACAGCAGCAACAATAAATCCCTCCAGAAAAAATAGACCCCCAGCAACGATAGAGCCACAGCAGCAACAATAGATTCCCCCAGAAACCATAGATCCCCAACAACAATAGGTCCACCCCAGCAACAAATCCCCCAGCAACTTGCATCAATAGACCCTCCAGCAGCCAGCAACAATAGACCCCTACCTCAACCGTAGATCTCTCCTAGAAACCATAAACCCACCCCCTACAACAATAGATCCACTACCAGCCACAAGAATCCCCCACCAGCAACAACAGATCCCCCAGAAGCCAGCTTCAATAGACTCTTCAGAACTCCTTGCTATTACATACTGTACATTCAGTGCTGGAGGTACCAACACTATGTTTCCCACGATCCCACTGAAAAAGGGCCTGACCTCACCATGAGCTCGTTGAACATCCCATTCCAAAACCATGGTCATAAATACTGAGTTGGACCAATATCCTCTACTCTAAGCCCTTGTACACACGGTCGGACATTCCGACAGAAAATGTCCGATCGGACAGTGTTGTCGGATAATCCGACCATGTGTGAGTTCTATCGGACTTGTTTCCGTCGGAATATCCGACCAACAAAGTTTTAGAGCAGGGCTATAAAATTTTCCGACAACATGCTCCGTGTGTAGAGAATTCCGATCGGACAAAGTGCCACGCATGCTCAGATCAACTTCCTAGACCAAAGCTATTGGCTACTAGCCTGAACGTAGTCCCATCGTAATGAAATAACGTCACCACGTTCTGAACGATCGGATTGTCCGACAACTTTGTCTGACCGTGTGTATGCAACAGTTTCGGACAAAATCCGTCAGACAAAATCCAACGGATTTGGTTGTCAGAATGTCCGATCGTGTGTACAAGGGCTTATAGAAATGCCTTTGACGAGTTTTTGGATTATCAAATTTGTGCCCATTAAAGCAAAAGAGCATTTGTGAAGTCCGGAACTGATTAGAATATAGACTACATTTCAGATGATGTTAAATGCAGACATAATTTCCCATATTTGGATGGCCAAATCTAAATTAAAATGTAAACATTAAATTTGGCATGTGACCACAAGCTAAAACAGGGGAAATCGCCCAGTCTATAGAGTCGGAGATTGGCTTCAGCTTGTTTCCTCCCTAGCCATGCCCCTTTCATGCATTTCATCCATGGGTCATAGTGGGTGAAACGCATTAGAAGGTGCGGCTAGGGAGAAGACAAGCTGAAACTGATCTACTACTCTATAGACTGGACGGTTCTGAGTTCTTTGGATATAGCATTAAATTTGACTTTTCCAATTCCCAGAGAGACTTGAACTTTTTTTGTCTTCAGCATGGCAAAATTAATTTCAGAACAAGAAAGAAAGAACTCAAAAAAGTCCCCATCGAAGTCCCTAATTACATCAGGGTCCCCATCAGAGTCCCTATTTACATTAGGGTCGCTATCAGACTCCTCTTTAAATCAAGGTCCCCATCACAGTCACTCCTTACATCAGTGTCCCCATTGGAGCCTCCCGTAAATCAAGGGCCCTATCAAAGTTCACCCTTACATCAGTGCCCCCATGGGAGTTCCTCTTACATCATCTATTAGGTGGTCCTTAAGGGATGTGAGAGCTTCAAATGGTTGAAAATCATTACAAAAATACTCAAAAAATATATAAACAGATGAAAACACTAAGAGCTTGATAACAAAATAAATAAATGTAATTTTAAATGAAAATGACTGCATTTGACCACTGGATGGAGCTAAGTAACATAAGAATATCCTATAATACTTAGCTCCATCTACTGGCAAACTACAGTATTTTCAATTATAAATAAATGAGTTACATTGGAACAGCACCGGATATAGCCTATTTACATTTGTTACACAGTACAAATGTCAGTTGAGTAGGTGAATGACTATGCAAATTTTTCATACATCACACCCTTAAATTGTATATTACCAATGCATGCTATAGCATAGAAGCAAATGCTACTTAACAGATTTATGAAACGTGAGCAGTCTTCCAATATGTCCTGACGGAACGATGAATGGATAAAGATGACAGAACGATCGTTAATAATTGATGACATCACAATGCACGCCACTTATGACTGTTATCAGTGGGTACTGAATCCTTTATAATCAGTTATTATCAGTTACAGGGCTGATAATTGACGGTACAATCAGCTGGTCTCTATCGATCTCGGTCTCTCTAGCGTTGTTTAATCCCAACCTGTCGTTTGTTCTGGTCTCAGCCAACGTCAATTGATTGCTTTATAGTTGTTTTCTATTGTTTGATGAAAGAAGCATAATGCATTGACTAAACAAGTGCTGGATGAAGCACAGCAAATGAATTGTTTTCCCTTAACCCTCTGCACAGTCTGCTATATGGATATTTTATAAAGCAGTGGATGTGACATTTACCAGGCATTCTTTCTGGTGCATGTGTTTCAAATGACAGTGATTCATTCAGTGAATGATGATAAAATGACATTTGCTGCTTTATTAGTATGCACCAAAAATGGATGGAATATATTTTCTGTGTTACAGAGGTTAAAAACCTCCATTTGCAAGTTGTATCTATAGGTGAGCCTATAATAAGGCTTACATATGGGTTCTGTAAATATTTTCTAAACATGCGCCATTTAGGAGATACTTTGACCTGCATCAACGATGTCATCGGTGCATGCGCCGTGAAGAAATGGCCCCCTGTGCTGTTTCTTCAGTAGTGAGTGCCGTGACTGGCAGTTCCCACACGCATGCGTGGGGATGACATCACGGGGCTCCGGCCAATCACAAAGCCGGAGTCCGCGACCCCGGAAGGAAGAGGGTCGAACATGGATGCGGCCTGTAGTGGGGACAGCGCGGGCTTCGTTTGCAGGTAAGTGTCCCATGATGTTTTACTCTGCAATACCCTGCCAATACTCTGCAGTACCCTGCCAATACTCACCAATACTCTGCAATACCCTGCCAATACTCTGCAATACCCTGCCAATACTCTGCCAATACACTGCCAATACTCTGCCAATACTCTGCAATACCCTGCCAATACTCTGCAATACTCTGCGAAACCCTGCCAAAACTCTGCAATACTCTGCCATACCCTGCCATACCCTGCCAATACTTTGCCAATACTCTGCAATACTCGGTGATACCCAGCCATACTCTCCAATACCCAGCCATACTCTGCAATACTCAGTAATACCCAGCCATACTCTGCGATACCCAGCCATACCCAGGCATGCTCAGCCGTACCCAGCCAATATTACAGTGGGGGAGATGTCCATTACAGTGGGGGAGATGACGTGGATATTACAGCGGGGGACATGTATATTACAGTGGGGAAGATTGTGGATATTACAGTGGGGACTATATGGTGGTGGAATTTTCACAGGTTTTTGCAAATTCAATTATTATTTGCTGATCTGAAAAATGATCCGATCCATGACTCTGATCCGAAGAACAATCCGATCCATGAGTTTTTTGATCCGTTGCACCCCTAATACTAGCAAATTATGTTTTAACTTTGCAGGGAAAAAGAGAGGAAGTAAAACTCAGGATTTACTTCCTCTTTAAAGTAATTGTAAAGGTTTTTTTTAAATATTTTTTTTTAAGTAACAAACATGTCATACTTACCTCCTCTGTGCAAGGGTTTAGCACAGAGTAACCTTGATCCTCCTTTTCTGGGGTCCCCCCACTGTGCTCCTGGCTCCTCTTTTTTGGCAAGGGCCGATTTCCATGGGGGCACCCATGCAGGCTTGCTCCAAAGTCCTGTTGCTGTGTTTATTGGCACATTGACACAGTCAGCATGACTCAGCCCCGCCCCCTGGCTCCTGTGTCACTGGATTTGATTGACAGCAGCGGGAGCAAATGGCTCTTGCTGCTATCGATTTATCCAATGAGGACTCAAGACAATGGCTGGAGATCTTCGCTGGAATGATCGGCTCAGGTAGGGAAAAGGGGGGCTGTGAGAGGCAGCTGCAACGCATAAGGGTTTTCACCTTAATGCATAGACTGCATTAAGGTGAAAAACCCTGAGACTTTACGACTCCTTTAAGTGTGGCATGCTCAGCAACATGTAAGTGTAAATTACCTTTTGCAGGGATCGCAGTACTCCCTCTTCCAGTGTCTTCATCTGTTTTTCCCTCCAGAATGATGGTGCCATCTTTCTTCAGGCATCATTGAGACACCATCTACTTCCTGGCCTGAGATGACACAATCATGTGGCAGCCTCTTCCCTTATGAATTGCTACAAAGTTACAATGTTGCGGTTTGATCACTGGGGGGAAAGAGACTGAGGAAATGGAATTCCAAATGCTCAGGGACATAAAGCATAGGGGAGGAACGAAGGTGATGATGTCCTTACGTTTGCCGACCCGGCTCACGGGAGCGAGCTGCATTTGTATACTACTAGTGGTTCCTCATCCCTATAGCATTAAAGGGACAGGCATCTCTTAATGTGATGTGGTATCTTTTATGGCTACAATCTGTGTAGTTGAGGATGGGCTTGGTTTGAATTCTCCAGGATAGGATCCCAGCTATTCCAATAGTGGGTGCAAGCATCAAGCTTTCCTCTATCTGATTATATCTTGCCGATTTTGACCTTCTGATGTTTCAGAGGTCAGTCTCGAGGTGAGCAGATTCATCATTGGAAATACACTGGGGTGGCGGAGAGGATTTTCACATTTTATTTAATGTGAAGGGCATGTTTGGAGGCTGAACATACATAATTATTGTAAGACTTTTTGTACTGATCACAGTCCATAAAATACTGTCTATTATTTAAAATATTGTTCATGATTCAATTGACTGAATAAATGCTTCCTCCTGCTTACAGTTGACTGATGGCATCAACTCAGGCAATATCGCTATACTGGAGCCTGAGGATGGCATTTTAATGATAAAAGGTGGAGATTTAGTTAGTGTGAGACGTTAGGGATTTATTTTTGCAAATTTTGCAAGTTACAGAACTGTACACTTTAAGTCCTTCCCGACCATCATGCCCCTTTTACTTTTTTTTTATGCCTAGGGGTGGGAAGGATTGCCTGATCACATGACCACTTTGATTGACTGCCAAAGCGGTCACATGATCAGCTGAATGATGTTGGGGATCAGCCAACCTGAAAGACTTTTCTGGCACTGCCCCCCTGCAGAACCGCTCTCTACCACAAGATGTCCTCACTGTTTTGGGTTGAATGATGCTTCGGGTCATTCAATCTAAAAGACTGAGGGCATCTTGTGGCAGGGAGAGGTACTGCAGGGGGCGATGAAAGAAAGGAGGTAAGTTATGCAATAACAGCTGCTTTTTGTTTGGAAACCAGCAAAGGGGGGGCAGTGAAAAAATAGCTCAGAGTTGGGCTTTAAATACTTTGATGTAATCATAGCTGTCGATTTCTGTGAAGCAGATGTATTTCCCTACTAGAATGGCAGTCGCTGATTTAGCAGCTCTGTCTAATGACATTTGAAAGCAATAATTAAATCTTGACTCTTCTCCCTGAATTAACATTGTGACACTGTATTCATAATCTTATGGGACATGAGATCCGATTAAAAAAAAATCAGTCATTAATTCACCTTTATTATGCAATGTAAAATCCAATAATTACTGCATAATCTACAAAACAGATTATAAAATAAATGGGAGCTTTCATGGGTTACCGATGGCTCTTGTGGGGTGCAGCGGCCTTGCAGGAATTTATGTTCAGCTCCCATTAGAATGCTCTCTTCATAAACCTCTTGCCATCCTCAGGCTGTTCTGCCCGATCACTTTTACAGTTATTGAAAAGAGCTGTCCAATCGATCCCTAATGTTTCCATAAAGAGAACCCGTCACCCGCTAATACTATCACATAGGGGCCTATTAGTCCCCTTGTGGAAGCGATAAGTCTAAATGAAAAATAAGTGATAAGAAATGTAAAAAATAAAATAAAAAAAACACCTATAAGCCCCATACACACTATCAGATTATCTGCTGACTTTTTCCTTCAGATTTACCAAAACCATATAATATGAGGACAAACCTTAGGAGTTTCAATGTGTATGCAATCAGGCAGGCCCTTCTACTACATGGTTTTGGTAAATCTGAAGGAAAAACTCAGCAGATAATCTGATAGTGTGTATGGGGCTATAGTATTGGCAGATGACAGGTCCTCTTCATGGAAACATTAGGGATCTATTGGACAGCTCTTTTCAATAACTCTAAGCCCTTGTACACACGGTCGGAGATTCCGTCGGAATGTGTCCGATCGGAGCGGTTTGTCGGATATTCCGACTGTGTGTGGTATGCATCGGACTGTTTCCGTCCGGAATATCCGTCGGACCAAATTTTCAAACTTGCTGGAAATATTTTCCAACAAACTGCTCCGATCGGACATACTCTGATCATGTGTAGAGAATTCCGATCTGACAAAGTGCCACGCATGCTCAGATCAAATTCCTACACCAAATCTATTGGCTACTAGCCTGAACGTAGTCCCGTCGTAACGAAATAACGTTATCAGGTTCTGAGTGTGTATACAACAGTTTCGGACAAAATCCGACGGATTTGGTTGTCGGAATCTCCGACCGTGTGTACAAGGGCTAAAAGTGATCGTGCAGAAAAAATTATACCAAACTAATGTTTGCAGCAATTAGCTTTTTTTTTCTTTTTTTTTTTTAACCATTTGGACGGTTTAAAACAGCCTAAGGATGGCAAGCGGTTTATGAAGAGAGCATTCGAATGCAAATTCCTGCGAGGCCGATGCACCCCACAAGAGCCATCGGTAACCCATGAAAGCTCCCACTTATTTTATAATCTGTTTCGTAGATTATGCAGTAATTATTGGATTTTATATTGCATAATAAAGGTGAATTAATTAATGTTTTTTTTAATCGGATCTCATGTCCCATAAGATTATGAATACAGTGTCGCAATGTTAATTCAGGGAGAAGAGTCGAGATTTAATTATTGCTTTCAAATGTCATTAGACAGAGCTGCTAAATCAGCGACTTATGCACACAATTGTATATATGCAAATACAAACATGAGCGTGGGGCATGAACGTGTATGTAAACAGCAATTGCGTCACACATGCGTGGTTTTGCCTTTAATGTCAGAAATAATTTATATAATTCATTGTTAAAGGGTAACTCCACTTTCATGGGGAATAAAAATAGCAAATAAAGAAAAAATAATATAGCACATATAATTGTGACACTAATCATATTATAATTGAATGTTATTAAAAATTACCTTTTCCTTTTCAATCTGCAGCCGCTGTAATTTTCTGAGAATACATTGCAATATGGCTACCTGGAGTTTTCTGTACACAGAGTGTGTACTGACCACTCTCCAGAAACATAATTTCCTGCTTGTGTGATTGGCTCACCAATTTTCCCAGAAGTCTGCCTAAGATACAAGTCAGATTTTACGCATCCCCTGCAACAAAAGTTTCATTTTTGGTGAGATACTTTCAATAGGAACGCGTCTAAAGGGATGCAGGCCCAGCAGATTTCCGCATTAGTGCTCTTCAGCACCACACCTGACAGTTAATTATGAAACCACTCCCATTAGACCCACTTGGTACAGAGACATAGACAAACACACTGGGATTTCTTCAGAATAACAAAAAGTAGGACTCTGCCATTAAGTTTGTTTTATTCCTTGCAATATACATAGGCAACCCAGAGGGGAATTTTTTCTGGAGCTACACTTTAAAGTTTTATTAAAGGGGAGGTTTTTTTTTTGTTTGTTTTTTTAATAACAAACATGATATACTGTACATACCTACTCTGTGCAGTGGCTTTGCACAGAGCAGCCTGATCCTCCTCTTTGCGGTTCCCTCGCTGGCACTCCTGGCCCCTCCCTCCTGCCAAGTGCCCCCCCCCCACAGGAAACAGCTTGCTGTGGAGGCACTTGAGCAGGTTCGTTACCTAACCACTGCTCTGCATGCCTATTTAGACACCAAGCCGTGGCTCAGGCCTGTCCCTCTCTCTCCTCATAGGTTCACTGTGATTGACAGCCAATGAGGAGGGAGAGTCCCTTGAGAGTAGCTGCACATTGCTGAAGTGCGTTGGGGCTCAAGTAAGTATTGGGAGGGGGGGGGGGGGCTGCTGCACACAGAAGGTTTTTTAACTTCCTACATAGGCTGCATGTAAGTAAGAAACCTTGAGCCTTTACAACCTCTTTAACTCTACATTGATATCCTGTAAAGCATTTTTAAAGCATCACCTATGGACAATTTTGAGCATTATGCAAATTTGTGACATTTGACATGTTTGTTATCTATTTACTTGATGCAACCTTATATTTTATGGTTTATTTAAAAAGTGAGTATTATATTATGTTTGTGTGCATTAAAAGACATTTTAGTGCATTTTTCCTGAAAATATATGTTTGATAAACAGCTGCACAGTTATCATGCAAAATAAAAGGATTGCAGCAAAACAGCCACCATTTTATTCTCCAGGGTCTCTATGTATAATTGTTTGGGGGTTCTAAGTAAAAATTTCTAGCAAATGCTGATTTTAACATGTGTGAGAAAAATGTAAAAAATTTTCCCTCGACTGAAAAGTAGTGAAAATGGAACACAGCTGTCAAATTATAAAACAGCATGCATGGAAAAATGTCCGCGTCCCATCCAAAGTGATTTCCAGGAAAATGTTACTAAGATAAATCACAGCGTGTTCTCACTGAAATGATAGTTTCCTATGACAGTGTTTCTAAAGCCCAAACTTTGTATTAAAGTTAGAATGGGGCGGGGTAGGTATCCTGCTCAGGTTTTTATTTCTGTCTTACCACTGACAGCATTATTCATCTTGGTGAATCTTGTCACTGGGACAAAATGTGATGGGAAATTCAACATTTTACCTCCATCATAAGAACAGGATGTGAGCAGAAATCTTCCATTGTAGAGACCTGTTTTGGTGACAACTAATAAAAGAGTTCCCCTAACTTTGGAGAGATTTCCTCTGTTGTGCCTCTAAGCCCCTATACACACGGTCGGACATTCCGACGACACAATCCGTCCGATTTTGTCCGAAACTGGTGTTGCATACACATGGTCGGACAAAGTTGTCGGAAAATCTGATCGTTCAGAACGTGATGACGTTATTTTGTTACGACGGGACTACGTTCAGGCTAGTAGCCAATAGCTATGGTCTAGGAATTCGATCTGGGCATGCGTGGCACTTTGTCCGATCGGAATTCTCTACAAACGATCGCACAAAGTCCGATCGGATCATGTTGTCGGAAAATTTTTATATCCAGCTCTCAAACTTTGTTGGTCGGACATTCTGATAGAAAGAGTCAGATGAAGCCCCCACATGGTCGGATTATCCGACAACGCGGTCCGATCGGATATTTTCCGTCGGAATGTCCGACCGTGTTCTACAAGGGCTAAGACAGGAAGTGAGAAGAAATTTCCTTGAGTCACACAGCAAAAAAAATAAAAAGTGACAGGGCTTCTGAGCATCTGCCTTCTCAGGCTGCATGTTTGAGCTCAGTCATGAATTATTCATGATATGTTCATATTATTACTTTTTAAATACAAGCAGTCTAAGTGCCTGATGTTGACTTGCTATCATCCTCTTGCATTCCCTGTACAGCAAGGCTGGAGTGTGAGAGGAAGAATCAGCACGAGAAGCCAACCAACTCAGGTGCTAACAAGAAGCATGCTGATAGGAGATGAGAACGGAGTGACATAGAGATGATCACTGTGCTGTTTCTCCATTCACTGTCTAATCACTGGCTGGTGTTTAGGTGATCCAGGACGACCTGGGCTTAGAGAAGCTGTTTAGCTGCCCGATCACATCTACATGCATGTTGCGTGTTCTTCCCACATGCGTGCTCCAGGATCACCTTAGTCCTAAGGAAGCCTGGCACATTCATTGCACCCTTTAGGCTGGAGTGGATAGAGAAGATGAAAAACCTCAATTTCTCAAACCTGGAAACTGGGAGTACTCAGCTGTGAGCACATCTACGGTGCCTTGAAAAAGTATTCATACCCCTTGAAATTTTCCATATTTTGTCAGGTTACAACCAAAAACGTAAATGTATTTTATCGGGATTTTATGTGATAGACCAACACAAAGTGGCACATAATTGTGAGGGGGAAGGAAAATAATAAATGCTTTTCAACATTTTTTACAAATAAATATGTGAAAAGCGTGGCATTGTTTGTACCACCTTTCGCTACAATTACAGCTGCAAGTCTTTTTGGGGATGTCTCTACCAGCTTTGCACATCTAGAGAGTGCCATTTTTTCCCATTCTTCTTTGCAAAATAGCTCAAGCTCTGTCAGATTGGATGGAGAGAGTCTATGAACAGCAATTTTCAAGTCTTGCCACAGATTCTCAATTGGATTTAGGTCTGGACTTTGACTGGGTCAGTCTAAAGCCCCGTACACACGAGCGGACTTTTCAACATCCAAAGTCCGACGGACTGATTCCGTCAGACTATTCGATCGTGTGTGGGCTGCAACGGACTTTTGACTCGCCAAAATCCGAAGGACTTTAGAATATGGAACATGCTTCAAATTTTTCCGAAGGAACTCCGCCGGACCCGGTCCCTTCGAAAAATTTGCTCGTGTGTATGCTATTCCGACGGACTAAAACCGACGCTAGGGCAGCTATTGGCTACTGGCTATGAACTTCCTTATTCGAATCCAGTCGTACGTCATCACGTTCGAATCCGTCGGAGTTTAGTGTGATTGTGTGTGGCCAAGTCCGCTCAGCCGAAAAGTCCGTCAGAACTCCGTCGGAACTCCGGCAGAACTCCGACGGAACTCCTTCGGAAGTCTGTCGGACATAAGTCCTCTCGTGTGTACGGGGCTTAACACATGAATAGGCTTTAATCTAAACCATTCAATTGTAGCTCTGGCTGTATGTTTAGGGTCATTGTCCTGCTGGAAGATCAACCTCCGCCCCAGTCTCACGTCTTTTGCAGACTCTAACAGGTTTTCTTTGCCCTGAATTTAGCTCCATCCATCTTCTCATCCACTCTGACCAGATTCCCTGTCCCTACTGAAGAAAAGCATCCCTACAACATGATGCTGCCACCACCATCTTTAACGGTGGGGATGGTGTGTTCAGGGTGATGTGCAGTGTTAGTTTTCTGCCACACATAGCGTTTTGCTTTTAGGCCAAAAAGTTAAATTTTGGTCTCATCTGACCAGAGCATCTTCTTCCACATGTTTTCTGTGTCCCCCACATGGCTTCTCACAAAGTGCAAATGGGACTTCTTATGGCTTTATTTCAGCAATTAGCAATGGCTTTCTTCTTGCCACTCTTCCATAAAGGCCAGATTTGTGGAGTGCACGACTAATAGTTGTCCTGTTGACAGATTCTCCCACCTGAGCTGTGGATCTCTGTAGCTCCTCCAGAGTTACCATGGGCCTCTTGGCTGCTTCTCTGATTAATGCTCTCCTTGCCCGGCCTGTCAGTTTAGGTGGACAGTCATGTCTTGGTAGGCTTGTAGTTGTGCCATATTCTTTCCATTTTCGGATGATGGATTGAACAGTGCTCCATGAGATGTTCAAAGCTTGGGAAACTTTTTTATAACCTAACCCTGCTTTAAACTACAACTTTATCCCTGACCTGTCTGGTGTCTTCCTTGGCTTTCATGATGCTGTTTGTTCACTAAGGTTCTCTAGCAAACCTCTGAGGGCTTCACAGAACAGCTGTATTTATACTGAGATTAAATTAAACACAGGTGCACTCTATTTACTAATTAGGTGAATTCTGAAGGCAATTGGTTCCACTAGATTTTAGTTAGGGGTATCAGAATAAATGCAGCTACACTTTTCAGATATTTATTTGTAAAAAAAATAGAAAACCATTTATCATTTTCCTTAAACTTTACAATTATGTGCCACTTTTTGTAAAATAAAATCCCAATAAAATACATTTACGTTTTTGGTTGTAACATTACAAAATGTGGAAACTTTCAAGGGGTATGAAAACCTTTTCAAGGCACTGTAAGGTTTATGCCTTGTACACACAGGCGGATTTTCCGAGGGAAAAAGTGTTGTCAGAAATTCCTATCGCGTGTGGGCACCATCTGACTTTTTTTTTTTTGGAATTTCCGACGCACAAAGATTGAGAGCTGGATCCAAAATTTTCCGACAACAAAATCCAATCATTTAAATTCCGATCGTGTTATAGACAAATCCGACGCACAAAGTGCCACGTATGCTCAGAATAAATTAAGAGAGGAAAGCTATTGGCTACTGGCCCGTTTATAGTCCCAACGTACGTGTTGTACGTCACCTCGTTCAGAACGATCGGATTTTCCGACAACTTTGTGCGACCGTGTGTATGCAATACAAGCTTGGCCCAAAATCCGTCAGAAAAAATCTGACGGATTTTGTCGTCGGAATGTCGGACCATGTGTATGGGGCATTAGAGCTTTATTCTGTTTAGACAGAATCCAAAATCCTGAAAACCCCCAAATATTTTAATGCACAAAATCTGTCACAAGAAATGTACTCTTACATATGAAGCTTGTAAGCCCCCCACTACCCTGTTCACAAACATCTGAACACAAGCGCTCATCTAGGGCGCATATGTGTCCAATAACCGCACAAGACATATTAGGCGTCTCTGCACAAGCCATAGTGTGAGAGACATTTTTGGCCAGTATTTATTGTTAGCTTTAATCTGACGAGCTGTAAAATGTTATTAAAGCCTTGCCTATGAACAATTTTGGGTATCATACTGTGTTGGTGTTTTGCAGATGCACACAATGTCTGTACAACTGTGCACCTCAAATTGAGTGCATTTATTTACCCAAAAACAAGGTTTGATAAGCCTGACCCTAGATCTCTATATTACTCAGGGATGGTGGTGCCTTCCATTGACATTGTCACCTATCCATAAAATGTATTATGGTTTGATAAAAATTGCGCTAATATCATGTGACATAAAACTGACATTGCAACTGACAATTTTTTTTTTAATTCTGTGGGTCATCTGCTTTCGCAAAATAGGTAATGTTTAACCCATTGAAGACCAGATCTTTTCTGGAACTTTTTGTTTAAAAGTTTAAATTAGTATTTTTTGCTAGGAAATTACTTAGAACCCCCAAACATTAGAGACATTAGAGAATAAAATACCATATATACAATTGCAATATTTTATGTCAAACAGCTGTCTTTCAAATGCATTTACGGGGGGGGGAAAAAAACACTTTATTGAATAATAAAAAAAAAAAAACACTATTTACCCCAATGTTTTAAGCCCCCACCTCTGCTTCTAAAAGTGATCCCGCAGTGAATTCTGTGAAGGAGAATCGGCCATAGTAAAAAATCAACACTGGAGTTATGGCAGCTAGCTGCTGCTATAACACGTGTTTTTAACTACTACTATTTAACTACTTCCCAGAAGTAGACGCTCTCTCTGAGAGGATATTCAGGAACGTCCTTCAGAAGGAGGGGAATCGCGCGTGCGGGCGGGCCTGCGCAGCGGCGCGATCCCGATGTGTCTCCCGGACATGACGCATCTCCGATCGGCAGGAGAGCTCTGTGATTGGCCCTCCTGATCACATGATGGCCATGTCCAATCACAGCCGTCATGTAATGTAAATACAGAGCCGGTTGCTAGGCAGAAGTTGTCGGGGAGGAGAGGAGAGGGGATCGCTGCAGCCGGCTGGTGATCAGTGAGTATGAGCTGTTTTTTACAGTTTTTTACTCACTGATCACCAGTCTAGTGTCCCCACAATGTAAAAAACACAAAGTAAACACACATGTGCCCAAAGCACATGTCCCCACATAGTAAAAACACCTGTCCCCCACATATGTAACAGTAAAATCACATGTCGCAATGATTATCTGCGCACATATATCCGTGATCAACTGTGCACATCTGTACATGATCATTTGCGTACATATGTCCGTGATCACACCAACCAATTATTATACACTTAATAGATTTTTTTTTTTTTACCAAAAACATGTAGCAGAATACATTTTGACTTAAATTTATAAAATTAGATTTTATTGGATTTCTTTTAAAATAGAAAGAAGAAAATATTGTTTTTTTTTTCCAAATTTCCATTCTTTTTTTGCTTATATCGCAAAAAATAAAAAACGGAGTCGTGAATAAAATGATAAAAATTTAATTTGAGTACAGTGTTGCATGATCGCGTAATTGTCATTGAACGTGCAAGAGCGCTGATAGCTGAAAATTGGTCTAGGAAGGAAGGGAGCGAAAGTGACCTGTATTGATGTGGTTAACGTCAACGTAATTATGTATTTTTACTATGGCTGGGCCAGTTGGCAAGTGGATGTATTAAAAAAAAAAAAAAAAAAAGAAGCATAGTAATTTACTTAATGAAAGTGTATATACATTTGAGACAACCCCTTCCCAAAATGTTTTAGGCTATCTCCTGTGCTGGTTGAATGCTTTTCATTGATTTAGAATGAAAAATACCATATTTGGCCACTATTCCCTATAATACTCAAAGTATTATAGGGAATTTAGTGTCATCTATTGTCCAATTGCAGTATATTCTGTTATAAATCTATATTAAGAAACAAAACAAAAAAATAAAACATTGGAACATTATAGGATGTAACCTAATAACATTCGCTTTTTGTCCTATTTTCACAGAACTAATGTATATGCACTTTTACTGGGTGAATTTCAATGCAATATTTTTCATAAATACACCCCTAAATATATTTTCATGTTAAAACTCCGAAATTTAGCAAAATAAAAAATAAGATAAAAATGTCTCCTGGAAGCGAAAAGGTTAAAGCATAGCCAAGTAGTTGGTGTTTTCAGGAGGTCGGCAGTGGCAGCCTTTATATTTCTCACACTAAGCTTGTTGTTTGCTTGTTTGCATGCCTGTAGATGAGCTGCGCCTAATGAGATTGATTGTAGAGGGAGAAGAAGCCAAGCATCGCATTGTATCATTGTTTACCAATGAGAAGTGTGAAGATTCCATCCTCCACACATGTAATAATCTGCGCAGCCCTGACAATGAGTATTCGGGGATTTACACACTGGTGCTGGAGAAGTAGAAGATATATCCTCGTGGAAATAAAAGGATAGACGAGATTCCGGGATCAGAATAATCCTCAGAACACAAGACAACACACATCCCTCAAATTAAATATTTCATGAAATCGCACCACATCCGACGCAAACGGAATTAATTTGTACTGCAATGCAAGTGATGTCATTTATTACAAGGTATTGTTACAGCACCAACAATTTGTTCAGTGCTTTACATACTGCATAGTCACATCAGTCCCTACCCTCAAGGACTTTAAGATCCCTCTCTTACATACATTGGGACCGATTTACCTATCAGCATGTTCTTGGCCACTTCTCTGGCACTGCAATGGAGAAGTGATGACTGAAACGCCACTGTGCTGCCCTTGAAGCGTAAGTTCACTTTTACCAAAAAGTACCACTTGCTGTCCCATATAATGACCCAGCAACGTGGCCCAGATTTTTAAATGCCCATGTTATTATTGTGGTTAGAATAAGTGCCCGTTCACACGGGGGCGACGCGACTTGCAGCGCGACTCACAGACGCGACCTGCACACGACTTCAGCGGCGACTTGCAAAATGACTTCTGTATAGAAGTCAATGCAAGTCGCCTGAAGTCGCCCCGAAAATACTACAGGAACCTTTTTCTAAGTCGGAGCGACTTGAGTCGCTCCTATTAGAACGGTTCCATAGTACAGAACGGAGCGCGACTTGTCAGGCGGCTAAGTCGCCTGACAAGTCGCGGTAGTGTGAACGGGCACTAAAGGTGTATCATTTTAAGTTCCTATCTGGATACGTCATATCATTCTTTAGCTTTACTTACGCTATGAGGTTGGTAGTCTTGTTGATGTTTCTTGCGTCATTATCGCTATATCGACGATTCCTCCAAATACAATAGTTGAAAATATTTTTTCACTGCTATGGGACAAGGGACCTGGTTGGGGACTTTTATATAATTGGTGTATTTCCTGTCCTATATAGGTATTGTCTTCCAGCCAGCACTCCCTTTCAGTTCAAAGAATAAAGTCAAAAACTGCATTTAAAAGAATCTTCCTAAAATCTTCTAAAGTCTGTGATGGCTCAGTTCTAACTTATTGTAGGGATAGAAAAGCTGCTGGGACCAGCAACACCAGGTGCCATGTGAGAGAGTGTGGTCAAAACCCCTAAACTCATCATAGGGGGCAGTGGAGAGTACAAAGTAAGCATGTGTGGTCCAAAAGACTGTGCTAGTGCATCCTCCAATGGAACTAGGGGTTGCTGGTCCCAATGGATGCTCCCTCCCTGCAACAACTCAGGATAGAGCCATCAGAGGCTATAGGTACTACACACTGTGCTTGTGCAGGCCCTAGGAATGAGAAGGCATTACCTCCTATGGCTCTGGGGGGTGCTGGTTCCAAAATCCCTGATAAGCAATTATAGGGCAGACAGAGGTCAGTGACAGAAGGCTTGGAGTACTTTTCTTAGCTGCAGGGACTCCTATTCTTGGATCTCTACTTGATGGGAGGATCAGAATTCAGATTCCCCCATCCTCTCTTTTAACAGAAAACACACAACCAAATGCCTCGGCATTGGCTTACATGTCTGGCTGCCCTGGTATTCAAAGAGAAGGCTCCTTCGTGAAAGGTCACCATTTTTTGCTACCACGCATACATTTAAAGAAAACCCCTATTTAGAGATGACATAAGCGTCCTCTCTCTCAGAATTGGCCACCTTAAAGGGAAAAATGCAGGAAGGGGAGTGGCAAATCTTATTTTCATGATGGGTTCATTTTAAAGAGAGTCTGTCCCTTTGCCTATTTAGGATAGTGACTCTCAAATCCCACCCTATTCCCGCCAAGTTATATTCAGCAAGTCATGCTCTGTCTTGAGCAGCCTCCCCCATGTGGCAGTACTGTGACCTGAACATCAAACCATTGGGTCTCAAGAGTGTCATGCTGGGGGGGGGGGGGGGCATGGTGATCATCTGCCAAGGTAAGCACTCATCCATTCAACACCAGAATCATCTCAGGTTGGACTCCTGCAACAGGGAGGGTGCATGGGAGTGCCAATGGGTGAGTATACCTTGCTTTCACAGGGGAGCACCATTCCTCTGAAATGAATGGACAAGTCAGGGATGTGATTTACAAAGTAAAGGTCAGGAATATCATTCACCAAGTTAAGGGGCAAGGACATCATCCACCAAGGTAAGCTGCAACACCATTAAAAACCAGAGCCTGCTCAGGGTGTACTCCTGCAATGGGAACACTGCATGAGAGTGCCAATGGGCAGTATACCATGCTGGGATGGAAGGCACTATCCTTCTGAGATGAATGGACAAGTCAGGTACATCATTCACCAAGGTAAGGGTCAGGGATGTCATCCATCAAGGTAAGATTCAACACCAGAATGTACTCAGGGTGAACTCCTGAAGTGGGGAGGCTGCAAGGGAGTGTCAATTGGTGAGTATACCTTGCTGGGATGGGAGTCACTGTCCCTCTGATATGATGAAAGTCAAGGACGTCATTCACAAAGGTAAGGGTCAGGGACATCATCTGCCAAGGTAAGGGTCTGGGACATAATCCTTCAAGGTAAGGATCAGGGACATCATCCGCCAAGATAGGGGTCAGGGACATTTTCCGCCAAGGTAAGGGTCAGGGACATCGCCTGCCAAGATAAGGGTCAGGGACATCATTCGCCAAGGTAAGGGTCAGGGACATTGTCTGCCAAGGTAAGGGTCAGGGACATTGTCCGCCAAGGTAAGGGTCAGGGACATTGTCCGCCAAGATAAGGGTCAGGGACATCATTTGCCAAGGTAAGCACCGACACCATCAAAAATCAGGCCCTATTCAGGGTTTTCTCCTGAAGTGGGAAGACTGCATGGGAGTGCTAATGGGTGGGTATACCTTGCTGGGATGGGAGTCACTGTCCCTCTGATAAGAATGGATAAGTCACAGGGTCTCTTTAAGTTGTATTCAATGTTATATATCTCCTGTTTGGTCTTTTTCACAATATTTCCCACTTTGTATAGATTTTCTTCATTATGAGGCACATCTGTATGCAAACTAAGTACAACGTTTTGCTCCAGCAGTAATAGATGCAATATATGGATATGCTTTATTTAATGAGAATAATTTAATTGTAGCCCTGCTCAATTACACCGTAATAGCAGCTATTCCCAACTTGTGACCACACTGAGAGATGAATGTCGTACTGCCTTCTAATAAGCCAGTGTGTGTCTTATTAATTGTTAATGTGGATTTACTGATCTTACAGCTGCTTTAAGTGCCTTTCACATACAAGACAAGGTAATAGGTTCATTTTAAGGGAGTATTCATTAGGGATGGCTGAAGTGATTTTAGATGAATTGATTTCACAGCAAAACAACAAATTTACTCTTGTAGGGCCTGTTCACACTAGAATGTTCTCTTTCCTGCATGCACTGTTTTTTACAGCCCATTCATTTTAATGGGCTCCCAAACTTTGTGTGGTGTTGTTTTTGAGTATATTTAGAGAAGTTTTGTTTATTTTGTTTAACATTCTTTGTGTTTGTGTTTTTCTTTTTTGTGTATTGTATTGTAGGCTTTACATTTATTTATTTTAATATTGATTCAGTCTGTTTTTTTTTTCATTCGTATTTGCTGTGTTTTTGGTGAATTTCCAGTGCTTTTTCTGGGGGCCTATATCCAGCATACACCTTTGAAACTTGGACACGTGACTCAAAAAAAAGCACCAAAAAGCAATGCAGGTGCTTTTTGATGCGTTTTTGTAAAAGTTTTTGGTTTTGTATTCATTTTAATGGGGACCTGCGTCTACTCCTTAAATGGTCACCTCTGCCTTGGAGCCTACTACTTGAATGGCCACCACTGTCTTAACCTCCCTGGCGGTATGATTCAGTCTGGAATAAGGTGCTGAAAGCGGTACAATTATTTTGCATGGAAATCTGGCTTTTATTTTGTAGTCCTGTAATTCTTAGGAATAACGCTCTGAAATCTCTTCAAACCAGAGTCTAGCGGACATCCCGGGTATGATAAAGTTTATAATATAATAAAGAATAATAAAAATTATTCAATAATGTAATCAAATCCAAAAAAAAACTGAAAAAGGGACATGTTTTGGTTGCTATGGACAATCTCCAAATTCCAGGCAGAAAAAACTGTATTTATAATATAAAAGTGCATGCAGGGCATTGCACAGACCACTAGGGACAAAGGGGGTGTGTATTTTTTAATACAGCACTGTAATCTGTAAGATTACAGTGCTGTGTGTGTTTTGTGTGTTTTTACTTTTTTGAATTTGCCGCCGTTCTCCGCTCCCGTGCGTCGTAACGTCGCAGGGAACGGAGCTCGGCGGCATTCGGCACTGTGAATCGAGCGGAGGACAGCTCGCTCAAACAGTGCGGTGGACATCGCTGGATCCAGGAGACAAGGTGAGTAACTCTCCCTGTGTCCTCCCCTGCATCGAGCGATGCGATCCCGAGTCTGGCTCGGGGTTACCGCTTATGTAATTAAAATCCCAACCCGAGCCAGACTCGGGATTACCGCTAGGAAGGTTAAAGTCTATTCCTTGAATGGTCACCCCTGTCTTGGAGTCTTCTCCTTGAAAGCCCACCTTGGTCTTGGAGTTTACTCCTTGAATGGTCATCTCTGGGTTGAAGTCTACTCCTTGATTGGTCACCTCTGTCTGGGAATCTACTCCTTAAAATGGTCACCTCTGTCTTGAAGTCTACTCCTTGAATGGTCACCTCCGTCTTTGAGTGTACTCTTTAAATGGTCACCATCTGTCTTGAAGTCTACTCCTTGAATGGTCACCTCCGTCTTTGAGTGTACTCTTTAAATGGTCACCATCTGTCTTGGAGTCTACTCCTTGAATGGTCACCCCTGTCTTTAAGACCACTCCTTGAATGGTCACCTCTGTATTGGAGTCTACTGCTTGGAATGCCCCAAACCCTCTCCGAGGACCTTCCTGTATTTCTTCTATGCAGGTGCTGTTTGATGCTTTTTTGACAAGTTTTTGGTTTTGTATTCATTTTAATGGGGACCTGCGTCTACTCCTTAAATGGTCACCTCTGCCTTGGAGCCTACTACTTGAATGGTCACCACTGTCTTAAAGTCTATTCCTTGAATGGTCAGCTCTGTCTTGAAGTCTACTCCTTGAATGGTTACCCCTGTCTTGGAGTCTTCTCCTTGAAAGCTCACCTTGGTCTTGGAGTTTACTCCTTGAATGGTCATCTCTGGGTTGAAGTCTACTCCTTGAATGGTCACCTCTGTCTGGGAATCTATTCCTTAAAATGGTCACCTCTGTCTTGAAGTCTACTCCTTGAATGGTCACCTCCATCTCTGAGTGTACTCTTTAAATGGTCACCATCTGTCTTGGAGTCTACTCCTTGAATGAGCATCCCTGTCTTTAAGACCACTCCTTGAATGGTCACCTCTGTCTTGGAGTCTACTGCTTGGAATGCCCCAAACCCTCTCGGAGGACCTTCCTGTATTTCTTCTATAGAACAGGCGGCAGACTCGGCTCGTGAATTCTGCATGAACATCTTGCATTTCCCAAAATAGCTCTCACACATGATGTGTAACAGTGGCCTGTGGGGGTTTGTCAGTCACAGGTTATCTATTTTTCTCCTTTTCTCTCACACCCGACCCATCAAGCTGCTTCGCGAAGCCCCTTTCGTCTAATTTGTTACACTTTGCTGAAAAGTGCCAGAAAATGAGACTAAATATAGCGCTCCTAGTATTTCTGGATCAGAGACTCCGGTAGTGTTATTCGCTGTGAATACAGTCTTCATTATTTACACACACTGTTTCATAACAGGAGAGAGCCTGAACCAAGATGCGTTTTATTTGGAAACAATCGGTCACACATCAGAGGCTGAAGCCTGCGTGTGGCGATGGGATCGTTCAGTGGGGTCCAGCAAAAAGCAGCAATAATGTGCAAAGTTCTAAAGGAAATCTGAGGATACTGCATTTGGTAATTTAAAATGTATTACAACCTAAGAAGCAAAAAAATATTATATTGCAGCTTACCAGTCCTTAGATGTGGTGACTGCATTTGTTTTTGTTTTTTATGCTTCTATTTACTCACTCCTTAGCATTGCTAGACTGGTCCCCACTGCATCTTCTACCCCATGCTCCAGCAGTCTAAGGTCCTGATGTCATCAAGATCAAGGCATAGTTGATAGCCCTGCAATGGATATAATGATGCCAAGGGACGGTCTACCAAAAGAGTGTGTGTGTGTGGGGGGGGGGGGGGGGGTGCCAGGGGAGTGGAGGATTGGGTAAGTAAAAGCATTTATCCTCTCTCTTAGACTAAACGAGCAAATAGCCTTTATAGCGTGGACACAGCCACTGTGCCCATTATAAATGTTTCTCACCCTCCATGCTTCTGAGTTCCCAGGGCTGTACATCTGCTGTGCCCATTATGAGTGGTTTCACCATCCTTGCTGCATTTATTATTTACTTTATATTATGGAGAATATAGGAGGACCTGGACCAGACAAAGATGGGTGGGAACACTCAAAACTCCCAGGTGGATAGAATGTATTGGAGCATCCAAGACATACACCGATCAGCCATATCTCAATGACCACTGACAGGTTAAGTGAATAACACTAAATATTTCTCTACAACGGCATCTGAAAGTGGGTGGGATATATTAGGCAGTAAGCGAACATGTTGTCCCTGAAGTTGATGTATTGAAAGCAAAAAAAAAGAAGGTCATCGCAGATTGCTGTGTACAGGACTGCATAGCCATACAAATGCACGCCACACTTTTCACATATTTATTTGTAAAACATTGTGAAAACCATTTATCATTTTCCCTCCACTTCACAATGATGTGCCACTTTGTGTTGGTCTATCACATAAAATCCCCAATAAAATACATTTATGTTTTGGGTTGTAACATGACAAAATGTGGACAATTTCTAGAGGTATGAATAGTTTTTCAAGGCAATGTATACTGAAATTATTATTATTATTTTTTTAAACTAGTAATGGTGGTGATCAGCGACTTATAACGGGACTGCGATAGAGCAGCGGGCATTCTGACACTAACTGAAGCTGGGTGGAACTAACTGCCACTGAAATCACCAGTGACGTTATTACAGTGATCAGTGCTAATAAAATCCACTGTCACTGTACTAATGACACCGGGCAGGAAGAAGTGAACATCTAGGGCGATCAAGGAGTTAAATGTATGCCTAACAAGTGTTTATGTGTGTACTGTGTGCTGCTTTTACTGGGGATCTAGTTTGCTATGCAGGAAATGAACCAACAATGAGATGCCCTGTAGCTGAACACAGCTCTGTGTTGTTTACACTCACAGAGCTGTGTTAGGGGAAGATCAGAGCTGATCACCGGGTAGACATGTGCAAAAGGAAAAAATTTGTTTAGTTTCGTTTCGTTTTAATTCGTTAATTCATTAATTTCGTTTAGTTATATTCGTTAACTTCCTTAAATTCGTTTTCGGATTTCGTTTAGTTTTCTACCGAATTCGAAAAATCGGCCACATTCGAAAATATTTCAACCAAATTCGAAAATATTTCTACCGGATTCGAAATGATTTCAACATGATTCGACATTATTTCAACCACATTCGAAAATATTTTGTGATCCGACTTTAGGGCCATGTATCTCGGGGTCACTTGGTGCTAGAAACTCCAAATTTGGATATTTTGTAGTGCTAGTACTATTGTGTTTGCATACCAAATTTGGGGTTTCTAGCTATAAGTGACCCCGAGATATGTGGCCCCAAATGTGGGTCGCAAAATGTCATTCTCTGCTCTAATAACTAATAACATTTTGCGACCCGATTTTGGGGCCACATATCTCGGGGTCACTTATAGCTAGAAACCCCAAATTTGGTATGCAAACACAATAATACTAGCACTACAACATATCCAAATTTGAAGTGTCTAGCACCAAGTGACCCCGAGATACATGGCCCTAAAGTCGGGTCACAAAATATTTTCGAATGTGGTTGAAATAATGTCGAATGCAGTTGAAATAATTTCGAATGCAGTTGAAATAATTTCGAATCATGTCGAATTAATTCGTTATATTTCTTTCGTATTCGTTGTAATTTGTTATTTTTTTATTCGGACATTCGAATGCATCCGAATGTCCGAAAGATGCAAAATTCGGCCGAATTTCGATTCGTTACGAAACGAATTGCACAAGCCTATCACCGGGTGCAGGGGGAAAATCATTGGCCAGGACGAATTACAGCACAGCCAGGCTAGCAGGCGCACGCATGCACACTCCCTACCTGAAAAAAGAGAGTCATATTCTCCTTTATATTATGGGGGCTTACTGAAGACACTTCACTAAAAAGGTAATTTTGATTGACTGCCATGGCTTACATCACTGCACCGGCTGTCAGAATAAGCTTGTCCTAAAACATTTGTCCTATATTTATACCGAGTAAAGGAATATCCTTGCAATGGGTCCCTTTACCCAGATCTTCTGGCCATGCTTGGACTTGTAGTTTCACAATAGACATAAAGCCTTCTGCAGGCCTAACTATACTGTTGCACACCCACTTGAAACTGAGCTCCAAAAAAAGGACACAAGTTAATGCAGCTCTGCATTTATTAAATAAATTACATTTATTTATTTATTTTTAATAAAAACTTGAATGTGACCTAGTATCAGCCTCCCTGTACAGCAGGGCTGCGGTGTGAGAGGAAGAAACAGCACATGGAGCCAACTGGTTCATATGCTGAAGAAGCACGCTGATAGGAGGAGAGAGCAGACTGACAGAGAAATTAGCTTATCACTGTGCTGCTTCTCCATTCACTGTCCAGTCACAGGTTGAACTGGGCTCGGTGATGCTGGCCATCAGGCTGAGGACATCTGGTGTCAGAAATAAAGTACTGCAGGAGAAATCTCTGCATTAAAGGTGAATATTGCAGGAAACGCTGGTTTCCTCATTTCATTAATGAGCTATTTATTTTTATCTTGTTATTTTGGGCTGGAGTTCTGCTTCAGATTTATAATTACCTGTGCTTACACCCTGTAACTTTAGGGGTCTCCTATTCTGGGGCATACCAATTCCTGTAGTTCTATGGGGACAGGAGGCGCCTCATCCCAATCCTACAAAGGAGCGGGATTTCATACTTTTCTATGCTGGTCACACGTTTTATCATATTAGCAGTCAACCGGCTTATTTAATGATTCCTAAAAATAGCACCACATGCAGCATGGAACACATTATTATTCAAGTCACCCAAATAATAATGGATCCTGTCTCAGAGACTAGAAGAACGTTCCATGCACATAAGAACTAGGATCATACGCAGGTAAGCGTCCAATCAGTGAGCTCTACAGAACGGTCATAGGAGCAGAACGCTTTCCAAGTTGTGTTTTTTTATTCAGTGAAGCCATATGATTAGCGTTCTGACATATGAATCGTTTTCTCCCACACGAGTAGTCATGTGTGCCTATATTTTACTGAGAATAGTCAATTCTATAATTAGACAGCAACTAATAATGAGCAGACTGGGATTCCAGCACAGAGCATGGACTGGGCATACTGGGGTCTCACATTTCCCCAACTGGTGGAGAAGGCACTTCTCTCTGCCCCAAGATATCATTGACAAATTCCTCCTGGCTTCTATGCCTTTCAGGGACTCCGGCAACTGGACCTCCCTTAATTCCTGCATTCACAGAGTCTCACTTATCCTGCTGCATTCTAGCGAACCAACAATGAGAATTGCCATTGCTAACTTTTAAAAAAAGGTATCCTGATTCTGACTACCTTGGAACAACTGTGCGGCCAGTGAAGGGCACACGCTGCCCCCCTATCCATGTGTCCGGCTCCCTAATCTACATAGAGAGTGCCGGACTATGGATTCCAATGGGGGGGGGGGGGGTTTCTGAAGCACGTGATTAGAGCTAGAGGCTCTAATAGGCTTCAAAAAAGGGTGGGTTCGGGGAGCAGAGAACTGAGCCCCAATTCCATCCAGTTGTGTAACGATAGCAAAGGAATAGTCGCTATTTTCACACTAAATCTCCTCCCTGACAATGAGGAAGCGGGTCGTAACACCAGTTTCCCGATTGGCCAAAACATCAGGCGACCTTTTTGGACACCTAACGCCTAGGAGGAGGAGATGCACGGTGGCTTGCATGGCGGTAGCCGCCATGCTAGAGAAGAGGACACTGGAGCCGCTGCCCGCAACCTACTGCCCTCCACCAAGATGGAGTCTGCCATACTCGAGGGCACCGAAGCTGCTGCCCGCAGCCCACCATCCGCCACCGAGATGGGGTCCACTACCCGCCACCTAGATGGGGTAAGTGCCGGACCAACCAGCAGACAGCAAGGGCGGGTGTTTGTTTGCCCCCCCCCCCCCCCAAAAAAAAAACACCAGCGGCCACTGGTGTAAAGCAAAAGTAAAATTTGCTATCAAGGGACATACAGTATCTCACAAAAGTGAGTACACCCTCACATTTTTGTAAATATTTTATTATATGTTTTCATGTGACAACACTGAAGAAATGACACTTTGCTACAATGTAAAGTAGTGAGTGTACAGCTTGTATAACAGTGTAAATTAGCTGTCTCCTAAAAAAATAACTCAACACACAGCCATTAATGTCTAAACCGCTGGCAACAAACGTAAGTACACCCCAAATTGGGCCCAATTAGCCATTTTCCCTCCACGGTGTAATTTGCCTTGTTAGTGTTACAAGGTCTTAGATGTGAATGGGGAGCAGGTGTATTAAATTGGTGTTATCGCTCTCACTCTCTCATACTGCCTACAGTCAAGCATGGTGGTGAGGGTGTTATGGTCGGGGGCTGCATGAGTGCTGCCGGAACTGGGGAGCTACAGTTCATTGAGGGAACCATGAATGTCAACATGTACTGTGACATACTGAAGCAGAGCATGATCCCCTCTCTTCGGAGACTGGGCCGCAGGGCAGTATTCCAACATGATAACCACCTCAAACACACCTCCAAGATGACCACTGCCTTGCTAAAGAAGCTGAGGGTAAAGGTGATGGACTGACCAAGCATGTCTCCAGACCTAAACCCTATTGAGCATTTGTGGGGCATCCTCAAATGGAAGGTGGAGGAGCGCAAGGTCTCTAACATCCACCAGCTCCATCATGTCGCCATGGAGAAGTGGAAGAGACTCCAGTGGCAACCTGTGAAGCTCTGGTGAACTCCATGCCCAAGAGAGTTAAGGCAGTGCTGGAAAATAATGGTGCCCACACAAAATATTGACACTTTGGGCCCAATCTGGACAGTTTCACTTAGGGGTGTACTCAGTTTTGTTGCCAGCAGTTTAGACATTCATGGCTGTGTGTTGAATCATTTTGCGGTGACAGCAAATTTACACTGTTATACAAGCTGTACACTCACTAATTTACATTGTAGCAAAGTGTAATTTCTTCAGTGTTGTCACATGAAAAGATATAATAAAATATTTACAAAAATGTGAGGGGTGTACTCGCTTTTGTGAGATACTGTATGTATAAAGCAATGAAAGTGACATTCACCAAACATTCACTGCTGGTGTATCTGCCTGTGTGCATGCATTTAAAGCGGAAAATCTGACAACAGACCGCTGTCCGCAGAAAATGTATAAGCCTGCCATCCAACATTTGTCCGCAGAAAATCCGACAATTGTCCGATGGAGCGTACAAACGGTCGGATTTTAGGCCAACAGCGTGTCATCACACAATTCCCAGCAGAAAATCCGATCGTGTGCACGAGGCTTAAGTCTTCCCTTGCCATGGGGCTGATCCTGCACTGCAAGAGTTAAATCACTTTCCCCTGGGAAAAGCGGTTTCACTTAGGCCCCTTTCATACAGACGTGTCCGGGCTCCGCTTTGCTCAGCAGGGATTGCTCCGTTGATGACAGCTCTGTCTCTGCACACTGTGCAGGGACCGACTTGTCAGAGCGACGCTCTCCTCTATGGGGGATCGGATGAAGACGGACCGTAGAGTCCATTTTCATCCGGTCCGCCAGACGGATGGAAAAATAGAGTTTCCGTCCGTCACACTTTAGCGGATCGGAGCGTGTCGGATGTCAGTGGACATGTCACCGCAGACATCCGTCGCTCCATAGACCTGAATGGAACGTCCATTCAGGTCCACCTAAAAAACTGACAGGTGGAACTGAACAGTCTGCCCGTGTCAAAGGGGCCTAACTCAACTCCCGCCCCAGCAGCTGACTTTCCCTTCTACTCCCCTATGCTCTATGACTCTCCCTCGGCATCCTCCAGTCCGATGCAGGGCTATGTACCAAGAGTACCTGAACCTCTGGGATGCATGTGTTTTTAGTCCCGGAAGACTACAGTGGGAGCACCTGAAAAATGCCCGAATAACGTGCGCAATGTGCTCTTTTTGTGCCGTTTCTTGCCTCTTCTCCTAGTAACTAGCTTTCTATTGGCTAAGCCCCCAGTCACATCAAATCTGACTTTGAAATCGTGTGACTTCACTTGAAATAACACAATTTCAAAGCCCCATGTCAGTACGACTTGACTGACATCTGTGCGATTTCATGCACGGATGTCTATCCACTTAAAGACCGAGCCTCTTTTTCAGACTTGGTGTTCACAAGTAGGGATGAGCTGAAAACCCCCCGGTTCGGTTCGCACCAGAACCTTCAAACGAACCTAAAATTCGTACGAAATTTAGAACCCTATTAAAGTCTATGGAACTCGAAACGTTCAAAATCAAAAGTGCTAATTTTAAAGGCTAACATGCAAGATATGCAACGGACAACACCAGCAATAAGGGGTATTTTCAGGTGTATACTGTGCTGGAGGCACACAACACCCACTTTAACTCCTGCAGATGCCTGTATTAGAGAACACAAGCAATAAAGGGTAGATACAGGTGTATACTGTGCTGGAGGCACACAACACCCACTAACTCCTGCAGATGCCTTAATTAGAGAAAACAGCAATAAAGGGTAGATACAGGTGTATACTGTGCTGAAGGCACACAACACCCCTTTAACTTTAAGATGCCTGAGAAAAGAACACACTGTCCCTGCCTATCTAGCTCTTTCCCTGCACGCCGGAACACACTACACAAGGCCGCCGCACTGGTAGCCTTATATAGTGTGGGGCGTGTACTAAACCCCCTGAGCTATAATTGGCCAATTATGGCTCTCCTAGCTGCCGGCACTGCGATTGGCCAAGCATACAGGGTCACAGTGCATGCTTGGCCAATCATGAGCCAGCAATGCACTGCAATGGCGTAGTGCATTGTGGGCCGTTCGTGCCACATGAATTTGGTGCGAACGGTCCACAAAGTTCTCAATTCACCGAACAGACGAACGGCCGATGTTCAAGTCGAACATACTTTCGAGTTGAACACTGAGCTCATCCCTATTCACAAGTTAAAAACAAGTTTTCTTGCTAGAAAATTACTTAGAACCCCCCAAACATTATACTTTTTTTTTTTTTCTAACACCCTAGAGAATAAAATTGCGGTCATTGCAATACTTTTTGTCACACCGTAGTTGCACAGCGGTCTTACAAGCGTACTTTTTTTGGAAAAAATTAATTTTTTTGAAAAAAAAAAATAAGACAACAGTAAAGTTAGCCCAATTTTTTTTTATCTTGTGGAAGAAAATGTTACGCCAAGTAAATTGATACTCAACATGTCACGCTTCAAAATTGCGCCCGCTCGTGGAATGGCGTCAAACTTTTAGCCTTAAAAATCTCCATAGGCAACGTTTAAAAAATTCTACAGGTTGCATGTTTTGAGTTACAGAGGAGGTCTAGGGCTCTAACAATCCTTACATGTGTGGTTTGACCACCGTTTTCATATGAGGGAGCTACTCACGTATGCGTTTGCTTCTGCACACAAGCTCGTCGGGATGGGGCTGCTTTAAAAAAAAATTGTCTTATTTATTTTACTTGATTTTATTTATTTTTTCACTTTTTTTTTTTTTTATTTTTTTTTTTTATTGGGTCACTTTTATTCCTATTACAAGGAATGTAAACAAACATCCCTTGTAATAGAAAAAAGCATGACAGGACCTCTTAAATATGAGATGTGGGGTCAAAAAGTCCTCGGATCTCATATTTGGATTTAAATGCACTAAAAATAAATGAAAAATAAATTTGTCATTTGAAAAAATGACAACAAAAAAAATGGTTCTTTAAGATGTATGGGCGGAAGTGACGTTATGACGTTGCTTCCGCCCTGCTATAATATGGAGACGGGTGGGGGCCATCTTCCCCACATTCGTCTCCATACCCAGCCACGGACAGGTCCCAGTCTCTGCGGCAGATTCGCCGCAAAATCACCGTTATCAGCGGCGGGAGAGGGGCCCCTCCCGCCGCTCTCCCCTGCCCTCCGCCGCTTACCGAAGCTGTCAGCAGCGGCGGAGTGCATGGGAAATCGGCGGGGGGGGCCTCTCCCGCCGCCGATAACGTCGATCTTGCGGTGAATCTGCTGCAAAATAGTGATACCTCAGTTTCGGCAGTAGCTGCTGCTGTTACCGAGATATCCATCTTTAAACAGCTGACGTATATGTACAGGAGCCGGTCGGCAAGTGGCTATACAAGTCGCACCTGAAAAATGCAAAAGTAGGAACTACTATTTTAAAACGGTGCGGCACCACAAAATCGGAATCGCACCGATTTGAACAGTGCCATTGCTGACAATAGTCATGCGATTTGGACCTGTCATATCACATGAAAAGTGACACCAGTGTGACCGGGGGGCTTAAACTAAAACGCTCAAACCTGACAAACATTTCAAAACGAAGATAAAGCTTGTATGTGAACCTAGCCTGATTTTTTTTTTTTTTTAAACTAAATTTTATAGCACAGAGCAAACACTCGCAGACGAAATGAAAGAAATGACAAAAATGTATAAATGAGGTGATCAAAGATCACCAAAAGAAAGCTTTATTTTTGGGGTAAAAAAAATACATCAATTTTGTTTGGGTACAAATTTGCATGACTGCGCAATTGTCAGTTAAAATAACGCAGTGCCGTATCGCAAAAAATTGCCTGGTCATGAAGGGGGTGAAACCTTCCGGGGCTGAAGTGGTTAATTGTAACGTTTTTACCAGAAGAACACGGCATACAATGTTTCTCCTACCCCATTCCTAGAGAGGACTATTAATACTTGGATGTACTGGAATTGCAGGCAGAATTGTGCGATTTTGCCTACGATTCCACAATCGCAGCAAAAAGTGGAACAGTGCCATTATTTGTCACATGATAATCTCAGCAAAAAAAAAACAATGCCAAATGCGCCTGGCTAAGTGACAACATTTGGTACATGAGCTTCTTTGGCACGTTATTGGAGCGGAGGAAGGCCCATTCATAATGAATGGTGCCACTCCAAAAACACACCACAAAATCACTAAAAATATTAAAAATGCAGCGTGACAGTGTGAACCTGGCCTAACAGACAAAACAGAAAAAGTTTCTCTTACCTTAAAGGGTTTCTAAACTCACAGTAAAATCAGACGGTATATGCAGTAAAGCACGCTTGTGGAATCTAAGGGGTTAATCCTCTACACTGTCTAAAAAGGCTGTTTAATCCTGTCTTCTTTGATCCTTCCCTTTTTCAACTGTCCCCAATCTATCTCCTGATAGAACAGAGCCTTGAGGGCACTCTGCACATGCTCAGTTTGGTGTGTATTGCTAGAGAGTTGTTTTTTCTCAGAAGGGTGCATAGGTCCAATCAGCACTGTCCAGACAGTGGGTCATAAGAGGGGCACTCCTCCTACAAGCTTTAACCAGACACTCACAGAAGTCACAAAACTGTTATATACTTCTGATGACAAAAGGTATTTAGCAGTTTATATTTACTAAAATGATTGCATCTCCATGTTCTGTGTACTGTGGATGAGAAGATATAGTGAATGCAGGGTCCAGGGTTTAGTTAACTTTAATTTCCTGTGATTTCCAGGCCAAAGCAAACACTGGAAGCAAAATTTAATTGTGACGCATGTAGCCAATATGACACTCTGGGGTTTAGTTACTAAAGGAAAATCCACTTTGTACTGCAAGTGCCTCTTGAAAGTAAAGTCGCTGTAGATCCGAGGAGGACATACAAGGAAAATGAAAAACAGCATTTTAGCTTGCACATGATTGGATGATAAAGTCAGCAGAGCTTCCCCTCATTTTAGATCTACCCCTTAGATTTAGAGCGACTGCACTTCCAAGTGCTCTTGCAGTGCAAAGTGGATTTGCCTTTCATAAATAACCCCCTATATATTATGTATCTCCTAGTAAGCTCATCTCAGCATTTGGAGAGGAGTAACAGACAAGTCAGAAGAAGGATCTGCTGCCTGGAGCTCATATGTGAACCTTACTTTCAAAGCAATGGGGATTATTTACTAAAGGAAAATCCACTTTGCACTGCAAGTGCACTTGTAAGTAAAGTCGCTGTAGATCCGAGGGGGACATGCAAGGACAATAAAAAACAGCATTTTAGCTTGCACAAGATTGGATGATAAAATCAGCAGAGCTTCCATACATTTCAGATCTACTCCTTATATTTAGAGCGACTGCACTTTCAAGTGCACTTGCAGTGCAAAGTGGAGTTTCCTTTCGTAAATAACCCCCAATGTTTTACAGCACAGAGCAAACACCAGAAAAATAATTGAATTGTAACATGTGTAGCCAGAGTTTTTCCTAGTCCATCCCAGCTTCTGGAGAGGACTAGCAGACAACATAGAACAAGATGCACCTACCTCAAGCTCATATGTCAACCTAGCCTTATAAAAAAAAATAGCACAGCACAAAGCAAACACCTGAATAAGAAATCAATTGTTAAGTGTAGCCAGAGGAACACCTAATACAATGTATCTCAGCCCATCTCAGCTTCAGGGGAGGACTAACATACAAGACAGAAGAAGGTTCAGGTTCACCTACCCCAAGCTCAAGTGTGAGCCTAGCCTTACTTTCCTGTGCTTACCAGGACAGAGCAAACGTTGGAAGTAGAAATTCAGTCTGATACCCTATACATTATATTTCTTAGCCCATCTCAGCTGCTGGGGAGGACTAACAGACACAATAGAAGAAGGTTCACCTACACCAAGATCAAGTGTGAGCCTAGACTTACTTTCAAAGCTGTGTTTAAGAGGACAGAGCAAATAGAAGTAGAATAGAATGTGTGACCAGTATGATACCTTATATAATGTTCCCCTCCATCTCAGTTTCTGTAAGGGAATACAGACAAAACAAAACAAGGTGCCTCTATAAGAATGTAGCTTTACTTCAATAAACTGTGTTTTACAGGCAGGACAGAGCAAACCCAGATAGAAGAAGTCAATTGTAATACTTATATAATGCATCTCCAACCTAGACCTAGGCCATCTCAGCATTTGGAGAGGGGTAACAGACAACTCAGAGCAATATTCGCCTACCTGGAGCTCATACCTGAACCCAGCCTTGCTTTCAAAACTATATTTTACAGCACAGAGCAAACACTAGAAAAATTATGAAATTGTAAGGTATGCAGCCAGTATGATACCTTCTACAAAGTTTCCCTTAGTCCACCTCAGCTTCTAGAGAGGACTAACAGACAAAACAGAACAAGGTGCTCCTACATCAACCTCATACATGAGTCCACCCTTGCTTTCAAAACTATGTTACAGCACAGAGCAAACACTAGAAGATTCATTTAATTGTAATGTGTAGCCAGAGAAACATCTTATACAATGTATCTCATCTCAACTTCTGCTGAGGACTAACAGACAAGCTAGAATAGGGTTCACCTACCTCAAGTTCCAGTGCGAACCTAGCCTTGCTTACTTTAACTGGACAGAGCAAACATTAGAAAGAAATTCACGTGTAGCCAGCATGATACTCTATTTAATGTATCTCTTAGCCCATATTTCAGCTCCCTGAATCTTATACAATGTATCTCTATATCGCAGCTTCCTAAGCAGGACAGAGGAACATCTTATACAATGTATCTCTATATCGCAGCTCCCTAAGCAGGACAGAGGAACATCTTATACAATGTATCTCTATATCGCAGATTCCTAAGCAGGACAGAGGAACATCTTATACAATGTATCTCTATATCGCAGATTCCTAAGCAGGACAGAGGAACATCTTATACAATGTATCTCTATATCGCAGCTCCCTAAGCAGGACAGAGGAACATCTTATACAAATGTATCTCTATATCGCAGCTCCCTAAGCAGGACAGAGGAACATCTTATACAAATGTATCTCTATATCGCAGCTTCCTAAGCAGGACAGAGGAACATCGTATACAATGTATCTCTATATCGCAGATTCCTAAACAGGACAGAGGAACATCTTATACAATGTATCTCTATATCGCAGCTTCCTAAGCAGGACAGAGGAACATCTTATACAATGTGTCTCTATATCGCAGCTTCCTAAGCAGGACAGAGGAACATCAAATACAATGTGTCTCTATATCGCAGCTTCCTAAGCAGGACAGAGGAACATCTTATACAATGTATCTCTATATCGCAGCAGGACATAGGAACATCTTATACAATGTATCTCTATATCGCAGCAGGACATAGGAACATCTTATATAATGTATCTCTATATAGCAGCAGGACAGAGGAACATCTTATATAATGTATCTCTATATAGCAGCAGGACAGAGGGACATCTTATATAATGTATCTCTATATAGCAGCTTCCTAAGCAGGACAGAAGAACATCTTATATAATGTATCTCTTAACCCCTGAACAGGACAAAGGAACATCTTATACAGTGTATCTCTTAGAACCCGAACAGGACAGAGGAACATATTATACAATGCACCTCTTAGCCCATGAACAGGACAGAGGGACATCCTATGCAATGCATATCTTTGCTCCTCCCAGCTTCCTAAACAGGACAAGCAGAAAAGATGGGACAAGGTTCACCTACCTATAGTGGTGATCACAGTGATGGCAAAGTAGAATGAGCCAGCAAAAGTCCATTGCACTCCAGCCTTGTGAGGTTTGAGTTTTAGAACCACCCACTCCAGCTCCTTGTAGTTGTCCTCTGTCAGGTTATATTTGCTCCGCAACTCATTCCTCTTGTCCTCCAGCTTCTTCTTCTCGGTGGTCTCCTCATCGGACTCCAGAACGTCAAAGACAGCAGCTCCCACCAGCAGGTAGGTGAAGGTGCAGATGATGAGGGCTAAGGTCCGGACGTTTTGCCTCTTCATGGTGTCGGTTGGCTCTCAGGGCTCTGCTGTCCTTGTACAGCTGAGCTCCTCCAGGTCATGGCTGCAGCGCCCGTCCATAGAGCTTCCCAAGTGCTGGCCAGCGGAGGGTTCTTCTCCTGCTCTAAGGGAGCTGTCCCTTCAGCACCACCCTCAGGAGGCTCAATGACAGCCGGCACCTACCATATAAGGCTCTGTGCTCAGAAAAGGGGAGGAGGGCGGGTAGCGCTGAGCACATCTACTCTGATCCATCGCAGCCAAATTGTCTCCTAACACCTCCTGACTATGGGACCTACAGACCAGGGATGGACATCCCAGGAGCTCCGCAACACACAGCTTCTGCTAATAGAGAGCCATGACTGGGACAGACCGAGGGGGTCAAGACTGTCCTGGAGAGGAGTCCACAAGTCATCAGAAGCTTTGTCAGTGCAGGCACCCCAGGGGGACTGAACAGAAGTATATCCTTTTATTGAGGCACATCTTGTCTAAGGACTGCAGGAAGGTGACACTGTCCACTTCTTATAGGAGAGGTCACCATTGTCTCTTACAGTCTCTTATTGGAGGAAATGTCAGGACAACGTCTTCTCTGGGTAACTGTCAAAAGTATCAAGTCTATTCTTGAAGGAGGTGTCAGAACTGTCTCTGGTGGCTTCTTCTTTGTGATGTCAGGACAGTCTATTCTTGGAGGAGATGTCAGGGCAGTCTCTTCTTGGGGGAGATGTCAGGGCAGTCTCTTCTTGGAGGAGATGTTAGGGCAGTCTCTTCTTGGGGGAGATGTCAGGGCAGTCTCTTCTTGGAGGAGATGTTAGGGCAGTCTCTTCTTGGGGGGAGATGTCAGGGCAGTCTCTTCTGGGGGGAGATGTTAGGGCAGTCTCTTCTTGGGGGAGATGTCAGGGCAGTCTCTTCTGGGGGGAGATGTCAGGGCAGTCTCTTCTTGGGGTGAGATGTTAGGGAAGTCTCTTCTGAGGGGAGATGTCAGGGCAGTCTCTTCTGGGGGGAGATGTCAGGGCAGTCTCTTCTTGGGGTGAGATGTTAGGGAAGTCTCTTCTTGGGGGAGATGTCAGGGCAGTCTTTTCTTGGGGGAGATGTCAGGACAGTCTATTCTTGGAGGAGATGTCAGGGCAGTCTCTTCTTGGGGGAGATGTCAGGGCAGTCTCTTCTTGGAGGAGATGTTAGGGCAGTCTCTTCTTGGGGGGAGATGTCAGGGCAGTCTCTTCTGGGGGGAGATGTTAGGGCAGTCTCTTCTTGGGGGAGATGTCAGGGCAGTCTCTTCTGGGGGGAGATGTCAGGGCAGTCTCTTCTTGGGGTGAGATGTTAGGGAAGTCTCTTCTGAGGGGAGATGTCAGGGCAGTCTCTTCTGGGGGGAGATGTCAGGGCAGTCTCTTCTTGGGGTGAGATGTTAGGGAAGTCTCTTCTGGGGGGAGATGTCAGGGCAGTCTCTTCTGGGGGGAGATGCCAGGGCAGTCTCTTCTTGGGGGAGATGTCAGGGCAGTCTCTTCTGGGGGGAGATGTCAGGGCAGTCTCTTCTGGGGGGAGATGTCAGGGCAGTCTTTTCTTGGGGGAGATGTCAGGGCAGTCTTTTCTTGGGGGAGATGTCAGGGCAGTCTCTTCTTGGGGGGAGATGTCAGGGCAGTCTCTTCTTGGGGGAGATGTCAGGGCAGTCTTTTCTTGGGGGAGATGTCAGGGCAGTCTTTTCTTGGGGGAGATGTCAGGGCAGTCTCTTCTTGGGGTGAGATGTTAGGGAAGTCTCTTCTGGGGGGAGATGTCAGGGCAGTCTCTTCTTGGGGGAGATGTCAGGGCAGTCTCTTCTGGGAGGAGATGTCAGTGCAGTCTCTTTTGGGAGGAGATGTCAGGGCAGTCTCTTTTGGGAGGAGATGTCAGGGCAGTCTCTTCTGGGGGAAGATGTCAGGGCAGTCTCTTCTTGAAGGAGATGCCAGGACAGTCTCTTCTTGAAGGAGAGGTTAGGGCAGTCTCTTCTTGAAGGAGAGGTTAGGGCAGTCTCTTCTTGAAAGAGATGCCAGGGCAGTCTCTTCTTGAAAGATATGCCAGGGCAGTCTCTTCTTGAAAGATATACCAGGGCAGTCTCTTCTTGAAGGAGATGCCAGAACTGTCCCTGGTGGCTTATTCTTAGAGATGTCAGGGATGCTTCTTCTGTGGGTATATGTCAAAAGGGTCTCTGACAGTCTTTTCTTGAAGGAGTTGACACAAATGTTCCTGTTAGTCTGTTCTTGGAGAAGATGTCAGAACTGTCTTAGACAGTCTCTTCCTGAAGGAGATGTCGGAGCTGTCCCTGGAAGCTGATTTCGGAGTATAATTGTCAGAGCTGTCTCTAGCAGTCTTTTCCTGGAAAAAATGTCAGAGCAGTCTCTTCTTGGAGGAAATGTAAGAGCTGTCTCTAACAGTCTCTTCCTGAAGGAGGCAATGGAGCTATCCCTGTCAGGCTTTTCTTGGAGTAGATGCAGAGCTGTCTTCTTGGAAAATATGCCAGAGCAGTCTCTTCTTGGGGGAAATGTCAGATCTGTCTCTAACAGTCTCTTACTGAGAGAGACGATGGAGCTGTCCCTGGCAGCCTTTTCTTGGAGTAGATGTCAGAGCTGTTTCTAGCAGTCTCTTCTCGGCGGAAATGTCAGAGCTATCTCCAACAGTTTCTAGTTGAAGGTGGCTACAGAGCTGACCTTGGCAGTCTCATCCTAGAGGAAATGTCAGAACTGCCTCTAACAGTCTCTTCTTGAAGGAGATGCAAGAGCTGTCTGTAACTGTTTCCTCTTGGAGATGTCAGAGCTGTCTCCAGAAGTCTATTCTGAATGAGGGGACAGATGGGTCTCTTGGAATTTTTCCCTAAAGAAAGTGTTTCAGGTCTGTCTCTTGCTGTCTTTTCTTAACAAGTGACAGTGCTGCCTCTAACAGTCGCTTCTTAAAAGGAGGTAACATTGTTGAGCCCTTGAAGTGTCCTGATCAAAGAGGTGATGATCTGTCTACTGCTGTCCTTTCTGATCTGTATTTCTTGCAGGAAGATAATAGATACCCCTTGCCCTTCTCCTGGATGATGCTGTTGAAGCAGCTCCTTGCAGGGGTGACGGAGCTGTCTCTTGCAGTCTCTTGCCAAAGGAAACGTTTCAGAACTGTCTCTTGCAGAGGGGGTGTTGGGGTGAGTGGGTGGGTGGGGGGTAGACCGGTTTGTATTCTTTTCTACTGCAATCTCTTGTAGGCAAACATCAGTCTTTTCTCACAAGAAGATAACAGTTGTCTCTTTCACTCTAATTACAGGTAAGTACCAGAGCTGTCTCCTGCAGCCTTATAGGAAGGAGACAAGACTGTCTGTACTGGAGAGCATGCAGAGCTTTATGTCGCAGCCTTGTCACAGGAGGGAGACAGAAGTAGTTTCCTGCTGGAAAGTAACTGAGCTCTCTCTTGCAGTCTTGTAGATAGAAGGTCTGTTAAAGCACAGAGAGCTTTTTGTTACAGTCTGGAGGAGGATGCCAGGGCAGGCTGTCTCTTGCAGTCTACTTACAGCAAGAGGACCGAGCTGTTTGTTGCAGTCCCTTTGTGTAGAAGGTGACTGCAACATTCCTTGCACTCTCCTTGGAGGTCTATTGCATGAAAACCATAGAGCTGTCTCATGCACTCTTCTTTCAGCTAACAATGTGTTGGAGGACTTTTCCGGCAATGTAACAGATCTGTTTCCTAAAGTGTCCCACTGCAGTGCAGTGATATGTAGCTGTCCCTTGCAGTCTCTTATTTCAGAAAGATGAGAAGGTGCAGTCTCCTTTAGAATGTGGTAGATCTGTCTCTTACAGCCACTTACTGCAGGAAGGAATTGTAACTCTTTCTTGCAGTCTTTAATAGCAGGGCAGCAATAAAGCTGTCTCTTGTAGTCTGTTATGGTAGAAAAGTAATAGAGCTTTCTCTTGCAGTCTTATGTTTCAGGAGGGATGTCTTTTGCAGCCTTGTGTTTCAGAAAGGAAACAGCTGTCTCTTACAGTCTCTTATTGCAGGGAAGTAAAAGATCCATCTCCTGCAGTCTCTTATTGCAGGGAAGTAAATGAGATCTCTCTCTTGTCGTCTCTTTTAGCAGGGAAATCATACATCTATTGCTTGCAGTCTCCTATTGCAAGGAAGTACTAGATCTGTCTCTTGAACTCTCTAATTGCATGGCAGTAATAGATCTATTATTTGCAGTCCCTTATTGCCAGGAAAGCAAATTTTGTCTCTTGCAGTCTCTTATTGCAGGGAAGTTATAGATCTGTCTCTTGCAGTCTTTTATTGCAGTAAAGTAATAGATCTGTCCCTTGTAGTCTCTTATTGCAGGGAAGTGATAGATCTGTCTCTTATGGTCCCTTATTGCAGGGAAGTTATAGATCTGTCTCTTATTGCAGAGAAGTAATAGATCTGTCTCTTGCAGTCTCTTATTGAGGGGGAGGTATAGATCTGTCCCTTATTGCAGGGAAGTGATAGATCTGTCTCTTATGGTCCCTTATTGCAGGGAAGTGATAGATCTGTCTCTTATGGTCCCTTATTGCAGGGAAGTGATAGATCTGTCTCTTATTGCAGAGAAGTGATAGATCTGTCTCTTATTGCAGGGAAGTAATAGATCTGTCTCTTGCAGTCTCTTATTGCAGGGAAGTGATAGATCTGTCTCTTGTCATCTCCTATTGCAGCAGGAAAGACATCAAAATGTTTCTTGCAGTCTGCTAGTGTAGGTAAGTAATAGATCTGTCTCTTGCAGTGCCCTATTGCAAGAAAGTAATATAGATCTGTCTCTTGCAGTCTCTTATTGCAAGGAAATCATAGATCTATTGTTTGCAATTCCTTATTGCAAGGAAGCAGGGTCTCTTGTTGCAGGGAAGTAATAGATATGTGCAAGGAAATCATAGCTCTATTGCTTGTAGTCTCTTACTGCAGGGAAGCAGGGTCTCTTGCTATCTCCTTTTGCAGGAAAGTATTAAATCGGTCTCTTGCAGTCTCTTAATGCAGGAACATAATCTGTCTTTTGCAGTCTCTTAAAGCAGAGAAGTAATAGTTCTGTCCCTTGCAGTCTCTTATTGTAGGGAAGTAATAGTTCTGTCCCTTTCACTCTCTTATTGCAGGGAAGTAATAGATCTGTCTCTTTCAGTCTCTTATTGCAGTATAGTAACAGAGCTCTCTCTTGAAGTCATTATTTGCAGGATGGAAGACGAAGATGTCTCTTGGAGGAAGGTGACCTGTCTCTTGATTGAGTGACTTCTGCAGTCTGTGTCCATAGGCTGGGAGGTTAGGAAGTAAGGTATGGATGCAGTGAGATGGAGAATTGGAGGGGGTGCACAGGGAAGTGGGGGGATGGTAGGGATTGAACTGTCAGTTCTTGAAAGCTCCGAAATTGCCAGTGACCTGTATACACACACATAGGATTTCTGCTTTGTCCTTCCAGGGATGTCACATGTCATTGCTCTCATGCAGCTGGTGGGCAGCCAGAGATGTCATCTCTTCTCATTACATACTACATCCCCAGAGTACAATCCACACAGCCTGGCTTTTCAGCAGAACTACAGGTCCCAGCATGGCTGTCTGAGTAGACAGAATTTTGTAGATCCAGAAGACTTTTAAACCATCAGTGCATGCTGGATTGTGTAGTTCCACAACAAGAAGGCATCAATGGGTTTATGCCTTAAAATTAAAAGCAATAAAAATAAAATTAATGAGCCATGTCAATCAATCAATATTCAGCTCTCAAATGATTGATCCTATTGGTTGCTAGAGGTTGCCACATTTGACATATGCATGAAAGCTGAATGCCAGGGAACAGCTAAAAACACAGATGCATTGCCAGTGTACCCATGGGGCAGCACATACATCCCTGCACACAAGTACTGCTGGAACGCACCTAATTCTGTGTATTTCAGCCTGTCATTGATTTTCACAGACTCCTGGGAGTGGACTCTCTGCATCCGTGTCTCCTGGATAGAGAATTACCCTTTGAATGTAACCCAATGGTGGCCATACATGCTCGGATTATGTTATCATTATTATAGAGGATTTATAGGGTAATATGTGTGAAAATCTCACGCTAATTATAAGGCCGCGTACACACGCGGGGACTGTTCGCCCAACTTTGTCCGTCAAACAGTTTCGGCAAACAGTCCGCTCAAAATTAGCATGGACGGACATGGCCACACACGACGGACGAACAGTTTGCTGAAACCGTGCGCGATGACGTGAACAGCACGTACGACGGGACGAAAAATACAATGTCCTATACACTGCATTATAACTTTCGGCGTGTAAATCCTTTCTGAGCATGCGCGGAACTTAGTTTGACGAACAAGCCTACACACGAGCGGACTGTTCGCTGAAACAAGGTTTCAGCGGACAGTTTTTCGGAAATTCCGAAAAACCTTGTTCGTCAAACTGTCCGCTGAAAGCCCACACACGAGCGGACTGTCCGCCCAAACACTGTTCAGCGGACAAAGTTGGGCGAACAGTCCGCCCGTGTGTACGCGGCCTAAGTGTAGACTGCTGCACTTTTATCACTCCTTGGATACAAGGGGGTAATAGAAAAAAATAAAACGTGAAAATATAAGTGCAACCTTTTATATTTTCAGGATTTTATAGCGCCAACAGATTACACAGCCTAGGGTGGACTATGCAATTACAGTACAGTTTAATGCAGTAGGAATCATATCCAATCGATGTACAATATGATCACAATGATCGCATGAACACAAAATCAAACAGCCATCTCTTACCTTCCCGATCAATTTAGACTGAATTTAGATCAGATTTGAGCAAACTAAATCGATTAGCCAGGGCAAACATTTTTGGCTGTGTTGTATCAATTGGCATGGTCATGAATCCGATTGTATTTCAGGTGATCAGATTAAGGCTCGGTTTCCACTAGTGCGACTTGTCATGCGACTTGGGACTGCAAAGTAACATGACAAGTTATGCCCCATGATTTCCAATATGAGTATCTGTGCAACTTCAAAGTAGGCCCTACACTACTTTGGTCCCACTTTGATACGACTTGAGGTCCATAGACTTCAAGAATACATGGGCATTGCTTCAAGTGCATCAAAATTTTGGCAAAATCGCGTGAATGTGGGGTTACAATAGTGAAAACCTAGCCTAATGCTGTGTACACACGACTGGACTTCCCAGCAGACTAGGTCCGATGGTCTTCCCGACGGACTTTCGGCAGACTTCCGACAGACTTTCTAAACGAACGGACTTGGCCACACACAATACCAACAAAATCCGATGGATTCAAATGCGATGATGTACGACCAAACTAGAATAAGGAATTTCATAGCCAGTAGCCAATAGCTGCCCTAGCATCGGTTTTCATGCGTTGGACTAGCATACAGATGAACGGATTTTTCGATCGGACTCGAGTCCGTCAGAAAGATTCGAAACATGTTCTAAATCTAAAGTCTGTGTGATTTTTAGACAGCAAAGGTCTTTGCTGTTTAAAAGTCCTTTGAAGCCCACACATGATCTAATTGCCCGGCGGATTCTTTCTATCGGACCTTTGCTGTCGAAAAGATTGCATGATGGAAAACATAGCTTACAATCAATCGATTGGTTTAGATTGTTGGCTAAAGATCGATTATTCCTATCAGAAGAGAATAGAAATAGATCATTTATGGCAGTGTGTATGACCACCATAAAAGAGATCTTGAAGTGGAATTATGGGTAAATGCAAACAAAGCATACACATATGCAGGTTTGTTTTCAGAGTCCCATCTTTAGCATCATTTTATTATTTGTTGATATTTAGTTTAATATATTTTTAAAGAAATGGCATTGTAATAAGAATAACAGCACTTAATGGCAGCACTATAGCCATCTATATGGTGAGTTTCATCATACTCTCATGCCATACATTTGAAATATATATTAATATGCAATAAAGAAAAAAATACTATCAATGCCAACTTTTTTAGAGAAAAAGAAAGTCAGGATAAACCAAAAGATAGAAATAGGAGGAAGAGAAAGAAGAAAAAAGAGGGAAAAAAAGGAAGAAAAAAACAACAGTAGAGTAGCATCCAGCTATGTAAGTTTGCCATCGAATTGAGTAAAGCCCCATACACACTATCAGATTTTCTGCTGATTTTTGTCTTCAGATTTACCAAAACCATGTAATATGAGGTCAAATCTTAGGAGTTTCAATTTGTATGCAATCAGGCAGGCCCTTCTACTACATGGGTTTGGTAAATATGAAGACAAAAATCTGCAGAAAATCTGATTGTGTGTATGGGGCCTTACTGTGTAACCATGGTGTCTGCACCAACTATGGCTTGCTTAAGTAAAGGAGAGGGTAGGACTAGCTATCTCATATAGGATACGAATAAGGGAGATTCAAGAAACTCCACCCATTTGTTGATAGTTCACGGGATGACAATTCTATTGTTTTTGCAGTTAAAGTGTTACTAAATCTGCAACAGTAAAATCCTTCTTTATATGCAGTAAAGCATGCTTGTTATACTCACTGTGGAACCTAAGAGGTTAATCCTCCGCATTGTGTAAAAAGGCTGTTTTAGCCTGTCTCCTCTCTGTCCCGAACCCATCTCCTGATACAACAGAGCCTTACAACAGAGTCACTCTGCACATGCTCAGTTTGGTGAGTTTTCTTTTCTTGGGAGGGTGCATGTGACCAATCAGCACTCTCAAGACAGAGGGTAAGGGCAGTCTCATAGGGCAGTCAGAGTAGAATGAAATCTCTCCTCAAACAAGTTTTAACCACACACTGATAGAAGTCACAAGACTGATGTATACTGCCGATGAGAAAGGGTATTTAGCAGTTTATATTTATGAAAACTATTGCGTTTCCATGTTCTGTGTCCTGTGGGAGACAAGAAATAGTGAATTCAGGCTCCTGGGTTCAGTCACACTTTAAATTAAGGAGTAGCATTGTCATCCTATAGAAAAGGTTATATAAAATGGATAGGTAGTTTTAGATGGACCGATTAACAACCAAATTCCAGTAATGCTTTTAGGGCTCTTTCACATAGATGGCAGTGCTTATCGTCCTCTGAAAAGCAATGCTGGAAAGGGCTATATGCATGTCATTACATCAGGGTTCCCAAAGAGCCCCCTCCCTTACATCAGGGTCCCCAAAGAGCCCCCCTCCTTACATTAGGGTCCCCAGAGAGCCCCTCCTTACATCAGGGTCCCCAGAGCCCCCCTTATTAATTCAGGGTCCCCAGACAGTCGCCCCCTCTCCCCCCCCTTCCAGAGGATCCCCATGTACCTGTCTGGTCTCTCTCCACTGTGCACCTCCAACCCCCAGCACATCTCTGCACCCCCACCTGGGGGGGAGGTGGGAGGGGACGATCGGCAGCTCTATGGAACTCACAGGTGGTGGGATCTCCCTGGGACTAGCCGTTCATTTCTGGAGTGTCTACAGTGGAAAGGGGAGGGGCCTCAGACCTGAACATGTATCAGCAAGAGTGTACAAGCAGAGCGACTCAATTATACACTGACGAGTGAAGCCGATACATGCCTGGGTCAGAGGCCCCTCCCCTCTCCACTATATACACTTAGGAAGATGACTACTAGCCCCAAGGAGATCCCCCGCCTGCGGTCCCCGTAGAGCTGCCAATCACCCCTCCCACCTCCCCCGACCTCATACTAAACTGACAGCCAGAGGTGTAGAGGGAGATTCCGAGCCTTGCCCCCCCCCCCCCCCAGCGGAAGAACGCCAGGGTCCAGTCACAAGTGCGACTGCTGGGGCCCTGGTAGTTCACAGACAGAAATCAGGAGGCGATGCGGGCACCTACTTAATGCCTTTTGTTTACAAAGGGAGATATCATAGCTCCCAACTCTCCCTGATTCTGAGGGACTGTCCCTGATTTGGAAAAAAGTCCCTCTGTCCCTCTTTCCTCCTCATTTGTCCCTTATTTTGGTCTGATCTATATAGTTGTATATAAAATCACTTTTTATCTTTTCTTCACTTTCACTTTTTATCACTTTTTATCTTTCAAAAAGTGTTTCCCAGCTCTAAACCTTTCACCAAATTTCTAAATAGCTGCATTTGTAAATGTCAAAAGCCAATATAAAGAAATAGTGGTGGTAAAGAAGAAAAAAAAAACATTTGAGGGTTTAACTAATACATATTTTTTGTGTAATTCTTCTTAAAGGGGGAGTGGCAGGGTGTGTGTGTCTTATGCCTACATAGTTTTGTTAACAGGTGTCCCTCATTCCCATCTCAAAAAGTTGGGAGGTGTGTGTTAGTAGGCTATTTCCTTTGCTGGTCAAATGTTTTTCATTGATTTAAAACAGGAATATACCGCAAGTGGCCACTAGATGGCTCAAAGTATCATAGGAAATTCCTATTATACTTTGTGCCATCTAGTGGCCAGTTGCAATATATTCCATTTTAAATCAATTGAATAAAAAAAAATCAATAAAAACATTTAAACATTAAAAGTTGGGAAGTACAGGACTTTGATTGGAAATACTGTGCAGAAACTGCAAGTCCAGTGTTTGTCTTGCGACAGCAGCTCGGTACCATGAAGTATAATAAGCGTTTGGCAGCAGAACCTCCTGCCAGATGCGACAGGGGGTATAACTTTTTATATTTACTAAAATAATTGCATTTCTATGTTCTTTGTACTGTGGGGGAGAAGATATAGTGGATGCAGGGTCCTGGGTTTAGTAACACTTTGAGATCTTTGTTTAACAAACAAGAGTATTCAAGACCTATAAGAAGCCAAGAGGTGATGCAGCTCATCCCACTCCACCTACTTTTGGGTGGCTTGGCCATTTAAAGGTGCGCTCCGCTTTAAACAAGGTGGGTGTACAGTAGGTTGTGACAGAAAACGGACCCACGGTCTTCTCTGAGCTCATAATTGTAAGATAAAATAAGTATGCCCAACCCATCCAAGGAGACCCCTATTATAGGCCTACCATATGAGTGAAGCCTGGGAGATCTCATGGCAGTGGTCCCTATCACAATAGAAGGGGCTGGATATCATTTTCAGCCTCCGGCATTTATCCTGCAATGAGCTGTCATTTTTGTAGTGAGGCCCTTATTAAGGGGAGCCATGGAGAGGTCAGACATTGAAGACTATGAGAGTAACTGAGCAGCTGGTAGATGGTTGTAGCTTGTAGCTGAACAAGTTTATAAAGCAGCACGTTCTAATTGAATAAATTATGGAATTCATTTATCTTGCCAGAAAATTTGGGTTTGAGCCCGGCATGCTAAATCAGATGTTATATTTATAGTGCGTGATGCAATAATATATTAATGTATGCAGAGAGACCTACTAGAGCGTCTGCCTCAGCTGAGTGTGTAATAAAATACTATGCGCTGGGCTTGTTAGCTTTTAAAATGAACCTTCCTACTAATATGCAAATAGGGACCTTTGGATTCTTTTACCACCTGTTCCTCCGTATTGGCTAGTCATGCCCACCCCCCCCCCATTGTAATGATGGAATACTATTAAGGGCAGAGAGGCAATGGGGCAGACATCCAATCTAAGTAACAATGTCAGGAGGACACATAGGGGTTGATTTACTAAAGGCAAATAGACTGTGCACTTCGCATTGCAAAGCGCAGTTGCACCAGAGCAAAAGCTTCACTTTGCAAAGAATACCCAATCATTTGCAAGGTAAATGAAAAAAACAGCATTTTTGCTTGCACGTGATTGGATGATGGAAGTCAGACGAGCTTCTGCTCATTTACTAAGCTCTGAAGCAATAACGGTCTATTTGCCTTTTAGTAAATCAACCCCATAATCCCATAACGCTCAGCTCTAGGTCTCCACAATGTCTGCTCCCTACCTCCAAACAGGTCCATCCTCACCAATCAAATTACTCCAAAAAAGACACATGGACGCATTTCGATATCCTCCGACCAGTAGTGTTGTTTCTAAGACAACCACTCAGTAGTGTAAGTCCTATTACCCATCTGAGTTCCTCTAGCTCAGGCATATGCAATTAGCGGACCTCCAGCTGTTGCAAAACTACAAGTCCCATCATGCTCTGCCTCTGGGTGCCATGCTTGTGGCTGTCAGAGTCTTGCTATGCCTCATGGGACTTGTAGTTCTGCAACAGCTGGAGGTCCACTAATTGCATATCCCTGCGATGCGTTTCACCCTCCATTGGGCTTATAGAGTATGGAGGAGACTGAAGGCAAGATTTAAATGAATACACCATCATTACAGTGGAACTTTACTCCAATCAACATTGATTATTTTTATGATTTTATTTTACACCTTCATTGCCCCCTTCCTGACCAGGCCATTTTTTGCGATATGGCACTGCGTTGATTTAACTGAAAATTGCGCGGTCCTGCGACATTGTACCCAAACAAAATATATGTCCTTTTTTTCCCACAAATAGAGATTTCTTTTGTTGGTATTTGATCACCTGCCATTTTTTTTTTTTTTGCACTATAAACAAAAAAAGAGCGACAATTTTGAAAAAAACACAATATTTTGTACTTTTTGCTATAACAACTAGACAAACAAAATAAAAATAAATTTTCTTCATCAGTTTAGACCGATATGTATTTTTCTACATATTTTTGGTAAAAAAAAAAATCGCAATAAGCATTTATTGACTGATTATTGCAAAAGTTATAGCATCAACAAAACAGGGGATAGATTTATGGCATTTTTTTTTTTTTTTTTACTAGTAATGGCGGTGATCTGCGATTTTTTTTTTTTATCGAGACTGCAACATTGCAACAAACACATTGGACACTTTTGACAATTTTTCTGGGACCAGTGACATTTATGCAGAAATCAGAGCTAAAAATAGCCACTGATTACTGTATAAATGTCACTGGCAGGGAAGGGGTTAACACTAGGGGGCGATCAAGGGGTTAAATGTGTTCCCTCATTTGTGTTCTAATTGTGGAGGGAAAGCGGATGAGAAGGATCGCTGTTCCTACTTAGTAGGAACACACGATTTGTCTCCTCTCCCCTGACAGAATGGGGATTTGTGTGTTTACACACACAAATCCCAGTTCTCGTTCTGTCATGAGTGCCTGGTGGTCATCGCGCCAACCGGCCACGCGCATCGGCTCCAGAGACGCGATACGGGTGGCACGTGCTTGCCTGCTATGGTGTCTTAAAGAGCCGACGTACAGCTATGACGGCTCGCGCAGCTATGCCAGCCTGCTGCAGTATAACTGTGGCGGCTGGTTGGGAAGGGGTTAAAGTGGAACTTCACTCTCCAAATCAGCATTGATTATTTTTTAATCCTCATGCTGCTAGCATTAGTAAATTGATAGGAAGGTAGAGCTGCATGATTTTGGCTAAAATGAGAATCACCTTTTTTTTCACATTATACAAACAAATTGGGCTGAATTTACTGTTTCGTTTTTTTTTGTTTTTTGTTTTTTATTCATTAAAGTGTATTTTTCTTCCAAAAAAATTGCATTTGAAAGACCGCGGTGCAAATAGAGTGTGATATAAAATATTGCAACAACTGTCATTTTATTCTCTAGGGTCTCTGCTAAAAAAAAAATATATATAAATATATATATATATAAAGTTTGGGGATTCCAAGTAATATTCTAGCAAAAAATACTGATTTTAACTCAGTCTTTAAGTGGTTAAACTGACTTCATTTACAGACCGAAGTTCTAGACCTAGATCTAGAAGAACTACATGTTACAATGTTTCTCTTTTTCTCTGCCTAAGTGGTGTTGTGATTAAACTTGGCAGGCTGCCTGGATTTTTTTTTGGTCAGCTATCAGAAGTGAGCAGAGACCTCTCTACACTTTTTACATAGAATCGTGGAAAAACTATTTTAAGATAGTGAGGGGGGTTGAATCACAATCTCGATTCTTTAACGATTAATCGTGCAGCTATATAAGAAGGTATATCAAATAATCATATTTACATGTTTTCAACTTTTTTTTTATATTTCTTTAGTTACTTTCTGGTTTCTTGCCTAGGCAAATTATGTCATACATCCCAGGAGTCTTCAGGAGGGAATTATTGGGATATTCTCAGTAGTGTATTTGCTAAATCAATCACTCAGTAGTGTAAGTCCTATTACCCATCTGAGTTCCTTTAGCCGATGCGTTTCACTCTCCATTGGGCCTAGTCAAAGAGTATGGAGGAGACTGAGGGCAAGATTTAAATGCATACACCATCACTAAGCGGTAGTAAACCCACTAAAAATGTTTATTTTTTTCTGACCTGCAAGGGAAAAGGCATAATGACCTAGTATGTACCGCATCATCTTCTGCTGCTTATTTGAAAGGCCAAAAACCCACCACCTAGGAGTATCCCAAAAGATGACAATAGTTGGCCAGGGCCAATGGCACCCCTTTGCTGTCTCAGCCAATGAGGAGGGAGAGTCCCGGACTCTTGGCCGAGATTCTCATGCAATATCGCTAGATTGAGATGGGGCACAGGTAAGTATTAGGGGGCTAAGGGGAGATGCTGCACACAGAGGTTTTTTTGTTTTGTTTTAAAGCATATAATGCATAAAGATAAAAAAGCTTACTTTACAACCACTTTAAGACATAAACAACATATCTAATCTAATAGATCTAATATATCTAAATATTAACAATTAAATAGTTGTTCAATGTGAAAGCTCCCACCTGTAGTACTAGTACTAGAAAAATTCCAGGACAGCAAGTGAAGACCAATCTCTCCTGTAATATCCAGGACAGGAAGTGACAACACATCTCCTCTGCATATCCATGACAAGAAGCAGAGATAAATCTCCCCTGCATATCCAGGACAGGAAGTGAAGATAAATCTCTCCTGCATATTCAAGACAGGAAGTGAAGAACCATTTCCCCTGAATATTCAGGACAACACGTGACAACAAATTGCCCCTGCATATCCCAGACAGGAAGTGAAGATAAATCTCCCCTGCATATCCAGGACAGGAAGTGAAGATGAATCAACCCTACATATCCAGGACAAGAAGTGAAGATGAATCCCCCCTACATAGCCGGGACAGGTAGTGACAACAAATCTCCCCTGCATATACATGACAGGAAGTGAAGATCAGTCTCCCCTGCATATACAGGACAGGAAGTGAAGACCAATCTCCCCTGCTTATCCAGGACAGGAAGCGAAGATCAATCTCCCCTCCATATCCAGGACAGGAAGTAATGAAAGAAAATTCCCCAGACAGCTCTATACTAAAATACATTTTTTGACTTTACATGCACTTTCATTTATCTGCTTTCTAACTCCTGTGCCATGAAATTGTTTGCAGAATTTTCTGTGACTTGTCTCAGTATTTTGGAGTGATTTGTACTATATGATTGGACTATATGGTTGGGACTCGTAGTTCTGTTCCTGTTGGGCACCAGTTGGCTCCCTCTAGTGGTACTTAATTATAATTTCTATTAGTAAACAGCAAGATATTAACAGAATTACTGCCTTTCCTCTAATCCACAGCAGTGCATCCACCTGGGCATAGGAGAAATGGGAGCCAAGAGATTTACCAAATTTCTCTGACATAAAATGACAAAATATCATTTTACAGTCTGCCGTGAAGTGGTATACGTGAGTGTTGTTTTTTTTTTACATGCACCAGAAACACAGGGATGCAGATTCTAGACATGTGCATGATGAAAAAATGTATTTTGTTTAGTTTTGGTTTGTTAATCTAGTTTTTTTTTTGTTTACTTAGGTTGATTCGTTCAATTCGTATTCGGGATTAGTTTTATGTCTTTTTCAAAATTTCTAAAAATTTACCAATTTTTTTGTTTCAAATCATTCGAAACGATAAATGTTGAATCGGCCAAATTTAAAAATTTTGATTTTTTTTTTAGATTCGAATGTGACAACGTGGACAAACAAAATAAAAATCTTCATCAAATGATTACAATGACTCTTTAAATCCCCTTTGGCTTAACTAAAACAGCATTATTGTACTCACACAAATCTTTGATTTCAGAAACATGTTTACAGTTCGATTCAAATTTCAATTTGAATTTTGGGAATTCGGACAATTTTTTTTTGTTATTCGGAGCATTCGGTAAACTTCATTTATACTGTAATTCAGGTAATCTGATATATACCAAATCCCCGGATAATTAAAAATTTGTCCGATCATTTATTTGAAACAAACCATACATTTCTAGAAAATTCTCCTTGACTTTAATGGAATGTAGATGACAGTTCAGAGGCTGCGTTTGACCTACTTAACCCCTCTCCAAAAGGATGGCGCCATCTTTGTTCAGGCATCGTCCAGGGTCGCTTTCTCCTCCCTGGACTGAAATGCTGGCTCAGAAAAAAAAAGGTTATGTAAATCTCGGTGCCTGTGCAGTTCTTGGCTGTGTTGAGAAATGTCTGACAGATGAGCCCCTGCAGACTTTCATCTTGTGGCTTCCTACAAATTTACAATGTATAATCTAATCACTGGGAGGGAAGACTGAGGAAATGCTTTCTCCTGCCTGCAGCAGACTGATGACATTATCTCAGCTTTGTGAAGAATCCCACATATTTCCTTCCTTGAATCCTGTGACATGCAGTCACTATTCCCTGTGAGTAGGAACATTTTTTATCGGCCTCTAAAAGCACCTCTATGGTAGCCTGTATGATCACGTACATATAGGTGTTTGCAGGCTATTAGAAAAGGAACGCTTATAGGCTGAAAAAATAAACCATCACCAGCGCATTCAGGATAGGAACTTTTGAGCAGAAGAAATGCTTGATGAATGTAAACAACTTTAAACGCATGCAAACCTGCTTAAATGCTAGACCCATTTAGTACTTGGGTGTTCATTCATTCCAATGGCTAGAATACATAAATATTCTGGCAAATGGAATCCCTTAATGTGCAAAGGCTTGACACACCTACATGCATGTGTAATGTATGGCTTTAGGCACAGTTTTTAAGCTCTTTTTACCTGCCAGCAGTAAAAGGCATTCAGAGGAGAAAATCCAAAGCCTTATATGCATGAGGTCTTAAGCCAGCCAAAGATGGACTGAGTTTCGGGTGTTTCAGCAGGAACTGGACAAGATTCAATCCATCTTTGAGCAGGCTGGTTGTACTGAAGGTGATCCATTGACTGACTTCAGCACAACCAGCCTGTTGGATTTTATGCATGCACTCATTGCCAGCAGCTATAGCCATCAGCACTGATCATTGTAGAACACTACGGAACACTGCACAAGGCATTCTCCCATCAACACTGACTGTGTTGATGGGAAATTGAACAAATTTATTTATCCCCCCCCCCCCCCCCCCAGATAGCAAGCAATTGAGCAAGCTTGAAAATGACTTGCTAAGCTATTGATAGACTTGCCAGGCTTCACAAGTTTGTTGCACAATTCCACATTGCATGACTCCAGATCAACTTTCTTTGCAAACATTCTGCTGCAAGTTCTGGTTCTGTTGTTGTGCAATAGTCCTCCCACCACAGGGGGTCACTGTGGCTGAATTTTCATGCTGTAGGCTTGCAGAGCTCTTGCTGTAGACTCACCACTGAAACTTTGCCTTCCAAATTTGCTACCAATTGGAATGTTAACTAGTGCTTCAAGTGCTTTGCAAGTGTGCAACTTGCAGCAAGGTATGAGACTTATAATTCAACACTGCCACAAATTTGTGGCAAGTTATCTTTGCTATCTGGGCCATGGTATTATCTATGGCCTGCCTTAGAGTCACTTTAGGGATTTGCACAGGCAACACTTCAACAATTACAAAAGATGTTAAAGCAGAACTTCACCCAAAAGTGAAGGATTCACTTGTCTGCCTCCCCCCTTTCAAGTTTTGGCACTTCTTTTTTTGGGGGGTGGGGGGTGGGGTGAGTAGGTACCTGGTTTTGCCTGGTACCTACGCCTACTTCGCCCGCATCACCTATAGGTAATTTTGGGTACCAAAGTGTTTTTTTTTTTACAAATACTGTAGCTGCTGACTTACATTTTTTGTTTTCAGGGTAAAGAACTGCTTAAATTCCTGTTTTGAAACACCTTTTTAGCATGACCGCTACCCAGTCTCTCAAATTCTTACAACTGGCCTTTCACTTTGCACAAGACATTCCAAGGACTAGGGATGAGCCCAATGTCTGAGTTGAACGTGAGTTCAACTCGAACATTGGGTTTTCGCCCGTTTGGCAAATCCCGAACATTATGGGGCATTCACAGAAAATTTGAGTGCCACAGAATGCCCCATAATGCACTGCTCATTGATGTCTGATGATTGGCCAAAGTATGCACCTGACCTGCATGCTTTGGCCAATCACAGCACGCTCTGCTGTGAGATCCATTAATGGCCAAAAGCAGGGTGTCTTTAGCCAATCATGGCTCAGAGGGCTAAGTCCACACCCCCACACTATATAAGGCTGTTACACAGCAGCCGTATATAGTATTTATGAATGACAGAAGTTAGCTAGAGGCAGGTTAGTTAGTGGCCTGCAGACAGTTTAATATATACAGTTGTGCTCATAGGTTTACATACCCTGGCAGAATTTATGATTTGTTGGCCATTTTTCAAAGAATATGAATGATAACACAAAAACAATTCTTAGGCCTCATGCACACGAGACGCAGGTGAAAACTTTGCTCAAAAAAAGCTGAAACGCGCGTTTAGAAACGCGTGTTTTGCCGCGTTAGCATGCCGCGTTTAGACGTGTTTAGTCGCGTTTAGCCGCGTTTGCGTTTATAAGCGTTTATAAGCGTTTATAAAGATAACATCATGTAGACCCTCCCCAAGCTCTCAAAGCATGTTTTTTTTAACTATTTCTGCTATTTTGATCAGAGTGAGCAGCAGCAGCATAGAGAGCAGTTGTACACTTGCATTTGCCTCTCTTTCTCTGGTATATATTTTTAAATGGATCCCATATTGAATATATGTCAGGAAATGCTCCTGATGTTGCTCTTGATGAGGCAGCAACATCATCGCAAATTTCGTGAGAGGTCCAGAGTCAGAGCTCGTCGATATTGGAGCCATCCGTTGATGGGACAGCGAATGTCCGTTGGATATTTCACAAACATGTATGTGCAGCTGCGTACCTACCCCGACAAGTTTTTTAATTTTAGCTGGATGTCCATTGTCACATTTGATCTGCTCTTACAAAAAGTACGACCTGGTCTGACATTCGTGGACACCAATATGAGAAACAGTGTTTCACCAGAGGAACGTCTGTTGGTAACGATCAGGAATGTGTATATATTTATAAAATATATTTATCTATAGATGTACAGATGAATTTTTTTCTCTGTCCTTTATTTTTTTTTAAATAATGTATATTTATAGCAAATTATCCAATTTTTTAAAATATCAAAAATTTTCTTGTGGCAATTTTTAACATGTTTTCATTATTTCTAATATAAAACAATATTAAAATAGTTAATTATTTATTTTTTAATCTTAAAGGGGAGGGCCACCCTGAAAAACAAAATTTTTTTAAAAATTACAAAAAATCTAAAAAAAAAAAAATGAAAAAAATTATTTTTTTTACTTACCAGAAATGCCTGTTGCTAGGCACTTTCTCCTAATCTTCCTCTTCCTCCTCCGCGGAGATCTTCTGTCTTCTGTCTTCGTCGCGGCGTCTTCTGGGTAATGAGTCGCGCTGTGTTCTGGGAACTGTGTGTTCCAGAACACAGCGCGTCCCATTCAGAAAGCGCTGCGGGACTCGCGCATGCGCAGTAGCTGCGGGACTCGCGCATGCGCAGTAGGAAACGGGCAGTGAAGCCATAAGGCTCCGCTGCCTGTTTCCCTTACAAGGGATGGCGGCGCCGGGACCCGAGAGCCGAGGGACGGGTCGGCCTCGGGCGGCCGACATCGCGGGCGCCCTGGACAGGTGAGTGTGTTTATTAAGTCAGCAGCTGCAGTGTTTGCAGCTGCTGACTTTTTTTTTTTTTTTTTTTTTTTTTTATAACTGGCCCTCCACTTTAATATATGTTTTTATTCATTTTCTCTAGTTTCAAATTGTTTTATTTAAAAGCAAATCTATGTTAATTTGATTTTTTATAATTGTTTTAAATTTATTTGGCCAATTTTTTAATATATTTTTATTGTGAAATATGTACTGATTAATATATTTTAATTCTTTGCTGCTGTATATGGTAGTATAATATTTTTTAATGCCTTATTAAAATATCCAGAATCCTAACCCTAACCATTCATCCTAACCCTAACACTAACCACTAACCCTAACCCCTAACACTAACCCTACCCCTAACAGCTAACCCTATCCCTTACACTAATCCTAACCCTAAACAACCCTAACCCTAATCCAACCCTTAATCCTAAACAATAACCCTAACGGATAACCACTTACCATAACACCCAACCCTAATGATGAAATTACATTGCTGCAGATGGTCACAGTTGACTTTGAGGCCATGTATCTCTGATACAGAAAAGTGCATGACATTTTGCGACCCGCATTTGGGGCCCCCTATCTCGGGGTCACTTGGTGACAGGATCCTCAAATTTGGATATGTTGTAGTGCTAGTTCCACTGTGTCTGCATACCAAATTTGGGGTTCCTGGCAATAAATGGCCCCAAGATATGGACCCCCAAAGTCAGGTAACAAAATGTCATTCTCAGATCATATTCCTGAGTTTTCAGGTCCAAAAAATTGGGTTCCTTTAAAAACGCGTATAAACACAAACGCGGCTAAACGCGGGTGCCGCGTTTAGCCGCGTTTTGCGTCTGAAACGTGGAAATTTTTGCGTCTGAACCCATTTTTTTGCTTCTGGAAAAACGAGGTTAAACGCAACTGCATAAAAATGGCAAAAAACGAGACTGTGTGCATGGACACATAGGATAACATTGAATGAGTTCAGGGGCAGTTGAAAAAAGTGTCCAACTGCATCTGAACACACGTTTAACTGTGTCTCGTGTGCATGAGGCCTTAGGCCTCATGCACACGAGACGCAGTTAAACGCACGTTCAGATGCAGTTGGACAGTTTTTTCAACTGCCCCTGAACTCATTCAATGTTATCCTATGTGTCCATGCACACAGTCTCGTTTTTTTCCGTTTTTATGCAGTTGCGTTTAATCTCGTTTTTCCAGAAGCAAAAAAATGCGTTCAGAAGCAAAAATTTCCACGTTTCAGACGCAAAACGCGGCAAAACGCGGTAAAACGCGGCAAAACGCCGCTACCGCGTTTAGCCGCGTTTGCGTTTATATGCGTTTTTAAAGGTGACCTTTTTTTTTACATAAAAAATCTCAAAAATGATTGCAAATGATGAAAAACCATTAGAAAAATATTTTAAACAATTGCAATTGCAAGTGGACAATCCACAACTTGTGGCAAGTGACATGGCAGGTGGCAAGTGACGTGGCAAGTGGACAATCCACAACTTGTGGCAAGTGACATGGCAGGTGGCAAGTGATGTGGCAAGTGGACAATCCACAACTTGTGGCAAGTGACGTGGCAGGTGAAGTGGCAAGTGACGTGGAAAGTGGACAATCCACAACTTGTGGCAGGTGACGTGGCAAGTGACCTGGCAGGTGACGCGGCAAGTGACCTGGCAGGTGACGTGGCAAGTGGAAAATCAACAACTTGTGGCAGGTGACTGGCATGTGACGTGGCAAGTGGACAATCCATAACTTGTGGCAGGTGACGTGGCAAGTGACGTGGAAAGTGGACAATCCACAACTTGTGGCAGGTGACGTGGCAAGTGACCTGGCAGGTGACGCGGCAAGTGACCTGGCAGGTGACGTGGCAAGTGGAAAATCAACAACTTGTGGCAGGTGACTGGCATCTGACGTGGCAAGTGGACAATCCATAACTTGTGGCAGGTGACGTGGCAAGTGACGTGGAAAGTGGACAATCCACAACTTGTGGCAGGTGACGTGGCAAGTGACCTGGCAGGTGACGCGGCAAGTGACCTGGCAGGTGACGTGGCAAGTGGAAAATCAACAACTTGTGGCAGGTGACTGGCATGTGACGTGGCAAGTGGACAATCCATAACTTGTGGCAGGGGACGTGGCAAGTGACGTGGCAAGTGGACAATCCACTTGTGGCAGGGGATGTGGCAAGTGACGTGGCGAGTGGACAATCCACAACTTGTGTCAGGTGACGTGGCAAGTGGACAATCCACAACTTGTGGCAGGTGATGTGGCAAGTGATGTGGCAAGTGGACAATCCACTTGTGGCAGGTGACGTGGCAGGGGACGTGGCAAGGGACGTGGCAAGTGGACAATCCACAACTTGTGGCAGGTGACGTGGAAAGTGATGTGACAAGTGGACAATCCACAACTTGTGGCAGGTGATGTGGCTGGTGACGTGGCAAGTGGACAATCCACATCTTGTGGCAGGTGACGTGGCAGGTGACGTGGAAAGTGGTGTGGTAAGTGGACAATCCACAACTTGTGGCAGGTGATGTGGCTGGTGACGTGGCAAGTGGACAATCCACAACTTGTGGCAGGTGGCATGGCAGGTGACGTGGAAAGTGGACAATCCACATCTTGTGGCAAGTGACGTGGCAGGTGATGTGGCAAGTGACGTGGCAAGTAGACAATCCACAACTTGTGGCAGGTGATGTGGCAAGTAACGTGGCAGGTGATGTGGCAAGTCACGTGGCAAGTGGACAATCCACAACTTGTGGCAGGTGATGTGGCTGGTGACGTGGCAAGTGGACAATCCACAGCTTGTGGCAGGTGATGTGGCAAGTGATGTGGCAAGTGGACAATCCACTTGTGGCAGGTGACGTGGCAGGGGACGTGGCAAGTGGACAATCCACAACTTGTGGCAGGTGACGTGGCAGGTGACGTGGAAAGTGATGTGGCAAGTGGACAATCCACAACTTGTGGCTGGTGACGTGGCAAGTGGACAATCCACATCTTGTGGCAGGTGACGTGGCAGGTGACGTGGAAAGTGGTGTGGCAAGTGGACAATCCACAACTTGTAGCAGGTGATGTGGCTGGTGACGTGGCAAGTGGACAATCCACAACTTGTGGCAGGTGGCATGGCAGGTGACGTGGAAAGTGGACAATCCACATCTTGTGGCAAGTGACGTAGCAGGTGATGTGGCAAGTGACGTGGCAAGTAGACAATCCACAACTTGTGGCAGGTGATGTGGCAAGTGACGTGGCAGGTGATGTGGCAAGTGACATGGCAAGTGGACAATCCACAACTTGTGGCAGGTGATGTGGCTGGTGACGTGGCAAGTGGACAATCCACAGCTTGTGGCAGGTGGCATGGCAGATGACGTGGAAAGTGGACAATCCACATCTCGTGGCAAGTGACGTGGCAGGTGATGTGGCAAGTGACGTGGCAAGTGGACAATCCACAACTTGTGGCAGGTGACGTGGCAGGTGATGTGGCAAGTGATGTGGCAGGTGATGTGACAAGTGGACAATCCACATCTTGTGGCAAGTGACGTGGCAGCTGACGTGGCAAGTGACGTGGCAAGTGGACAATCCAAAACTTGTGGCAGGTGACGTGGCAAGTGACGTGGCAGGTGACGTGGCAAGTGACGTGGCAAGTGGACAATCCACAGCTTGTGGCAAGTGACATGGCAGGTGGCAAGTGATGTGGCAAGTGGACAATCCACAACTTGTGACAGGTGATGTGGCAAGTGATGTGGCAGGTGATGTGGCAAGTCACGTGGCAAGTGGAAATCCACAACTTGTGGCAGGTGATGTGGCTGGTGACATGGCAAGTGGACAATCCACAACTTGTGGCAAGTGGCATGGCAGGTGACATGGAAAGTGGACAATCCACATCTTGTGGCAAGTGACGTGGCAGGTGATGTGGCAAGTGACGTGGCAAGTGGACAATCCACAACTTGTGGCAGGTGACGTGGCAGGTGACGTGGAAAGTGATGTGGCAAGTGGACAATCCACAACTTGTGGCAGGTGATGTGGCTGGTGACGTGGCAAGTGGACAATCCACATCTTGTGGCAGGTGATGTGGCAAGTGACGTGGCAGGTGATGTGGACAATCCCCAACTTGTGGCAGGTGACGTGGCAAGTGACGTGGCAAGTGGACAATCCACAACTTGTGGCAGGTGACGTGGCAGGTGACGTGGCAAGTGGACAATCCACAACTTGTGGCAGGTGACGTGGCAAGTGACGTGGCAGGTGATGTGGCAAGTGACGTGGCAAGTAGACAATCCACAACTTGTGGCAGGTGATGTGGCAAGTGACGTGGCAGGTGATGTGGCAAGTGACGTGGCAAGTGGACAATCCACAACTTGTGGCAGGTGATGTGGCTGGTGACGTGGCAAGTGGACAATCCACAGCTTGTGGCAGGTGGCATGGCAGATGACGTGGAAAGTGGACAATCCACATCTCGTGGCAAGTGACGTGGCAGGTGATGTGGCAAGTGACGTGGCAAGTGGACAATCCACAACTTGTGGCAGGTGACGTGGCAGGTGATGTGGCAAGTGGACAATCCCCAACTTGTGGCAAGTGACGTGGCAAGTGACGTGGCAAGTGGACAATCCAAAACTTGTGCCAGGTGACGTGGCAAGTGACGTGGCAGGTGATGTGGCAAGTCACGTGGCAAGTGGACAATCCACAACTTGTGGCAGGTGACGTGGCAGTTGGACAATCCACAACTTGTGGCAGATGACGTGGCAAGTGACGTGGCAAGTGACGTGGCAAGCGGACAATCCACAACTTGTGGCAGGTGCCGTGGCAAGTGACACGCTAAATACAAGTACACTGCAGCTCTCACAGCTGCTGCTACTCACTCTGGTCTCACAAAATTGCTGAAATAGTTAACAATACTGTTTTTTTGAGCTGGGGAGGGTCTATGATGTTAGCTTAACTAAACGCTTCTAGACGCAAACGCGGTAAAACGCCGCTAAATCGCGGTAAAAATCGCGGCAAAACGCGCGTTTCTAAACGCCGGTTTCAACATGTGTCCAGCAGCGTTTGCATCTGCGTCTCGTGTGCATGAAGCCCAGTCGTGGTTAGTGTTTGGCTGAAGCCATTTATTATCAATCAACTGTGTTTACTCTTTTTAACTCATAAAATAACAGAAACTACCCAAATGACCCTGATCAAAGGTTTACACACCCCAGTTCTTAATACCATGTATTTGCCCCCTTTAACATCAATGACAGTTTGAAGTCTTTTATGGTATTTGTGGATGAGGCTCTTTATCTTCTCAGATGGTAAAGCTGCCCATTCCTTTTGGCAAAAAGCCTCCAGTTCCTGTAAATTCTTGGGCTGTCTTGCATGAACTGCATGTTTGAGATCTCCCCAGAGTGGCTCAATGATACTGAGGTCAGAAGACTGAGATGGCCACTCCAGAACCTTCACTTTATTCTGCTGTAGCCAATAACAGGTTGACTTGGCCTTGTGTTTTGGATCATTGTCATGTTGGAATGTCCAAGTACGTCCCATGCGCAGCTTTCTGGCTGATGAATGCAAATGTTTCTCCAGTATTTTTTTATAACATACTGCATTAATCTTGCCAACAATTTTGACCACATTTCCTGTGTCTTTGTAGCTCACACATCCCCAAAACATCAGCGATCCACTTCCGTGTTTCACAGTAGGAATGGTGTACCTTTCATCATAGACCTTGTTGACCCCTTTTTCAAATGTAGCGTTGATGGTTGTGGCCAAAAAGCTAAATTTTGGTCTCTTTACTCCAAATGACTTTGTGCCAGAAGGTTTGAGGCTTGTCTCTGTGCTGTTTGGCGTATTGTAAGCGGGATACTTTGTGGCATTTGCGTAGTAATGTCTTTCTTTGGGCGACTCAACCATGCAGCCCATCCTTCTTCAAGTGCCTTCTTATTGTGCATCTTGAAACAGCCACACCACATGTTTTCAGAGAGTCCTGTATTTCACCTGAAGTTATTTGTGAGTTTTTCTTTGCATCTTGAACAATTTTCTTGGCAGTTGTGGCTGAAATTTCAGTTGGTCTACCTGACCGTGGTTTGGTTTCAACAAAACCCCTCATTTTCCACTTCTTGATTAGAGTTTGAACACTGCTAATGGGCATTCTCAATTCCTTAGATATCTTTTTATATCTCTTTCCTGTTTTATACAGTTCAACTAGCTTTTCCCACAGATCCTTTGACAATTACTCTGCTTTCCACATGACACATAATCCAGAAACGTCAGTGCAGCACTGGATGGAAGATGCAAGGGTCTGTCAGGAGTCCAAAACTCATTGACCTTTTTATTCACACATATTAATTACAAGCAAACAGATCACAGGTGAGGATGGTTAACTTTATTAGCCATTCAAACCCCTTTGTGTCAACTTATGTGCATGTTATCAGGCCAAAATCACCAGAGTATGTAAACTTCTGATTAGGGCAATTTGGGTAGTTTCTGTTGCCATTATGATTTAAAAAAAAAAAAAAAGAGTAAACACAGTTTATTGATAATAAGTGGCTCCAGTCAAACACTAACCATGAGTGAAAAAAATGTTTTTGTGTTATCATTCGTATTCTGTGAAAAATGGCCAAGAAATCATAAATGTTGCAAGGTATGTAAAAAAAAAAACAAAAAAACAATAACACTAAAAATATATTGGGGTAATATCAGATAAATCAAGCACATATAAACAATCCCAGTTCATATAGTATGAGAACCAAGGATGACGTAAAAGATGACACCAACCGGTAAGAATGACCTCCTCAGTAGCGATCAGAGTTCTCCAAAAATGTTGCATTTAATGTGCATCCTTATTAGTGTTTCCACCACCGTATATACAGGCCGCTCATCTCACACTGTGGACCTCGGAATTAACAGATAGGTCATTCAGGCATTCCCCACAGGGGTAATCACAAGGTAAAAATGTACCTTTAAACGGTCCATGGATGGGAATCCAGCCTCATTAGTGCAGCAGCAGGATGATATTCTCATACACAGTTGATGGGAATGTAGTAGTCATGTAAAATCAATAAGACATACATAGTGCTCTCTGTTTAACTAAAAGCATCTTTTATTTAAGGTAAAAAATGTTACTCACAAACACAGCACTGTATCCCCAGTGCTAGGTTGCATAATGTGTGTCAAATCTCTCATAAAGACTAGGAAGCTGGCTGCAATGACGTCATGGAGTCCTCCCGCGCGTGTATCATCCCTGTGGGTGGGACTTCCTCAGCAAATTACGGAGGCTCGTGAGTCAACGTCCTTTAATATATTCCACCTTACGTAATTGGCATCCAGAGCCCACCCCCCCCCCATAGTGTGAATTGGCATAACGTCAAGGATGCCTAAGAGGCGTAATTAACATCCAGGTTCCGCCTCTTCATTGTATGCGTTCCCATAGCGGCAGAGACGCCCAATGGGCCGGAAGGCTTAGTCACATGACCAGCATGCTAATCCAGCTCTACAACGAGAGCACTAGAACCAGACAGCCTACTGCAGAGTGCATACAATGCCACTCTCTGGCTAGGCAAAAGCAAGGAAGACACAGCATAATCAGATCATGGCCATGATCTATTTTTTTTAACTTTTCTACTACAAGGAAAGTAAAAATTAAAAATACATTGTCATGACAACCACCTTTCTCATACATAAATATATGCAATTTGAGAGTCCCTACAACCCTGGCCCGGTGGTTGTGGGGGTCTGCGGGTGGGGGGCTTATCAGAATCTGGAAGACCCCTTTAACAAGGGGCCCCCAGATCCCACCCCCCATTATTTAAAAAAAAGTGTCCCACGATGTCCATCCATCTTCAATCACGGTGCCGACGGACTCGAAAAATATAAAAAAAAAAGAAAAGAAAATACTCTGCCTCAATGGGTGGTGCCCCCCCAGACTGCTGTCTTTTCTCAGTGACAGCTGTTATATAAGCAAGGGCATCTTGTGCTGTCAGAGGGGGGCAGGGTCATCCGGTTACATCAGCGGGCGCCCCACCCTTGCCTATATAACAGCTGTCAATGCGAAAAGACAGCAGTCGGCGGGGTGCCTCCCATAGAGGCAGAGTATTTTTGTTTTTCTATTTTTTGGGTCCTTCGGAACCGTGACCGAAGATGGATGGACATCGCAGGACACTTTTTTTTTTTTAAACAAAAGAATTGTCAAAAACGGTGTATTGTGGTTTTTACTTTTTACACTTTTTTTGGTGACTGGTTAATGGTACAATGTACCCCATACCCATTCACATGGGGGGGGGGGATCTGGGGGACCCCTTGTTAAAGGGGGATTCCAGATTCTGATAAGCTGCCCCGCCCGCAGACCCCTACAACCAATTGCCAGCGTTGTGGGCATGAGGCCCTTTGGCGTGAAGTTCCCCTTAATATCCATACCAGAACCCAGAACTGAAGGGCCTGGTATGGACGGGGGGGGGGCACATTGATTTTTATTTTATTTTTATCTTTTTTTATCTATATTGCCAGGATACATTAGAGCCACAAGCTATTTTAAATCATACTTTTTTCCTTTAGAAATGTCATTTTGCTGCGGCACAGTAAAACACATGAGGCAGGTGCGCCACTTTACAGACAGACTAAGGGGACCCCCAAGGCACGATATTTAAAGGAATATTTTATTGTTATTGGTTCACTTTAAGCATTATTAAAATCACTGCTCCTGAAAAAAACTTCAATTTTAAAAACTTTTTTTGCATTGACACATGTCCCCTGGAGCAGTACCCGGGTCCCCGAACACTTTTCATTGCAATAACTTGCATATAAGCCTTTGAAATGAACACTTTTGATTTTCACACTTGTGTTCCAGAGACTTTAACAGTGTTCGCATGTTCACACACATTTTTTGTCTGTTCGCATGTTCTGGTGCGAACCGAACTGGGGGTGTTCTGCTCTTCCCTACCAAGGACCCAGAGAACAGCAGTTTGTTTAATTTAAAAATTTCCTGTAAAGTCACTTTAGCATAGTTTTAGGTGAACGGTTCGGCCCAAGCATGATTTTGGGCCTAGCTTTGGCTGTCTGCCCTGTTCGGGGAATACCCAAACTTGCAGGGTGTTCGGCGGTGCATTCTACACCCTGATTGGGCAAAACTTTGCCCAATCAGGGCACAGCCAAAGCTGGCTGTTAAGGAGCGGGGCCAGGAAGCCAGCCGCAGCATCCTTAACAACCGATGAGACATCAGTTGCGAATGGGTTACCCCTGCTGACAGCTGAATAAAAAAAAAGGGGGGCGTGGCTTGAGCTCATAGAGAATGGCCGCTTAATCTCAGAGCTCCGCTGACTGGGAAAGAAATCTGCTTACACAGACGGTCACCGGCACCCCAAAACACCCGAAAAGCGATGGGTACAGCCTCTAGAACTTCGTCAACCTCCCGATCACGTTCTCCCCGTGAAATACTGGAAAGATCCAGTCAGACCATCCCAGAGATATTTCGGGCCCAGACGGGAAATTTATCGCCGTCGATAACCTCACAGAACCATCAGCGGCACTCTGTGAACCCTAATGGGACTGGTTCCTCACCGCAAACTGAGCACAATGATGGAGGGATTCTCCTCACGTCACATCAACAGCCTAGCTTGAATAATCTTAGATCCGTGGCTGAAGACATTAAGGATACCCTAAGGCCGCGTACACACGCGGGGACTGTTCGCTCAACTTTGTTGGTCAAACAGTTTCAGCAGACAGTCCGCTCAAAATTAGCATGGACGGACTTGGCCACACACGACGAACGAACAGTCCGCTGAAACCCTGCGCGATGACGTGAACGGCACGTACGACGGGACTAGAAAACGACGTCCTATACACTGCAATGCAACCTTTGGCGTATAAATTCTTTCTGAGCATGCGCGGAACTTAGTTTGACGAACAAGCCTACACACGCGGGGACTGTCCGCTCAAACCAAGTTTCAGCGGACAGTTTTTCGGGATTTCCAAAAAACTTTGTTCGTCAAACTGTCCGCTGAAACTGTCCGCTGAAGCCCACACACGAGCGGACTGTCCGCTGAAACACTGTTCAGCGGACAAAGTTGAGCGAACAGTCCCCGCGTGTGTACGCGGCCTAACAGCTGCCATTAGGGATGGCCGAACGGTTCGCCCGGTGGTCGTTTCGCGGTCGGATTTCGGCTGTTCGCGGTCCGCCCAAATCAGCGGACTATTGCCGCCGTTCGCCCGGTGGACTTCCGTGTTTACTGTGTAAAATAACTTTGACCTATGATGACACATCCATCATGGGGTACAGGACAGCCAATTGAGACATTACAGCACATGGACACTTGGACATTCCCCCTAACTTATAAATAGACCCGATCCGGCGGCCATTTTACATTCTTTCGTGTGTCACTATAGGGAGAGGTTGCTGTGTGGAGCAGGGAGAGACTGCAGTGACCCAAATCGCTAGCTATTAGGTCCACAAAAGTTCTTTTCAGGACTGGTATGGTATAGGTGTTAGGTGTAGTTCAGGATATAGGTTTGAGGCACTGCTGTGCTAGTGATTGTTGCAGCAGCCTGTCTTTTGTCAGTGTAGAGAGAGGGACAGGACGCTGTGTGCAGTAGGGACAGTCAGTTTAATCATTAGCTGTTACTATTAGGTCCACAAAAGTCCTTTTCAGGACTAGTATGGTAAAGTAGTACAAGATATAGTTTTGAGTGCTATTCAAGTTATTGTTCCAGCAGCCTGTGTTTTGTCAGTTTAAATAGGGACAGGCAGGAAGCTGTGTGCGGCAGTGAGGGACAGTCAGTTTAATCAGTAGCTGTTACTATTAGGTCCACAAAGGTTCTTTTCAGGACTGGTATGGTAATAGGCTTGTACACGTATAATATTCTTTCTTCCAAATATAGAAAGAATATTATACTTGACTGCTGTCCTTCTGCTGCAGTAGTCCTTTATGAGTATAGGGACTGAGGTACAGTCTGCTAATCATTCACAACCTACTAGTTCCACAAAGGTCCTTATAAGGACTGGTAAGGTATAGGGTACTACAGTACATAGGGTTGAGTAAGGTACAGTCTGCTATTCCTTAAGGACTGGCATAGGTCCACAATATATAGGGTTGAGGTGCACTACTGATGACTGCTGCCCTATACTGCAGCAGTCCTTTATCAGTATAGGGACTGAGGTACAGTCTGCTAATCATTCACAACCTACTAGTTCCACAAAGGTCCTTATAAGGACTGGTAAGGTATAGGATACTACAGTATATAGGGTTGAGTGAGGTACAGTCTGCTATTCCTTAAGGACTGGTATAGGTCCACAATACATAGGGTTGAGGTGCACTACTGCTGACTGCTGCCCTATACTGCAGCAGTCCTTTATCAGTATAGGGACTGAGGTACAGTCTGCTAATCATTCACAACCTACTAGTTCCACAAAGGTCCTTATAAGGACTGGTAAGGTATAGGGTACTACAGTACATAGGGTTGAGTGAGGTACAGTCTGCTATTCCTTAAGGACTGGTATAGGTCCACAATATATAGGGTTGAGGTGCACTACTGCTGACTGCTGCCCTTCTGCTGCAGCAGTCCTTTATCAGTATAGGGACTGAGGTACAGTCTGCTAATCATTCACAACCTACTACTTCCACAAAGGTCCTTATAAGGACTGGTAAGGTATAGGGTACTACAGTACATAGGGTTGAGTGAGGTACAGTCTGCTATTCCTTAAGGACTGGTATAGGTCCACAATATATAGGGTTGAGGTGCACTACTGCTGCCCTATACTGCAGCAGTCCTTTATCAGTATAGGGACTGAGGTACAGTCAGCTAATCATTTACAATCTACTAGTTCCACAAAGGTCCTTATAAGGACTGGTAAGGTATAGGGTACTACAGTACATAGGGTTGAGTAAGGTACAGTCTGCTATTCCTTAAGGACTGGTATAGGTCCACAATATATAGGGTTGAGGTGCACTTCTGCTGACTGCTGCCCTATACTTCAGCAGTCCTTTATCAGTATAGGGACTGGGGTACAGTCTGCTAATCATTCACAACCTACTAGTTCCACAAAGGTCCTTATAAGGACTGGTAAGGTATAGGGTACTACAGTACATAGGGCTGAGTGAGGTACAGTCTGCTATTCCTTAAGGACTGGTATAGGTCCACAATATATAGGGTTGAGGTGCACTACTGCTGATTGCTGCCCTATACTGCAGCAGTCCTTTATCAGTATAGGGACTGAGGTACAGTCTGCTAATCATTCACAACCTACTAGTTCCACAAAGGTCCTTATAAGGACTGGTAAGGTATAGGGTACTACAGTACATAGGGTTGAGTGAGGTACAGTCTGCTATTCCTTAAGGACTGGTATAGGTCCACAATATATAGGGTAGAGGTGCACTTCTGCTGACTGCTGCCCTATACTGCAGCAGTCCTTTATCAGTATAGGGACTGAGGTACAGTCTGCTAATCATTCACAACCTACTAGTTCCACAAAGGTCCTTATAAGGGCTGGTAAGGTATAGGGTACTACAGTACATAGGGTTGAGTAAGGTACAGTCTGCTATTGCTTAAGGACTGGTATAGGTCCACAATATATAGGGTTGAGGTGCACTACTGCTGACTGCTGCCCTATACTGCAGCAGTCCTTTATCAGTATAGGGACTGAGGCCGCGTACACACGGGCGGACTGTTCGCCCAACTTTGTCCGCTGAACAGTGTTTGGGCGGACAGTCCGCTCGTGTGTGGGCTTTCAGCGGACAGTTTCAGCGGACAGTTGGACGGACAAGGTTTTTCGGAATTTCCGAAAAACTGTCCGCTGAAACCTTGTTTCAGGGAACAGTCCGCTCATGTGTAGGCTTGTTCGTCAAACAAAGTTGCGCGCATGCTCAGAAAGGATTTTCACGCCGAAAGCTATAATGCAGTGTATAGGACGTCGTATTTTTCGTCCCGTCATACGTGCCGTTCACGTCATCGCGCACGGTTTCAGCAAACTGTTCGTTCGTCGTGTGTGGCCATGTCCGTCCATGCTAATTTTGAGCGGACTGTTTGCCGAAACTGTTGGACGGACAAAGTTGGGCGAACAGTCCGCCCGTGTGTACGCGGCCTGAGAGTTTTGTCACAGGGTCATTTAAAAAATTACAGGCAGAGGAAGAGGTAAGCCCTTCCGCAGGGGTGGTAGGGGTAGGGCAGGAGCAACAGGCTTGAGCCAAAGTGGGAAGTTGCAGAAGGTGCGTTCAATTACTTTAAAGGAGGCACCAGACTTGGTTGAGTGGCTCACTCAACCTTACTCTTCTGCACCCTCCTCATCCTCTCGATCTGCACCCTCTTCTTCACTCTCTGCTATGTGCACCCCCAAAGACACTACCACCAACAACACCACCACCACCACATACCTTCCGCTTGAGTCACAGGAATTATTTTCCGATCCATATCAAGACATTTCTGATGCGCAGCCACTCTTGGCATTGGATCAGGAAGAGGAGGTAGCAAGAACCGCCACTCAGCAGTCTGACGACAGTACCCAGATCAGCCCAAGGAGGAGGTTGGTCCCCGGTGTTGCTGCCTACTCCGAGATCTCTACTTATAGCGGTGGGGAAGGTGACGTTGATGATGACGTGTCTAGTGATGTCACGTGGGTGCCCACAAGAGAGGAAGAGGAGGGGAGTTCAGAGGGAGATATGGACCAGCAGATAGGGAGGAGAAGCAGGAATAACCTACATTGCACAGGAGGGACAAAGCAGACTGCTAATGTATCAGGAGCGAGGCATCGACCATGTACGGTCACATCTGGCACTCCCAGGACGCCGGCACATGGCTCCGCAGTGTGGGCTTTTTTTATCGTGTCCGCTGCTGACAATAGTGTTGCCATCTGCAATCTTTACAGTCAACGCATTAGTCGCGGTAAGCCCAACACTCACCTAGGGACGACCGCCTTAAGAAGGCACATGAGCAGCCATCACCGAGCCCAGTGGGAGCAACGGAACACACAAAGCCACACTCCAGGCTCTCACCGTCCAGCCTCGTCTTCTAATTCTCCTTCTCCTCTCTCCTCACAATTGTCCTCCACTCCACCTTCCATCACGCCAAGCTCAAGTTTTTCTGCAAAAAGGCAGGTTTCCATGGGCCTAATGTTCGAGCGTTAAAAAATGATGATGCCGGTAAACCCTCTTGCCCAACGGTTGACGGCTGGCTTGTCAGAACTCATAGCCCGCCAACTACTGCCATATAAACTGGTGGACTCGGAGGCCTTTCACAAATTTGCGGCCATTGGAACACCACAATGGAAGGTCCCAGGAAGGAAGTATTTCTCAGAGAAGGGCATCCCAGAGCTATATGGCCATGTTCAGCGGCAAGTGAATGTATCTCTGGCACACAGTGTCGGTGCCAAGATACATCTGACCACAGACACGTGGACTAGCAAACACGGGCAGGGAAGGTATATCACTTTTACTGCTCACTGGGTGAACCTCCTGACGGCCGTCAAGCGTGTAACCCTTGGCACCCGTGTAGATTTGGTTTTACTGCCACGGATCGCATGCAGGCCTGGCTCTTCTTCTCCTCCTCCTCCTACTCCATCCTCCTCCCTCTCCTCCTCGACTGACTACTCCTTTTCCGCTGCTAGCGTCTCTTCCGCTGCGCCGCCCAAGCTCCCTAGAACCTATTCGACATGCCAGGTGAGACGTTGCCATGCCGTGCTGCGTCCGTTGTGCCTGGAAGCCAAGAGCCACACTGGCCCGGCACTCCTTTCAGCTTTGCGTTCACAGGCAGATCAGTGGCAAACACCGCTCAATTTGACAGTTGGTAAAGTGGTGTGTGACAACGGTGCTAATCTGCTTAGCGCATTGAAACAGGGCAAAATTATGCACGTGCCATGCATGGCACACGTCTTAAACTTGGTCGTGCAGCGATTTGTTGTCAAATACCCTGGGGTCCAGGACATCTTGCGGCAGGCATGGAAAATCTCGGCCCATTTCAGAAGATCTTACACGGCCATGGCTCGCATTGCTGACATTCTGCGGCGACACAATCTGCCGGTCAGACGTCTTATTTGCGATTGCCCCACGCGATGGAACTCAACCTTCTATATGCTTGATAGGCTGCTCCAGCAGAAACGTGCAGTTAATGTCTACCTGTATGAACTCTGCGGCAGAACAGGTTCTGGGGAGCTGGGTTTTTTTTCACAGCGCCAGTGGCTGCTCATGCGCGACGCATGCAGACTTCTGCGGCCATTTGAGGAGATCACCAAACTGGTCAGTCGCAGCCATGGCGCCATCAGTGACATGGTACCTTATGCCTTCTTTATGGAGCATGCATTGCGTCGTGTAATTGATCAAGCTGTGGAGGAGCAGGAGCGGGAAGATGAGGAAGTCGCAATGCTGGATGAATTCTCAGGGGGGGCTACTCTATCTGAGACAAGTGAACAACAGGAGTCTGAAGAGGAGTCAGAGGAGGATGGTGCCGGGGCGGATGAGGAGGAGCAAGAAGAGCATGCTTTAAACTTTTTTGGGATCCCTGTTGTGCGTGGATGGGGAGAGGAGAATGAAGAGGACGACATTATCCTGGATGATGAGTAGGAGCCAGGCCACCACACCGCTTCCAGTTTAGTGCAAATGGGGGCTTTCATGCTCCAGTGTTTTAATAGGGACCCCCGTATAAAAAGCATAAGGGTCAAGGACCAGTACTGGGTGGAAACGTACTTAGACCCCCGGTACAAACACAAAATGGCGGAAATGTTACTGCCGTCACAGAGGGCTGTCAGAATGGAGCACTTCCAGGCCTTGCTTCGAGAAATGCTGCATTCTGCTTTTGCGTGCACTGGCAGAGGAGCAATTCCCACTCCAAGAGAAGGAGTTGCAGGTACCTATCCAACAGCGCCTGCAAGAAGAGGCCGGTTTGAAGATGTGTTGGTGACTTCGGATATGAGGTCATTCTTTCAGCCGACCCATCGACAGGTGTCATCCGGATCCAGCATCAGGGAACGCCTAGACCGTCAGGTGTCCGACTACATCGGGTTAACGGCCGATGTGGACGCTCTGAGGAGTGATGAACCCCTGGACTACTGGGTGGGCAGGCTTGACCTCTGGCCAGAGCTTGCCCAATTTGCAATCGAACTGTTAGCTTGCCCCTCGTCCAGTGTCCTGACCGAAAGGACGTTCAGCACAGCAGGGGGGAGTGTGACCGATAAGGGTACTAGCCTAGCTCACGACAGTGTTAACTACCGCACATTTCTAAAACTGAATGAGGCATGGATCTCGGAGGAATTCAACACATGTGACCAGTAGACCATGTATATGGCTCCCACCATCCCTGTGCTGTGCTGACTTCCTCCTGGGGCTGCTTATTATGAGGGGCTCCCACCATCCCTGTGCTATGCTGACATCCTCCTAGGGCTGCTTATTATGAGGGGCTCCCACCATCCCTGTGCTATGCTGACTTCCTCCTGGGGCTGTACCTCTGCTGTGCATATTATGAGGGGCTCCCACCATCCCTGTGCTATGCTCATTATGAGGGGCTCCCACCATCCCGGTGTTATGCTGACTTCCTCCTGGGGAAGCTTACGGTGCAGGTGTCAGTGCTGTATATCACGGTGCTGGTGTCAGTGCTGTATATCACGGTGCTGGTGTCAGTGCTTTATGTCACGCTGCTGATGTCAGTGCTCTCTATCACGGTGCGGGTGTCAGATCACTCTATCACGGTGCAGGTGTCATTGCTGTATGTCACGCTGCTGATGTCAGTGCTCTCTATCACAGTGCTGGTGTCAGTGCTGTATATCACGGTGCTGGTGTCAGTGCTTTATGTCACGCTGCTGATGTCAGTGCTCTCTATCACGGTGCTGGTGTCAGATCACTCTATCACGGTGCAGGTGTCATTGCTGTATGTCACGCTGCTGATGTCAGTGCTCTCTATCATGGTGCTGGTGTCAGATCACTCTATCACGGTGCAGGTGTCATTGCTGTATGTCACGCTGCTGATGTCAGTGCTCTCTATCACGGTGCTGGTGTCAGTGCTGTATATCACGGTGCAGGTGTCATTGCTTTATGTCACGCTGCTGATGTCAGTGCTCTCTATCACGGTGCTGGTGTCAGATCCCTCTATCACGGTGCAGGTGTCATTGCTGTATGTCACGCTGCTGATGTCAGTGCTCTCTATCACGGTGCTGGTGTCAGTGCTGTATATCACAGTGCTGGTGTCAGTGCTTTATGTCACGCTGCTGAACGTTACGGTTTGCGAACTATCGGTCGCGTTTTCAGTCCGCGTTCACGAAACGTCCCAGTCGGAAGTTCGTCCATCACTGGCTGCCATCACAGATCTGAAAATAGAAATTTAGGCTATCACTGGGAGAGTCCAGGCCGTAGAAAAGACCTCAGTCTTACATTCTTCAAGGATCCACACTAGCGATAGATACCCACACAAGACAACTAAGAGATATGAATCGCCACTTAGAAGATTTGGATAACCGCGGCAGACGTCATAATCTCCGACTGAGAGGTCTTCCTGAATCTGTGGATGCGGAACACCTACAAAGTTAAGTAACGCATATTTAGACCCAGAGATGTTCCCATCGTTATGGAAAGAATCCATCGTGCTCTGAGACCGAAGGGCAAGGACTCGGACCCACCGAGAGATGTGGTGTGTTGCATTGTGGACTACCGTCTGAAAGAAGAGCTCCTGAGAAGAGCTCACTCCCTGACACCATTAGTACACAACGGCGCGGAGCTTCGCCTGTTTCAGGATCTATCGAATATAACCTTACAGCATAGAAGGCAGCTGAAACCCCTTCTAGCTGTACTGCGGGCGAATAGTATAATTTATCGCTAGAAATTCCCCTTTGGTTTGGCGGCAACAGCACATGGGAGATTGGCTCTTCTCAGAGTTCCAGAAGATCTACCCCCACTTCTGTGAGATGATCGGTATTCCTCACACGGAAGTACCGGATTGGTATGTGGAATTTCGCTCCTCTCTGCCACACACGGAAATCCCCAGAAGTGAACCAATGGAGACCCAAGATACCCGCTATCGAAGACATTGTTCACCATCGGAAGCAAGGACATCTCAACTCGGCCCCCGATCTCCCTCGACCTACAGCCCGACAAAGCCCCCGCGCTCTAGGAGAGCCAGAAGAGACCAGTGGATGTAGAAGGCTTCCACTCCGCATACAACAGGCTAACCTCTGACTGTTCAATAATCTGTTTGCCTTGGATGGTTTGTTCGCACTTCCGACTGTTTTTTCCTCGTTCAAAAAACGCTCAAATCATATAACGTACATCATTATATGTCCATCTTTCTACATATACTCTTCCCTCCATGTACCCAAGCATACACCGAGTACATCTGACAGACTAGGAAATGTACACTACATGCTTGATCCACATATGTTACAGCTGCAGATGCAGAAGCTCCCTAATGTTGGTTTATGGTTTAGTTCTTCTTGCATTCCAGCTGAACTTATAGACTTATGTTGTTTACAGGTTACATTTACTAGGGTAACTAGACTTCAGGTATGGCTCATCACAATTTATTTGTTAGTGGTAAATGTAATTGCCTTGTTGAATCTGAGACAACTTTCGTTAAGTTCACTTTTAGGTTGTACTCAAAACTTGCCTGCGATTCCACATCTAGACATGCTCAGCAACCTGTAACACTATTTGGTATTCCCACAATAATCCTAGCTGAGTTATTATACATTACTAACGATATTAGTTTTGGGAATATTACCAATAGGATAGAACGAAGACAGTAACCTTGACAACCAGAATTGCATTATTCAACTGTCCTTCCTATTGAGGTGCGAAGGGAGAGGAGGAGTTTTAAACTGCTGTAGCCCGATCCCCCTCCACAGGTCCTTCAAAGCAAAGCAATTTCCCTGTGGTCTGGCAGGTTCATACCTGTAACCTAAGAGCAGTATCACTCTGTTTCTGTTTATAAAATTTGCATTACACGGCTGAAGTCCTGTATAATTGTCTTCCCATATATTTCCCTTTTTTTTTTTTTTTGGGGGGGGATGTGAGGAACAATATGAACCATGTTATACCTTTCGTTGTTCTAAACTGGACAAAGATTAAATTATTACAACAAGGTATATAGTCTTAGAAAAAGACCCCTCACACTCCCTGGGCTGCTTTCCCATTACAGTCGGCCATAACACAGATTGTGTCGACTGTGTACTCTACACATCTATCAGCCTCCAACAGCAAAGTATACAGATGGGGATTTAATACTCCTGCGGGAAAAGCACTAATATCATGTCAAAAGCGAGCGCCTATGACATTGGGATTCCGCTCCCACTTGACAGGTATCAGCCGTACCAGGCCCTCAACATGGGGGGTTCCTTGGGGAAGGGGGGGCGCGCGGCCCCCCCACCCCAAAGCACCTTGTCCCCATGTTTCCTGTTGCCGGCCGGGTAGTGTGCTCGGACAAGGGTCTGTTGTGGACTTGGGGGGACCCCCACGCCGATTTTTTTCGGCGTTGGGGGTTCCCCTTTAAGTCCATACCAGGCGGCGGGGCCAGCGACGTCTCCTTCGTGGGCCCCGCCTACCTGGAGACGCGCTCGAAATGAGCGGACTTTCCTCCGCGTGTGTGGGCGAGTCCGTTCATTTCGAAAGTACGGCGGACTTAGTACGGCGGACTTAGTACGCCGTATTAGTTAGCTGAAAAAGTGCCGTGTGTGGGCAAGTAGCCCGTTCGAAAATTCCGACGGACAGTTTGGCGGACGTCCGCCAGACTAAGTACGTCGGACAGACGGCTACGTGTGTACGCGGCTTTACACATATATGGTTAGCTCAACTTTGTTTATATCTGGTGTCTATGCCACCAATAGGGGTAGTTCATTTGTTGTTTACTTATTGTATAACATGCTTAGAGTTGTAGCTTTGTAATTGCAATGTCTTTCCAAGCTTTCATATTGTTTTGTTTACCTGACTTTGAGTTTATAGTTCCCATACGGGGATATCAATGCTTCGTTAATCAGAGATTCCTCTTATATAATATTCAACAGTCACTCCTGATTGCTACTGTAAACGCCCTTAAACCCAACGGCTTCCATCCATGTAACTCACACTTATTTTGATTAAAAGACATCGTCCTCAGTCCATGCCCATTTTATCTTTATCTCTAATTCCCACAGGTCAGCGGACCTCATCCCATGTTGACAGATTTTCTTATTCTCTACATTATAGTCAAGTCATCATCCCACACAGTGGTTTCAATTATTCACTTATTCTCTACATTCCACCTCTACTTACAACACCACTGACCCTCTCTGGCTCCGCCTATCTCGAGATTATTCTCGTCTAGGAACTAGTGAGCTGGTATCGCTAGTTGCCGGATCCATTCCTTTTACCTACAATAACTATAATTTTCGTGGCACTGAGACCAAAGTACGCACATATCTAATCTCCGCAGCTACTCACAGCTGACCCCTTACTTTCACCCAACACTTATTCATTCTGCATAGGATTTCTTTAGCCTCCTGGAACAAGACCCCCATATTTATCAATACATTCTACATTTCCAACTAACAGATTCTCCTTAATACTCATACCTTTGAACCACAGAAGACAAACAGAACAAACCACTCTAGACAGTTTCACAGCTCCTTATAAAGCGTATAATGACTCCTAAACTACAAGACCCAGTTTCACAAGCTAAGCACAAAGCAACTCTTAAAATAGTCTCAATAAAGGCAAGGGGACTGAATATCCCTGAAAAGCATACACAAGTTCTTTTATCCATGTGTAAACTTAAGGCGGACATGGAAACTCATTTCAAAACAGACAATGCCCCCAAATTCTCAAATTTTCACTATCCAACAGCATTCCATGCTACCAACCAAGAATCTAAAACGAAAGGGGTCTCTATCCTTATCTCAAAAAATTGTCCATTCCAAATAGCAGACACTTTAGCGGACATCAACGGACGATATATATTATCAAAGGATCATTATTTGGCAAACGTTTGATCTTAGCTAATATATATGCCCCCAATGTCAAACAAGTTCCCTTTTTCAGACAAACATTACAATTACTCGCCTCCTTCCAGGAAGGTATTTTATTAGTGGGAGGAGACTTTAATGTTCCTCTAAATCCCTTGCAAGATACTTTCTCGGGATTGTCTACCTTAACTTTTCTGCGTTAAAAGCAATCAAGAAATGTTAAGACTTAAGACTTAAGACTACACGAATACGCACCTTAAATCCTTCAACTAAAGATTATACTTTTTTTTCAAACCCACATGGAAGTTATTCTAGACTTGATTATATTTTTATAACACAAAGAGATCTCCCCATGCTCAAAAACACCTCCATCGAACCAATGTATATATCAGACCACAACACGATCACCATGTCTTTGGAATTCTTCACTGATCACTCTCATTCATGAATATGGCACCTAGATCCATCACTACTCACTAGGGATGAGCCGAACACCCCCCGGTTCGGTTCGCACCAGAACTTGCGAACGGCCCCCGCGTTCGTTACGAACGTTAGAACCCCATTGAAGTCTATGGGACTCGAACGTTCGAAATGGAAAGTGCTAATTTTGAAATCAGCTGTGAACAGGCGCCATTTTATGAACATATACTGGGACTACCTAACGGAAGTTCTAAAACACATTGGCATACAAAATCGTATTTTATATTAGCTTTATACTCAAACCCAACGGCCAAAGTCAGAGTTAATGGACACCTGTCGGATGCCTTCTCCATATCCAATGGAACCCGGCAAGGATGCCCGCTTTCTCCGCTTATTTTCATTCTCTCACTAGAACCCTGTCTTACACGATTAAAAAACAACCAAGACATTAAAGGTATAACCATAGCAAATTCTACTTACAAGTTGGTGGCGTTTGCGGATGACGTCCTTTTATTCTTACAAGATCCACACATCATGATTCCAAATCTCCTCAAGGACCTCACCCTATTTGAAAACCTAACCAATCTTAAAATAAACTTACTTAAAATATAACTCGCGACAACAATCCAATGTCAAAAGAACTTCCCATTTAGATGGAAACGAAATGCCATTAAATATCATGGGATCTTTATACCGAGATCACCAGCACATTTGTACAGTAAAAATTGTGCCCCAGTTCTCCAATCCATTCAGAAAGATCTCAAAACTTGGTTGACAGGAATGTTCTCTTGGTTTGGTAGAATCTCTATTACAAAAATGGCCATTCTGCCAAAATTTCTTTATTTGCTTCAAATGGTCCTAGTGACATTACCCCATACATTTTTCACCTCATTCCGCAAATCCTGTATGGAATTCATCTGGGGAGGAAAACGAGCCAGAATGAGTTTTAAAAGAATGACTGTATCCAAATTGAAAGGTGGTCTGGGTTTGCCTGACATTCAAAAATACTATTGGGCATGTCAACTCACCAGAATAGTTGACTGGAATGTACACGCAGACACTAAAGCTTGGATCACCATCGAACAAGCATTCTCACAATTACCACTTAAACATCTGCCCTGGATTCATGCACGTCACCTCCCTCAACAATGTAAACGACATCCCCTCATTGGCAATACATTGACGTCTTTCAATAAGACATGTCGCCAATTTCAAATTTCATCCTCACCAGGCTCGCTCACGCCAATTAAACATAACCCTGATTTCATACCAGGCACTGCTGACTCTTTCCTACATGAATGCCCCAGACAACTCAGAGAGCGGGAGATTTTTTCTATGAAGGGAAAATACTACCGTTCTCCACTTCAATTCCCCAAGGGATGAACCGCCAGATACCTTTCGGGTCCTATATGCAACTCAGACATTTCCTACTTAATCCCCAAATAGGCACAGCCTTTTCAAGAAAACGATCACACTTTGAGTCCCTCTGCTCTAACACTGAACTGCAACGTCATTTGATCTCCATCATATATTCGAGCCTCTTTAATGAGCATACCCCCAAATCAGATATTGCCACCGCACAATGGGAGAAAGATCTTTCTGTAAAACTTTCTGCAGTAGAATGGGGGAAGATATACTCCAACATACACAAGGGTTTGATTAATGTCACAACGCAGGAAAACGGATACAAACTCTTTTCCAGATGGTATAAAACACCACTCAAATTACACAAAATCAACCGAGAAATCCCACCCAATTGTTGGAGATGTAACGACAAAGACGGGTCGCTCCTTCGCATATGGTGGGAATGTCCTGCGATCTCCACCTTCGGGTCTAAAGTTTTTCAACTCACCTCCCAAATCACTTCACTCCAACTAGATTTCTCTCCAGCCCAAGCATTGCTGCTTCACTCTTCTCTACCTATGAAAACGTATCATAAATCTCTAGCTTTACATCTCCTTAACACTGCTAAACTATGCATCCCAGTACTTTGGAGATCATCCTTCCCACCTACAATAACCGACTGGATCAAGAGAGTTAATAAAATAGCCTTAATGGAAGAACTTGTGCAGCAGGCACATGACTCCTCCAATACTTACAGAAAAGTATGGGCATGCTGGCAACATTTCCAGACAACACCTGAGTGTATCCATTTACTCAGATAGAGGCCCATTAAACTGATTACCCCCCTCTTTATAGACCTTAATGTGATGAAAATACAGGAAGGGATATAACCGCTTTCCTTGCAGATAACATTGTATAAGGTACTGTGTTTACACAACTGGAACACACTCCCCCTGCTTAGAAGCTGTTCGGTAGCTTCATGACTGAGCCAGGATGGAACAAATCTCCCCCACACTCACTCTGTCACATATTTCATAGTGCTTTGGTCCACGACTATTCAACAATCTAGAATGATAGGTTTTTACTTGAATCACAACTTCAAATAACCATTCTGCATGTTATGAGTTTTACTCTAGACATTTTGAGTACGTTCCTATTTGTATTCCCGTGTCTCCCCCTCTCATGATATTTTAGATTTATCAACAGTTCCTCTATAGCCTGTTTTATTAATTGTTTAAATTTATTGTAATAATTTCCATATTGTAACCTATATATATCGATGTTCATTAATTGTCTCTGTACTTCTCTGTATGCATATATGTACTTTTAAATATGGATTTAATAAAACTTCTCTTGGAAAAATTAAAAATAAATAAATTTGCTGGTAAAAATTGTAAATAAACATAAAACAAAACTGCACGCCATACCAACCCCTTATCCGAGCATGCAGCCTGGCAGGCCAGGAAAGGGGGGATGAGCGAGCGCACCCCCCCCTCCCGAACCATATCAGGTTCATCCCCCACTTCAAAGCACCTTGTTCCCATGTGAATGGGGACAAGGATCTCTTCCCCACAACCCTGGGCTGTAGTTGTGGGGGTCTACGGGCAGGGAGATTATCCATAGAAGGCAATAAGGTTAAAACAAAAGCACTTTAATATTGTTATTTGATCACTAGTAAAACATATCATTTATATTTTTCTATATTATTCTGGTTTTTATGATACTATAGTATTAAATTGATAAGTGTGAAAATAGTTAAAGCTTGGACTGAAAAGATGGATCTGAGGTAGACAGGGCAGTGTGTTAGGATATATACATTACACATACTGCTGGCACCTACTGCATGGTCACCAGAGACATGGACAGTGTATTTCCTCTTGGCTCTGTGCTGTATGCCCTGAAGAGCTAAATGGAAGGCAGACTGCCCGGCAGCTGCAAACAAGGTAATAGGGCTTTGAAAGCCCAACAGCAATTACATTAGAAGAGAAGATGAGAGCGCTGTGCTTGGAGCAGATGGCCACACCAATTACCTGATAATAGCAGACTAATAATATTAATGCAATAAACTCTATAGGAAGCCTATCTCTGTTGGCTCCTGTCTGTGTGAGCTCCAGAGCAACTGAGGATTGCTTACTGAAATCTTTAGGAACTGCTAGTGTCCATTCCCCGAAATTTCAGCAGGAATCATGAGATTGTGGCAAAAACTTTGGTGAAATGCAGTCAGTAAATAATTGGAAATTAAACTGGTTTTGGTGGCTTTCTGGGTGCAATGGCCTTTTAATGACTGATGTTCAGCAGGATCGCTGGCTGGGGAAGCAGCTAATGGAACACGATGTGTGCTCCATCATAGGGATGTGCAGTCAGGGGAGGCAGGTGAGGAAGAGCCTCACCTGCCATGAACATAAAAAAACAATTATCGAGCTTCGAAGGTCATAGCTAAAGTCCTACCCCACCACTGGTTAAAATTTGGGGCTCCTTCCCAGGGACGGGCTGGGCTAGGGGGCAGGGATGCAATTGCCCCCTGGGCTGCTCTGATATGCTGTGGCAAAGGCTGCTGTGCCGTCAGCTCTAGAGCACACATGCGCAGATCTTGAGTTGGCCGAGTATAGCACTGTGATCCAGCGATGGGGCACAGCCCCGCCCAGCCCCTCCCTACTCCACATCATTGGCTGGCAGAGGCTGGACCTGCTTCTTTCCCCACGCACATTCTGGGGCAGCCCCTGTGCTGTCTGTGAAGAGGATGTGTGGGACTGGAAAGTTCAATCTGAGCAGTCGGCTGGAATCCACTGAGGCTCCTGGGAGGCTGAGACCATCCAAGTAAGTGAGCTCCTCCCTCCCCCTCTCTGCAGCCAAAGAGTTTTTTTTTTCTAGCAGCCTGAGCAGTACCTTCTTGGTGGTATGATGTGGGCTCACACTGGAATGCTGCGGTTTGGCTGCAGTGCTGGTGTCCTGGCAGTCTTCCTGTCCCTGGTCCCATAGAGGCTGCACATTTTTACTGCATGTTCTGAAAGTGCACAAAACGTCCTGCATGCTGCATCTTTGGTGCAATTCCAGAAAATGCAGCAAAAATGTGCGCACTAAAAGAAGTCTGACGGAAGTCTGGGGGACTGTGAAAGCCGCCAGTACACCCGCACTGCAGCAAAACTGCAGCACAACTGCAGCACACTAAAGGCTTGTATTCACTTGCAGCAACCACTCCTCTAAAAAGTTATCCATGCTAAGGTCACTTTTCAGAGGCATTTGACAGGCAGCGAGGAGTTGATATTACATTTCATCCCTGCCTGTTTTAACCCTCTAAATGCCAATCCCTGCAGGTAATGATACGGTTCACTTTAAACTCCACCTCATTTCCATTACTCTCTGTAGGCATTAGATGTGCTCTCACCTTATTGTTTGCACATCTAATATCCAAGGGTACTTTCACACTGGGGCGGTGTGGGCAGTATGGTAAAGCGCTGCTCGTTTTAGCGGCGCTAGCGGGGCACTTTTAACCCCCGCTCTGCTCAAGAAAGGGTTAAAACTGCTCATTTCAGTGGGCAGGGCACCTCTCCCAAACCGCCCCAATAATGCTGCTTGCAGGACTTTTCAGGAATGTCCTACAAGCGCACCGCCCCAGTGTGAGAGCACTCGGGGGCTTTCACCCTGGGTGGCATGAGAGGCGCTTTACAGGCGCTATTTTTAGCACTAAAACGCCTGTAAAACGTCTTCAATGTGAAAGGACCCTAAAAAGAGTTCTGGAAATAAGGTGGAGTTCAAAGTGAATTTCTACTCCTAAGTGGAGCGCTCCTTTCAGAAGATTTGAGGATATTATTAAACAGAGACTGGTGGACTTAGGCCACCATAGACAGATTGAAATTCTGCCTGTTCAGCAGAAATTTCAATCAGTCTATGTGCAGACTGGTTGCACAGAATTCGATCTATCAACTGACAATACAACCAGCTTGTCTTTATTTATTTTTTTGTGATCACTGCTGGTTGCTAAGCTGCCGGCAGCGATCACTGTATTCTGATGGCTTAAAAACTTTCACCTTAGAGCACACACTGACACACGGCTCTTATGGATGCTTAGTAAATCAAGTGCCAGGCTTCCCTAGCATTACACCTGTGTGACTGCGACCAAGTCTGGGCACAAGCTAGCATAGGCTCCTGGAAACATGGGAGGGTGGCCAGTAAGAGGAGAGCTGGGATATGACATTACTTGCCTCATATCCCTGCCACTCCTAAACCTGCTCCACTGCAGCACCAGGCCCACAATGCCCTTAATCTGGCTGGTGCTCCGGTGTGCACCTGCATGTGCTTTTCTCGCTACCCGCAATTGACACAGGAGGAGCCTGCACCCTGGTGAATCTGGTGGTCATGCCAGGGAGAAAGCAGGACTTGCGGGTTTAGCCTGCTGAACTCGCTGTGACTCTCGGCTACTCTGCAGGCTTGGCTTGCCCAGTGATGTGGTGCTCACTCACCAGAGAAGCTCGAGACTCCATAGGTAGCACTTAGTGTGGCGGCAGTGACAGCACAGTCTTTAGTCTGGGTGTGGGGAAGGGGCAAGCTCTTTTTCTCAGTCTCTCTGAGGGCAATCATGCAGTCTCTCTCTGAGAGACTGCTCCAAAATGATTGCCCCCACAGGGAGTGACCGCTTCACACTGCCTGCACAGAGAGAGTGACCGCTTCACACTGCCCACACAGAGAGTGACTGCTTCACACTGCCCGCACAGAGAGTGACTGCTTCACACTGCCTGCACAGAGAGTGACCGCTTCACACTGCCTGCACAGAGAGTGACCGCTTCACACTGCCTGCACAGAGAGTGACCGCTTCACACTGCCTGCACAGAGAGTGACCGCTTCACACTGCCTGCACAGAGAGAGTGACCGCTTCACACTGCCTGCACAGAGAGAGTGACCGCTTCACACTGCCTGCACAGAGAGTGACCGCTTCACACTGCCTGCACAGAGAGTGACGGCTTCACACTGCCTGCACAGAGAGTGACCGCTTCACACTGCCCACACAGAGAGTGACCGCTACAAACTGCCCACACAGAGAGTGACCGCTTCACACTGCCCACACAGAGAGTGACCGCTACAAACTGCACACACAGAGAGTGACCGCTTCACACTGCCCACACAGAGAGTGACCGCTTCACACTGCCTGCACAGAGAGAGTAACTGCTGTACACTGCCTGAACAGAGAGAGTAACTGCTTCACCCTGCCTGCACAGAGAGTGACTGCTTCACACTGCCCGCACGGAGAGTGACTGCTTCACACTGCCCGCACGGAGAGTGACTGCTTCACACTGCCCGCATGGAGAGTGACTGCTTCACACTGCCCGTACAGAGAGTGACTGCTTCACACTGCCTGCACAGAGAAAGTGACTGCTTCACACTCCCTGCACAGAGAGAGAGTGACTGCTTCACACTCCCTGCACAGAGAGAGACGGCTTCACACTGCCTGCACAGAGAGTGACCGCTTCACACTGCCTGCACAGAGAAAGTGACCGCTTCACACTGCCTGCAGAGAGAGAGTGACCGCTTCACACTGCCTGCACAGAGAGAGACCGCTTAACACTGCCTGCACAGAGAGTGACCGCTTCACACTGCCTGCAGAGAAAGAGTGGCTGCTTCACACTGCCTGCACAGAGAGAGTGACCGGCAGTGTGAAGCAGTCACTCTCTCTGTGCAGGCAGTGTCAAGCAGTCTCTCTCTCTGGGGCAATGTGGAGCAGTCTCCCTCCCTCTCTTTACGGGGAATGTGGTGTAGATGGATGGTGAGCTGATTCGGGGGTTCAGTGGGCCACTTGACTGGACTTGCCCCCCAGGCCCAAGGCTGCCAGCCCTCCCTTGCTCCTGCCACCTATAGTTCAGGAGATACGGGGCTCCTTGTACAGCCTGTCAGAAGCTAAATACAGAGAAGCCAGTTACATAGTTACATCGTTTACATAGTAGGTGAGGTCAAAAAAAGAAACAAATCCAACTTATGTGTGTGATTATATGTCAGTATCACATTGTATATCCCTGTATGTTGCGGTCGTTCAGGTGCTTATCTAATAGTTTCTTGAAACTGAGAGACCACCGCCTGTGGAAGTGAATTCCACATCCATACTCCAGGTGTGGCCAGACCAGAGTCTTGTAGAGTGGGAGAATTATCGTTTTATCTCTGGTATTAATCCCCTTTTTAATGCATGGATTTTTTTTGCTCTCCTCCACTATGTGCTTTTCTTGTTCTATCTTAGCCGTCCTTATTGCACCCTTATGCTGCGTACAACAAAATCCTTACTCGTAAATTCTGATCGTATGTACACATTTCCGACACACAAAATTCCACGCATGCTCTGAATCAATTACGAGACGGAAGCACTTGGTCTGGTAAAACTAGCATTCGTAATGGAGATAGCACATTCGTCATGCTGCAAATTCTGTAAACTTTTAATGCAGCGCATTCTCTTCTTCTTTAGAATGCTAGAGTAATGAAGTTGTTTTGCTACTCATATTCACATATTCAGTTCTCACAAACTGATTTCTTTATTATTTCTCGTGATCTCATGAATATTTTTTTTTTGTTCCTCAGATCTCCATAATAATGTTTATAATTTTTGGTTATAGTGTTTTTGGACATTGAGTTTAATAAAAATTAGGGACTTTAAGGAAACCATGACCCGGTAAGGTCCAGTAATTCCATCCCTAGGGACTTTAAATGATACCACGGCCTGGTAAGGTCGTGAATATCCATCCCAATTACCAAGAGAAACAAAAAAAGAGGAAAATAATCCTCAAAAAAGGTGGGACTTTAAATGCAGCACATGGAAGCAAAACGATAGACAGGGCGATTGAGAGGAAGTTTTAATCATATATCAATAAATAACCGTACAATGTTACAGCATGGTAATGAAAACAGAAATAATGTATGAAACAATATTGCATAATAATATATATGTAACAATACACATGATCATAAGAACACTTAGGCCGCGTACACACGCGGGGACTGTTCGCTCAACTTTGTCCGTCAAACAGTTTCAGCGGACAGTCCGCTCAAAATTAGCATGGACGGACTTGCCCACACACGACGAACGAACAGTCCGCTGAAACCGTGCGCGATGACGGGAACGGCACGTACGACGGGACGAAAAATACGACGTCCTATACACTGCAATGCAAACTTCGGCGTGTAAATCCTTTCTGAGCATGCGCGGAACTTAGTTTGACGAACAAGCCTACACACGAGGGGACTGTTCGCTGAAACAAAGTTTCAGCGGACAGTTTTTCGGAATTTCCGAAAAACTTTGTTCAGCAGACTGTCCGCTGAAACTGTCCGCTGAAAGCCCACACACGAGCGGACTGTCCGCCGAAACACTGTTCAGCGGACAAAGTTGAGCGAACAGTCCCCGCATGTGTACGCGGCCTGAGTACAGTACAATTGATTAGTAAGTTAGCCCTGGTGGGGGTGATTATTTATTTCCCCCCCCCCAACCTGGTCTGCTCAGTGTTATATATATATATATATATATATATATATATATATATATATATATATATATATATCTTTTTCCTTTTTTTAAACATTCAACTCATCTTGTTCAAAATTATATATTTTCTTTATAGATTTTACATGCTTGCTCCTGATGAGTGGCGGCTAGTCATGAAACGCGTAGAGCTACCAGTTGCTGTATCTTCATTAATTGTATCATGATTTCATAGTTACTACAGTTTTAACTTTTCCTTCAGGTCTAGCGAGGTCATAGGTCCTGCAGTTACTACCTCTAAAATATTGCTATATATCATGTTTCTTGGGGCGAATGAGGGAATGTTTTTCAGTCTTTATATGAATTAAATTTTAATTTATTTTCATTTATATTGTACCTTGTTTATTTTATATCACCTAATCAATTGTACTGTACTCAGTGTTCTTATGATCGTGTGTATTGTTACATATATATTATTATGCAATATTGTTTTATACATTATTTCTGTTTTCATTACCATGCTGTAACATTGTACGGTTATTTATTGATATATGATTAAAACTTCCTCTCATTCGCCCTGTCTATCGTTTTGCTTTCATGTGCTACATTTAAAGTCCCACCTTTTTTTGAGGATTATTTTCCTCTTTTTTTTGTTATAGTGTTTTTGTTTTTTTATCAAAGTCTCCTATTTTTTTTATAGTGATCTCCATAATTTTTTCTTTCGTTTTGTGTCAAGTTACAACACCAATATTATCTTTTATTATTTGACCTCAAAGAGGTTGGTTGGTTTTGGTGTACCTTGTTAATTTGACATTGTCTTTTTGAAATGTACCTGCCTACTCCCAAACAAACTGTCCTTTTTGAGGTAAAACACATAGGCAAGTATTTGTGAAAAATAAGTAGTCATTTATTATGGGTAATCAAATAAAGAGGAAGGCTGTGGCTGTGGTGTTAGATGTGTGGCAGGAGGTGGAGGAGGATGGTCTAACTCACACAGGTGTGTTTTGGTTGTGAGTTGGCCCCTCATCCTCTTATTTAGGGTCGTATACATAATTTCCTTCCACAAAAGGCTTTGGCCCTCCTCCATTTCCTGCATTTTGCTGGTAGTAATGCAGCCAAAGACCTCTTGAGGAGTGGAGGTGGCTCTGAGGACCGCCTTAGCCTCCTGAATCAACCCAAGCGCTGCCTCCTTCACATTACTCCGCTTCCTCTGCATTTTGGTTGGAAGGCAGAGGGGAGGGACCTGGGATTCTGTCAGGCTACTGGGCATGACCACCTCCTGGGTGCCACTTTCCCCGCCACCTCCTGGCTGCCACATTCCACAGCCTCTTCCTGGCTGCCACATTCCACGCCATCCTCCTGGCTGAGGCTTTCCCGTATATGAAAAAGGGACATAGTTTTAGTATTTTGTTCATCAATCACACACAATTTTCAGCTCATGACTGTTGAAAATTTAATGCTAACAAATAGGAAAGACTATCATTCTGACCCCAGCATTTTTCATTCTTGTCCCAAACATTTTTGGCCACTACTGTCTATTGATATGTAAAACACCTTATTAAATCAGCAATTAGTGATCAATAACAACATCTAGTTAACATCATAAATTTTATGAACAGAAATATGTAGAACAATGCTATACCTGACTCAAGCTGGGCTCCTCCACTTCTTCCTGGCTGGAAGGCCCAGGTTGGATGTTGGAAGCCTCAGCTGGGGTGGAAGGAAGCGTGGAAGAAAGAGTGGAGAGTGATGCCTGTCTTCAGTCTGGTTGGACAGAAAGCACAGTCTCTCATAGTACTATAGCCTGGTGACACAAATGTCATCTGCTGCTACTCCTGATCTCATGGATTCTGGACCTTAATGCACTCCCTATTATAAGTGCTTCTCAGGCCACCAATTTTGGCTTTTAATTAGGGGATGGTTGCAGTGGGGATCTGTGGCTTCACCAACTGCAGCAGTTTCTCCAGCGCTGCCTGCCTCTTTTCTGTATGATTATAATGTGGATGTTTTGCTTGCCACAGACAGGGAAGCTCCCTGTACTTGTCTATAAATAGGGGGAGGAAACTATGATCATTGAATCCATCCATTTTCTCTGCAAGACACAACACAAGACAAACCCTAATGTCAAGCTAAACTCACATAATCTTGTCCCAATAGAGGCCTCAATCTAGAAGTAGCATAGGCCACTGATGCACCAAGTTAAAATTGTACCTTCGTTCTAACGATCGGCGCTTCAGATACACCTTCCTCCACTCACAGATCATACGTACGAAGCACGCATGCTACGCTTTATATACACTGCGCATGCGTGAAACTCTGCCCGCCCCTGACGTTCTTTCTAGTTTATTCCCCGCCCCTTGCTTTTCGCGCAGTGGGAGAGCACATGGCAGAGACAGAGAAAGTGCATGCAGAGGAGAGCAGCAACGAGGAGGACGTTGAAAGCCCGAAGCCACAAAAAAGATTTAAGACCTCTAATATGTCCTTTGGTGAGATGGTGGAGATGGTGGACATATTGAAGAGGGCTTACTAGGATGGGAAGTATGGCCCGTACCTAAACCGAAATGTGAGAAAGGCCAAGATCATGACTAAAGTTGTGAAGAGTCTGCGCCAGAATTTTGGGGTATGGCGACCCAAGGATCAACTGAGGAAACAATGGTAAGACCTCAAATTGAGGGAGCAGAATCAGTACAGAAGAATCAAGAGAGTTCTTCAAATAAGCCAGTAGTTGTCGTGTGTTCCTATTCTTCTTATTACGTTCGCGCTGCTCCATGTGCTTTTCTTTGCTGTTGTACAGTTTGAAATGGCAACTTTCAGGTTCGTGTGCACAGTAATTGTTCATATTAAACATAGTTTGTTCGCCACTAATATGATGTGTTTGGCAGATACTGGTAAACTACATTTGTTCAGCCCTATTTGTATTCAAAGAAGTTTATTACATTGTTATCTAGATGGGTTTGTAACTAGAATGAAATGCAAACTTTATTCAGTGTAAGGAGAGAATACTCAGCAGCTGTTTACACATCTGGACGTAGGAGCACTAGTATGGGACACCAAAACAAACTTTTTAGGGTGTTCCACACAGGTGCTCCAGTGGATACTAGAGGTGTCTTCATGTGTGAAATTTGACCAAAACAGGTAAGTATTCCAGCTTTAAAAAGGGAAAAAATCATGTCTTCAGCTTGGATCTCTGCCAAAACAGACAATTGTACGACACTTCCAAGGAATGTTTCAGATTCCTATTTCTGCCCTCTAATATCTGTGTGCTAAGTATACCTTTTTTTTATTCACATAGGGGAGAAAAGACTCGGGACATCAGAGGACACCAGGCACCCCCCATGTCAGGGAAATAGGCGTCTCCCTATGCGCAAACCTCGCAAGGTACGGTCGTGTTAACGTGCGTCAGCGCACTCGGAGGCGCAATGTGATTCTAAAACGAACGCTCGGTATTACGTCTGAGCAAGCGCGCGTACGTGATGGTGGTACAAACGCATAACGTTACAACGTCGTAGGCGTACGAACGCAATGGCGCGCATACGACGTGACATAGGCGCCTTACCTATTTAAACGTTCGTCTGACAGTGCTGCATCGCTGGATTATCGTCAGCTTCTCCTGTATACCTGTGTCCGTGATTTATGCTATCTGATCTCCCGTGTACCGACCCGGCTTGTTTGACCTGCTCCTGTTGTTCTCCTGGCTCTTACTACTGGCTTGTACCCAACGTCCCTTGTCTGCTCCCTGCATCCGATCCCGGCTCGGCTTTGGACTCCAATACTCCATTCTTCAGCTCAGGACCCGTAGCTCCGACCTCAGGACTGATCTACTGTGTTTGACCCCCGGCCTGGCCTTGACCCTGCTTTTGGACTTTCGTTCATTCTTCTCTTGGACTTCCCAAGCACGGTTGCCCCCAGAGTCTTGCTCAACTCAGCTCCTGTCATCTGCTGCTACTACCAGTCAACCCTTGCTTCTGTGGGCACTGCATCCCTGTGTCATCTTCAGGTTTGTGCTTCACTCGGCCGCAAGGGGAGCCCTCTCAGCATCTCGGCCTCCCTCCAGACTTCTGACACCCCACCTCCTAAAGAAAAGAAAATCCCCACACCACAACCAGAGGATGTGGAGGAAGGAGAGGTTTATGAAGTGGGCAAAATAGTGACCACAGCAGGTGAGTGTCTGAGACCACAGCTTCAGGTAATAGATGTAGGCCTGCATTTTTATAATACATGGTGTGTTTTTAAAAATTTTAGGTGATGTGGATGTTGTGGAAGAAGAAACACGTATCACAAGTGCAAGTGACAGATCCTCATCGGGGAGATCATAGTCTGCAATCGTGATTTACAGAAGCTCAAGGAAGACATCAATTATGTGGAAAAAAGACTCAAAAACATCATTGTTCTTTTAGGCAGAATCTAAAAAACAGCAACATTTTTACATTTGTTGATATTTTAAATCTTTTGTTAACTTTTTTGAAGTCTCTTGAAAGCCAAATTTTGAAGATGCACACAGAGTGTCAACATGTGCTATCTGCCATCACGGGATATCAATGTACGTGTTTTGTGGGTGCAACCCCTTCCTCGCAACTAAAGTAGGTGACAGGAAGGGGTTTCACCCACGAAATATGTCCATTGATACTCCATGATGAGAGCTAGCACATTTTGACCTTAGGCATGGGATCAGGAGGGAAATCCCCATTTTGACTGTCAATTTGTGTGCATCTTCAAAATTTGGCTTTCACAGGGGTGACATCACCCCATCTGATGAAGGCAATATCAACACAGTTTGGACATACTAATGTCTGTTCTTGCCTTCAATTTATCAAAGTTGAACTTTGTAAGTTCCTGAGTTGTGTATTGTGTTATGCTTTTAAACATGCCTGTATACCACAAAAAAGGCTATTTTGTACTGTCAAACGCAAAAATGTTATTCCAAAAATAAGTTGGTTTGTTCAAAAACCCTTTTCTAACGCACATGTGAATGTGCACAGAGTAAAAATTATGAAAATCAACAATGTGTGGCTTCTTCTTTCAATGCTTAATAACAGTTTGGGTACTAAGTTGGTGTTTACAGTGACATTGGGGGTTATTTATTAAAGGCAAATCCACTTTGCACTACAAGTGCACTCTCATTGCAGTTTCAAGTGCAGTTTCAAGTGGACTTTTGCAGTGCACTTGGAGTGCAAAGTGGATTTTCCTTTAGTAAATAACTCCCACAGTGCTTTTTAATTTGCCCCAATCACGCCCTACCCGCAAAGTATTCTAGATACTTTTGATGAACTTTGCGGTGGCTTTGGGGGGGCAAGCCAGGATGGCCAGCTTCAAGAACCATCAGGGTTGTTGTATCCGGTAATAAGCCGGCCTCAGTCCCAACTGAGGCCACATAGTTTGCTGCATTGTTGCACATAAAGTTATGTAAGATGCAGCATGCCAGAATTATGTGATTGAGTTTATTGAGAAATAGGCAGAATCGGCTATCCATTATCCAGGAAGCGTTCTCCACCACTCTTCTGGCTCTGACCAGCCGGTAATTAAAAACCCTCTGGTCTGGGGTGAGGGTCCTCATAGGGAATGGCCGCATAAGATGGTCCCCCAGTGCAAATACTTCAACCGCAACAAAGACGAATGGGAGTCCTTCCACATTGTCTTCCCGAGGTGGCAAGTCCAAGCTGCCATTCTGGAGCCGTCTGTAAAACTCCGTCTGGGCAATGACTCCACCATCCGTCATCTGCCCATTTTTCCCCACGTCCACATACAGGAACTCGTAAGTAGCCGACACCACCGCCAACAACATAATACTATTAAACCCCTTGTAATTATAATAAAATGACCCCGAGTTGGGAGGTGGGAGGATATGGATGTGTTTCCCATCTATTGCCCCTCCGCAGTTGGGAAAGTCCCACTGCTCGGCAAATGGGGAAGCCACAGTCTGCCATTCCTGTGGCGTTGAAGGAAACGGTGGAGTCAAACAAGAAAAAAAATTGTACTTTTGCACATAACATTGCAAGCAGATTAGACACAAACATTCTTGGCCAACATCAGTATAACATTTATTTAAAGGAGTATTTAAAGTGGAGGGCCACCCTAAAAAAAAAACAGCATTAATATTCTTCAAAAAATAAAAACATTTGAAAACATTTTTTTTTACCTTACCAGAAACCCCTGTTGCTAGGCAGTCTTCCTAATCTGCCTCTTCCTACTCCGCGATGATCTTCGGTCTTCTCTCCTCCTTGCGTTGTCTTCAGTAATGGGGTGCGCTGTGTTCTGGAAACTGTGTGTTTCCTAACACAGAGCGTCCTATTCACAAAGCCCCCCGCGTGACTCGCGCATGCGCAGTAGGGAATGGGCTCCACTGCCTGTTTCCCTTAGTGAGGATGGCATCGTCGGGACCCGAGAGTCGAGGAATGGGTCAGCCTCGGGCGGGCGACATCGCTGGCACCCTGGAAAGGTAAGTGGTAAGGGGCAGGTTGAGTCGTTTCGTGCTCTGTTTGTCTATGGGCGCACAGAGCAGGTTTGGCTGTGAGCCCGCACATGTGCCTCATAACAAATGGCTTTCTATGGGGGCACTTGGCTGAGGGGAGGAGCCAGGAACATTGGTGGGGACCTGAGAAGATGAGGATTGGGGCTACTCTGTGCAAAACCCTTTCACAGAGCAGGTAGGTATGACATAGGGTGTAGCATAATGCCACGTACACACGATCGGAATTCCAGCCAGAAAAAGACAGATGAGAGCTTTTCATCGGAAAATGCGACCGTGTGTATGCTCCATTGGAATTTAATTGTCCGAATTTTCACCAGCCAAAAATTGATAGTATGTTCTCAATTTTCCAGACGGAAAAACTTTCTATCGGTAATTCCGATCGTGTGTATACAGTTACGACACGCCAAAAATCAGGCATGCTCAGATTCAACTACAAGACAGAAGCTATTGGCTACTGGCTATTGAACTTCCTTTTCCTAGTCACGTTGTACGTGTTGTATGTCACCGCGTTATAAACAATCAGAATTTGATGTGACCGTATGCGCCGAATTCCGTTGTAATTCCATTCTCCGACGAGAATTCTGATCCTGTGTACACGGCATTAGGGTTATGTGAAATGTTACAATTAAGGTTACAATAAGGGTTACAGTTAGGGTGTTGGTTTACATGGAGAGTCAGTGTTAGGGTTACAGGTAGGGTTAATGTAAGGATTATAAGAGCAGTGTAGTATAAAGATTACTAGAAAGGATTCTTCAAGGGTTCCATGGACTAATAATCTTATAAGTACATGAAGTGTTAGGATTAATGTTACAGGCAGGGTTAGCGTTAGATGAAGGGTTAGGATAACAGGAAGTTAGTCAAAAGGTTACAGGTAGGGATACAAGGAAGATATGAAATGATAGTGTGAGGATCAGGCTTACAGGGAGGGTTAGTGTTAGGAAAAGTCAGCAAAATTCCCATTTGTTTCATCAGCACAGAATTCCCAATAAATCAAAAATTCAGACCATGCCCCCTGCTTATTAATTCTGCACAGTGATTGCACTTTACCATTCCTCCCTCTTAATGTAAGTCAGTCTAAGGTCCCTAACTCACATTCATACATATACTAGGGCCAATTTACCTACCAGCATTGTCTTTGAGGTGTGTGTGAAAACATGCAAACTGCAGGCAGGTGGTACCATGGTGGAACCAACAATCTTAGTGCTGCTAAGCAGAAGCGCTAACTACTTAGCCACTGCGCTGCCACTAGCAGTAGCATCTATAAATCTGTAAATAAACTACAAACATATAAACATATAAATGCTGAACAGCATACAAGTAAATAAATAGCAAATCCTTTCAGAAAAATTTTAGAGTAGCTGAAAATGTTTATGAAAATAAACAAGACTTTCCCTTTAAAACAATATTGAGGTTTTCTATTACAGCATTCTTAATGTTCTATCTAGTGATTTGCCATTTGACAGCAATTTAGCCCTTTTGGCAGGCGGCAATCACTAGCCATTAGCCCCACGGGGAGGTAATATTTCTATACTTGACTCTCTCTTTACATGAATTGCATTCCCCTCTGCGCAAAGCCTCCTGACATTTGCTTATTCTTGCTCGGTTTATTATTGCAGAATATCATTCAGTAAATGAGAAAGCCTTGGGAAACGGGGCACGGAGCAGACAATTGCCATTAGGTGATACGGTAGAGTAATTGGATTTTTCTCTTATGAAAATACGCTCGGCAGAGATGAAATTATGTGTATTTATAACTTGTAGATCATATGGCATGCCTCTCAAGGCATTTTTTATAGAGCAAGCATAAGAGTCAATTGTATTTCTTCACTTTCAAAGCAAATTGGTTTGTCTTTATGGCTTTCCATCTGCTGGTGATTTCAGTGCTAATGCATTGAGAATTGTCTCTCTCCTTAAAAATTTTACCAAAATGATGGTATTGCCAAAAAGTTGACCTATCAGAATTTTTTACAGCAAGGCCAATTCTTGCTTTCATCAAGATGACCTCTATAGGGTTACGGTGGGAAGGCGCTACCGACACCCAAATACTGATTTTTCTGCACCTGTTTGACAGGTGCATATCATTGCAATTTTTTACAGCAAGGCCGATTCTTGCTTTCATCAAGATGACCTGTATAGGGTTACGGTGGGAAGACGCTAACAACACCCAAAGACCAATTTTTATGCACCCGTTACTTCTATCCAAAGTCAAAGTGACACCAGAATGTATCCAAAAAATCTTCAATCTTGTTCCCAGTGCACTACATTGTGGCCTTATCATACACACTGGCTCCCCAGCTGTTGCTGAGCAAAATAAAGGCAGCTTGCAGGGAAAATCTTAATTTTTTTGGCTTTATAAATGCAATTATTGCTGCAGCAGATTCTAGACATGGTACAGATCTGACACTTTACAGGAAGACTAATGCCGCATACACACGATCAGAAATTCCGGCAGACTTGGTCCGGTGTACCGGAATCCGTCGAACAATTCGATTATGTGTGGGCTCCAGTGGACTTTTTTTTCCCAAAAGTCAGACGGACCTAGAAATAAAACATGTTTCAAATCTCAGCACATGTAAATACATAAGGGGGATTATGAAACCATGGCTAAATACATAAGGAAGGATATGATCACAATAAATAAATACATAAGGAAGGATATGATCACCATAAATAAATACATAAGGAATGATATGATCACCATGAATAAATACATAAAGGGGGATATGATCACCATGTATAAATACATAAAGGGGCATATGATCACCATGTATAAATACATATGTGGTCAATAAATTTGGCTTTATTTACTTCAAGGTCATCACAGAGGACAAGGGGACACTCTTTACATCTAGAGTAAAATATATTTAACCTTCAATTACGGAAAGGCAGTAAGAGCTGTAAAAATGTGGAATAGACTCCCTTAAGAGCTTGTTGTGACCAATTCAGTAAATTGTTTTAAAGAAGGCCAGGATTCTTTCCTAAATACATAAAATATAACGGGATACTTATATTTATAGCTATTAGCACCAGGGGTGATTTATCCAGGGAATATCCAACTGCCCCCTGGGAAATAAGGAAGGATTTTTTTCCCCACCTGGATCAAATTGGATGCTTTATTGTTTTGTTTTTTGTTTTGTTTGTTTTTTTGCATTCTTCTGGATCAACTATGGGTATAATATTGAGGTTTTCTATGTGTGTTTTTTTTCTATTGGTTGAACTGGGTGGGCTTGTACCTTTTTTCAACTTGACTATGTAATTTACAGCATAGTCAGCATTAAAGCAGCTCCAACAGCCAGGCCATTATGGCATGGCTATAATTTGTTTCGATTAGCTTGGTCCAAACTATTTAAAGCAAAAGTCAATCTAGAATCCTGTTTGAAGAAAATTCTGATATAATGGAGCCACAGCTCCTCATCCAATATGCCAAATATAGAAATTACGTGGGATTTGCAGCATGGAGGTTAACATGTCAACTACTTGAGACCAATAAGCAGATATCACAGGGCCTCTGGGTAAGCACACCTCAGGCAATTAGTGTTACTTAAAGCCAGCCATACATGGGTCGAATTCTTCGTTCGAAACTCGTAACTAAGGATGTTTGTTCAAATTTCGCACCATTAGGCTGGATTCACACCTATGCATTTTTAGTGCTTTTTGCATTTTTCAGATTTGCACTACAGTCCATTTAACATGGTTTCCTATGGAACACATTCTGTAGTGCAAATCTGCAAAATGCAAAAACACTAAAAATGCATAGATGTGAATCCAGCCTTAGTTGGCTGCAGCAATGGCCGATTTTTGTGCAGCCATCGAATTTGAGTGATCGGGCATGTTGGAATTTTTGGGGAAAACAAATTTATAACCAATGATGGGAGAATCATGCGAGAAATATAATTGAAAAATAAATGCGGATGAGCTGTGACCTTCCTGGCAACAAAATGTATTTTCTGTAGCAACATGTGGTGAAATTGAAGGCTTGGTTGTTCGAATTTTGCAATCAATCATGGCACCAATGGATCAAAAGCGCACTAAATTTCTGATTTTCAAAAGAAATATTGTTCGGAATTCGAACCATGTATGGCCTACATAAGCTACTTATTCTAAAGTGGAGGGCATCCCTAAAATAAAAAAAACATTAATATTTTCAAAAAAAGTAAAAAGAAAATGTATATTTTTTTTTAACTTACCTGAAACCGCTGTTGCTAGGCAGTCTTCCTAATCTGCCTCTTCCTATTCCGCGGCACTTCCTCCTGTTCGTTGAGCGGCCCAGTTGCCTTCTGGGACCATTCACAAAGCGCCGTGCGACTCGTGCATGCGCAGTAGGAATTGGGCAGTGAAGCCATAAGGTTCCACTGCCTGTTTCCCTTCGTTCAGATGAAGGTGCCGGCAGCCGATACGATGGACGGATGGGCCTCGGGCGGCCAGCATCGCAGACTTGCTGGACAGGTACATGTCCTTATTAAAAGTCAGCAGCTACAGTGTTTGTAGCTGCTGACTTAAAAAAAATTGCGGCCGGCTCACCACTTTAAGTAGGAGAGAAGTAGGACGGTATGTCTGGTGAACTGTATATAACATTTTTTTTTTTTTTGCAAATTGTTAAGTATAAGAGGAACAAATATCCTCCCACTCTTACTGTGGTATATTGGAAAAAAGGGAGTGCCATTTAGCTTTAACTGACAAGTTTGTCTTCTCTAATTTGATACAAAGGAGGGCTGTTTATAGAATAAAAATAACACCTTTAGACCTCAGGTAACATCCTCTTGACCAGGGCTACAAAATACAACAAAATACTATGACAAAGTATGTGTAGCAAGGTCCCAGGACTCCTTTGGTCTGATGAGAACCTCTAGGGCCAGGGATAGCTGACATCCTTCCGAATGTGGTGGTGGGTTGTGAGGCATAGTGGGTGTAAGATGGTTAAAGTTATTGGGCGCCAGACACTTCTTGGATGAAAAAGAGGTTTGATTTCTCTTAACAGTCCTTGATGTATTTTTGGGGGAGAGACTGTTATGGCCAGGACACCCGTTGTAAGATTAATTGTCAGACTTCAATAGGAGGACAGCCATGCAGGGAAATGCATCCAGCAAGATACCACATCTGCATGTGCAGGAATGCTGTCTCCTTTGGCAACAGTCTTTAACAGTTCCAAACACAAGACTTAACAGTTCCTTCACTTTCACTACAATCGATCCTTGTAGTTCTCCAATACACTGAACTCCTGGTCTCTCACTAGACCTACTGATTCACTATCACTGAATCCCTTAAGCTCCTTCAATCTTTACAATTGTATCTTCCTCAAGTGTCAGCCCCGCTTCTCTGCTAGGTTCCTAGCTTGGGACTCTAGATAACTCTCAAACTTCACCCACACTGGCCTGCTCGGTCCCTAGCTTGACACACAAGGCTGCTCTGCAAGCATCTCCTCCACTGGCTGGATTGGATGAGTGTGTAGTGGATGTGTGATTTGTGTGGGTGTCTGCAGCTGCTTTCTTGTCTGGTTTTGACAACGTTTTTCATTTTAACTTTTGGTAATGTCGAAGATTTTTGCAACTTTTCATATTTTATTTTTACTAAATATACTTTAGTAAAACTGTTAATAGATTGACCGATTGATCCTCCTTGGAGATTTCTTTTTGGACCTTTAGTCCTCCTTAAATATATGCTTATATATCTAGAGCAGGGGTCTCCAAACATTCTAAATAAAGGGCCAGTTTACTATCCTTTAGACTCTAGGGGGGGGGGGGGGGGGGGCTGCACTGTGGCCATTGGGAGTAAAAATTGTCCTGGCTTTAGTGGGAGTGTGGGAGTAATTAATGCATCTTTGTTACCGGGGGGGGGGGGGCTAGCGCCCTATTGTTGATGTCCATGGTAAGAATAGTGCCCCATCATTGGTGTCAGTGGGAGGAATATTGCCCCATCATTGGTGTCAGTGGGAGGAATAGTGCCCCATCATTGGTTTCATTGGGAGGAATTGTGCCCCATCATTGGTATCAGTGGGAAGAATAGTGCCCCATCATTGGTGTCAGTGGGAGGAATTGTGCCCCATCATTGATATCAGTGGGAAGAATAGTACCCCATCATTGGTGTCAGTGGGAGGAATAATGCTCCGTCATTGGTGTCAGTGGGAGGAATATTGCCCCATCATTGGTGTCAGTGGGAGGAATAGTGTCCCATCATTGGTGTCAGTGGGAGGAATAGTGCCCCATCATTGGTATCAGTGGGAAGAATAGTGCCCCATCATTGTTGTCAGTGGGAGGAATAGTGCCCCATCATTGGTATAAGTGGGAAGAATAGTGCCCCCTCATTGGTGTGTTTGAAGGAATAGTGCCCCATCGTTGATGCCAGTGGAAGGAAAATGGCACCAAGGGCCAGCAACGGGCCACATCTGGCCCTTGGGGTGTATTTTGGAGACCACTGATCTAGAAGATCACACTGCCATCTACTCCCTGTTAAAATTGTATGAGCATGATCTGACTGTGTATGGGGTAACAGTGCATTAGATAGAGTTTGAGGTATCCAATTCCTTATCGGATACTCTGTGAGGTAATGACATAGTGATTTTTCTCTTTTTCTTTATTGTTGGAGTGCATGTAGGCAGAAAATGGCTGCGAGGAGATCAGAAGTTCTAAATTGCAGTAGAGGATCAAAACAAAGGTGAAAAAAGTATTTTATTTTAAATCCAATTGTTTAATACATGATGCTTTAGAAATACAAATATCAATTGATTAGAGTTCACAGCTCTTTGGTATGTATAGAATGGGTGAGCATAGGTTGAGTGTATTACTAAAAAGGCTGGAGTTTCACTTTAGGCTTGTACCCTAGCCCATAAAAATATCTCCCTTTATTCCAGGTCCACATAACTTCATCATATCCAACGACAGGAGAAGCTCCGGACTTTGTTTTCCCCAACTTGGAAAGCTCCCATCAGCCCCTGGTAAATAATCTCTGCGGAATGATATTAAACATTTTGGCTGACACTGGTTCTCCATTAGACGACTTCTACTCCTCACTCATTGTGAATAATTTATGAGAGGCATTACTGTGGCTAAAACAAAATTGTGTTCTTTATAGTCAGGACATTTTTGCACATGGTTCAGTGAGCGCATTCTCAGAAGCACATTGCCGAAATTATATTTCTTCTGAACAAGAAAATTGTGATCGAGTCTGAGACGCTGTGTGCTCCTTCACCGTAGCACATTTGTTTTACCACTCCAGCTGGCAGGACCGCAATGTATTTAAAAATAGCTTTCACCGTTTGGAAAGAGGGCTTCTCCAGGTTAAAAAAAAGCCACGTGTCTTTCTTTTTTTTTTTTTTAATAAAGTTTCAAGAGACTAAATATAGTTTGGTTAAAAGCACATGATCTTTGTTTTTTTTGTTTTTTTTAATTTTACCTTATCCAAAAAATGATATCACTGTGTGGTCAAGCAGCTGACAGAGCAACAGCTGTTGCTCTCTCAAGCTGGAAGGTTGGAAGCAGATCACTATCAGTGGTTAAGGGATTGTTCTCATAAGAGAACCTGTCAAAGTGACAGATTTTTTTTTATAGTGACTCTGTCGCAAAAATATATGCCAAAATAGAAGTTTTACTTGCAAAGAAGAGACTAATCCCTTGAAGTCTCTGCAGAAACCGCCATTTCTGGAAGTGTCTGTCTCATGTCCTGTCCTCCGCTGCATCCACTGGTTCCTGCAACCGACCTCCACGTTACTTCTGCATCCTGTGATCATGCTAAAGTGAGCATGTACTTTATGAAAATCCTTCCAAAATAGTAGGTTTGTGTTGCAGGAGGCACCTTTTCGCAGCAAGTGCTTGCCAGCTCTTCCACTATTCCACCAAAGATTTCCATATAAATTTCATGTTTAAGCAATGTTTAAGCACGCCAGGCAGAGCTTTCATCCCTCCCTGACCATGGCCCCTTTAAGCTGCTATGCAGAGCTCTCATCCCTCACTGGTCATGATCATGACCCTTTAACCTGTCAAGCAGAGCTTTACTGCCTCATGAATCATTATCATGGTCCCTTTAACCTGCCAGGCAGAGCTTTACTCCTCACTGATCATTATCATGGTCCCTTTAACCTGCTAGGCAGAGCTTTACTCCTCACTGATCATTATCATGGTCCCTTTAACCTGCTAGGCAGCGCTTTACTCCTCACTGATCATTATCATGGTCCCTTTAACCTGCTAGGCAGAGCTTTCCTCCCTCACTGATCATGAGAGTGATGCTTTACCACAAGTAAATAAGGGCCCCAATGCTTTGTAGGACTGTTGTTAATTTCATCCTGGCCAGTAGTAGAGCTTTGTAGATAGATCATTTAATGTGAAGTCTGGCTTTCCTTGTGTTGCTGTCTGTACCTGCCTATCATAGTATTCTTGCACTATAAGAGCAGGACAGTTGACCGACTAGGCATCAAGAATAAAACTGTGGTTAGGTAGAGAGTTGTGTGCCCAACATATCTCGAAGTATCATATATTTCTCAGGCACAGATGGAGGTGGAGCTTGGGAAGTGTAGGCCATGTCGGCAGCCCCTTTAAGCTGCCGGGCAGAGCTTTCCTTCCTCACTGATCATGAGTGATTTTGAGAATGCTCCACTACAAGTAAAAAAGGGTACCAACGCTGATAGGTCTTTAATGGTCTAGGTACAGCTTGGAAGTACAATCATTTAACCTGATGTCTGTCTTTACCTACCTATCATAGTATTCTTGCACTATATGAGCAGGACAGTTGGCAGGACAGTTGACTGAAAAGGCATCAAGCATAGCATTGTGGATAGGTGGAAAGTTATGTGTCCTCCATACCTGGAAGTATCAGGTTTTTCGTGGGCACAGTTGGAGGTAGAGCTTGGGAAGAGTAGTCCTGTCAGCAGCCCCTTTAAGCTTCCTGGCAGAGTTTTTCTCCCTCACTGACCATGGGAGTGCTTGGGAGAATGCAAGAAAACAAGAAAAACAAGTCTGGCTGTCATTGTGCTGTTGTCTGTACTCTGCCTATCAGAGTACTCTAGCACTATATGAGCAAGAGAATTGACTGACTAGACATCAAGCATAGCATTGTGGGTAAGTGGAGAGTCATGTGTCCTCCATACCTGTGAGTATCAAGTATTTCTCAGGCACAGTTGAAGGTGGAGCACAGGAAAGGTAAGGTATGGCTTCTTAAAGTGGAACTTTAGTCAGAAAATGATCCTGCATGATCAGTTCAGGCTGCCCCTTTTGCAGGTATAGCTATGTAAAACATTAAAAAAATGCCTATATTATTTAAAATCAGTTGCTTTCTATGTTTAGGCACTTTGTTAAATTTAACTGAACAATCACCACACAGACCCCCTTGATATACTATCTAATGAGTGGCTGCCAGTATTAGCATGTGTCCACACACCTAATAAAATACATCGAACCAATAAAGTAACCATAAAGTGTTGGTGCATATCACCCTTCAAGGATCTACAAAAGGTGTGAAATAAACTCAATATTGGCATTCGTGTAAATAAACCCCCAAAAATGTACAAAAAAACACACCAAATACCTTCCTAGTAAAAAATAAATAATACTGTACCTGAGGGATAGGAAAACACTACAAAACCATGTATGTGGTATGTGCAATAACGTTGTCACTCTCTATCGATGTGTGGGTGTTAAAAAAAAAATATATCCTAAATGTATAACAAATACCCCCTTGAATACAACAATGTGTATAACAATAGAAAATATGGGGGGATTGGGGGACTTTAAATGTGTAATACAGTACATAAAACTATTTTTCAGAAATAAAAAAACTGATAGTAATTGGCATGTGCATATGTATTCACCCTCTTTGCTCTGGTGCAACCAATTACCTTCAGAAGTTCTATATTTAGGGAAATGTGTCACATGATCTGTAATTACATATACTCACCTTTTTGAAAGGCCCCAGGGGCCGCAACATCTAACCAAGAGGCATCACTAACCAAACACTACCATGAAGACCAAGGAACTCTCCAAACAAGTAAGGGACAATGTTGTTGAGAAGTACAAGTCAGGGTTAGGTTGTAAAAAAATATCCAAATCTTTGATGATCCCTAGGAGCACCATCAAATCTATCATAACCAAATGGAAAGAACATGGCAAAACAACAAACTTGCCAAGAGACGGAGACACACCAAAGCTCACAGACCGGGCAAGGAGAGCATTAATCCCTGGAGGAGCTGCAGAGTTCCACAGCAGAGACTGGAGTATCTATACTCCATAAAGTTGGACCTTATGGCAGAGTGGCCAGAAGAAAGCCATTACTTTCTGCAAAAAACAAAATGGCAAGTTTTGAGTCTGCAAAAGGGCATGTGGGAGACTCCCAAAATGTATGGAGGAAGGTGCTCTGGTCTGATGAGACTAAAATGGAACTTTGTGGCCATCAAAGAAAACGCTATGTCTGGTGCAAACCCAACATCACCCAACAAACCCAACCAACATCACCCAATGAACACCATCCCAGTGAAACATGGTGGTGGCAGCATCATGATGTGGGGATGTTTTTCAGGGAGTTGAGGGAAAGATGGAGGGTGCTAAATACAGGAATATTCTTGAGAAAACCTGTACCACTCCGTGTGTGATTTGAGGCTAGGACGGCGGTTCACCTTCCAGCGGGACTATGACCCCAAACACACTGCTAAAGCAACACTTGAGTGGTTTAAGGAGAAGCATGTAAATGTGTTGGAATGGCCTAGTCAAAGCCCAAACCTCAATCCAATAGAAATCTGTGGTTAGACTTAAAGATTGCTGTTCACAAGCGCAATCCATCCAACTTGAAGGAGCTGGAGCAGTTTTGCAAGGAGGAATGGGCAAAAATCCCAGTGGTAAGATGTGACAAGCTCATAGAGACTTATCCAAAGCGACTTGGAGCTGTGATAGCCACAAAAGGTGGCTCTACAAAGTATTGAATTTAGGGGGTGAATAGTTATGCACATTGATTTTTTCTGTTATTTTGACCTATTTGTTGTTTCCTTCACAAAAAAAAAAAAATCTTCAAAGTTGTGGGCATGTTCTGTAAATTAAATTATGTAAATCCTCAAACAATCCATGTTAATTCCAGGTTGTGAGGCAACAAAACACGAAAAATGCCAAGGGGGGGTGAATACTTTTGCAAGGCACTGTATAAATTTTTCTAATTTTACTTCCCCAACTTAGACTATTGCGTTCTGATCCATCACATATAATTCAGATTAAAAAAACATTGAACTAAAGGCTGTAATGTAACAAAACAGGTAAAAAGCCAAGGGGGTGATTACTTTTGCAAGGCATTGTAAACAAAAATTATTTAAAAGTTTTTTAAACATTTATTTTACATCGTTAAAAATCATTTGATAAAATTGATGGGTTCAATAAACACATATATCGCATTTCATGTGAAAAATTGTTGCTTCCACTCGACATGTTTTGACAAATTTGTTGCACAGCTTCTTCGGGAGTATATGCATCAATGTAAAAAGCAGTAAAGAATTTATAGATATTTTACATAATCAATTTTTTTAACAATACAGTAAAGATATGGACAGCTGAATAGTATATTTTTCTATTCAATGCTGGGATGAGCTGCCAAATTACTCTTTCTCCATTCAGAATTGAATAGTAGTGACAATGTGCATAACAAGTTTATGCTGATAAGGTGCACCCAGTCAGAGAAGGGCGAAATGCGTAGGCGGAAGGGGACAAGCCCCCTCCTCCCACTCTCTAGCCCCTGAAGCCAGGGAACCTTCCAACTACATTCTGGCATATTGGAGTGCACACCGCCTTGTTGTGGACCCTATGGACACCCTATGGACATCCTGCATCACGGCTCAGTTGTGGATTACAGCTCAAGTATGGGTGGCTTTATCTGGGATGCTGCAATAGTGGCTCTACATCTATAGAAGAGGAGTCTGCCTCATGTTCTGACTGGAGCGGTGAGATACACCCATACACCTAGCTATTACATCTTGCTTGAGCCAACATGTGCAATTATCTTACAAGCCCACGCAGGATGAAGGTTTCAATCCAATTAGCAGCCAGCCGATTTTGATGTTCATTCTGTGGCCCCCCCATACATGTTCAAACCTCAGTGACTGATCACATACAGCCTGGAGCATTGGCCGATATTATCACTACCTAAATCCGCCCAGAGTTTGGACTGTTTCCTTTGGGGACTGAACTTTGGCTAGCATTAAGGGACTGGATCCAGGATCACCTGCGTGAACTATGTTTATCAGCTGACTTTCGAAGTAGGCCTCTATAGCCACTATCCTGTGTCTCTTTACAGGCTCCGCAATCTAGCTGTAGGTCAAATAGCTGCTATACACCAGTGCATTTGTCAATTCCATTTCTACCACATATAACATTTGCGTTAGCAAGGTATCCACCTATACATAGGGGGGTTTAACAGCACCTGGTTATTAGGATTCACAGGGGAGTGGGGGTATTTGAGCTTAGGGGAGGATAGATTTGGTTGAGATTTAGGACTCAGGGCGGGATGGGAGCCTAGGTGGGGGGTTTGTAGTGGGGGGTTGGGGGATTGTATTTGTGTAGGGGGAGGGGGCTATTCCTTAGGGGATATTGGCCTTTTTTTACTGCATTTTATTGCATACAATTTATGTCCAAAAATTTTTTGGGTAGCTCTAGTAGGTGCTACATCCTTTATGGTGTTTTTGTATAGTATGTATTCTGGGAGTCACCTCTTATTGTTAGGTTAGAGCACCAGTCTGATATACTACTCCCAGGATCTTGTTCTGTCTATTTAAAAAAAAAAGGCATTTAGCATGGTCAGTCACTGAAATGCCGCGTACACACGACCAGACTTTCCGGCAGAAAAGGTCCAACAGAATCATTTCATCGGATATTCCGATCGTGTGTGGGCTTCAGCTGACTTTTTTTTTTCAAAAATTCTGACGGGCCTAGAAATAACTTTCCAACAGAATCAATTTATATCGGGAAACCCGTTTGTCTGTATGCTATGCCAATGCACCAAAAACAACGCAAAGGGCAGCTATTGGCTACTGGCTGTTGAACTTCCTTTTCTAGTCCCGTCATACGTCATCGCTTTCTAAACGAACGGACTTTGGTGTGATCTTGTGTAGGCCGTTTCAGCGGAACTCCGTCTGAACCCTGTCGGAAAGACCATCAGAGTTTATTCTGATGGAAAGTCTGGTTGTGTGTACGTGGCATTACTGTAGGTACAAGTCCCCCTGCTGTGTCAGCACTTCTTCTTGTAGTCCATGCAAGCATAGCTGACGTGAGGGTGACAACCCTGCCCTGATTTCAGTGGCAGGAAAGTATTGTCACCCCATTGCAGGATTGGAACTGTCTGGTAGGATCAGTGGGTACATCTTGGAAAGGGAGAGGGTTTATGGGGTAATGCAAAAAGCATAGTTTGATGTGACTTTCAATAATTTTTTATTTATTTTTTACACTTTGACTATAGTTTTACTTTATGCTCGAACAAAATTCAAAGCCTGTGAAATGCTTTGCAGACACTTTCTGCAGCTGATGTTCTTTAGTATTGACAGGCAAAGATTAAACAAAGCCTGTGTGCTTAGGGTGTAAAGCCTGCCAGCGTGTCTTGTGTACCTGCACCCTGACTCGCACGGTAAGAGGCGAGCCTATGAGTATCATATTGTCCTTGGGTGCGCATCAATGAAGCAGAAAATACTACAGACTGTGCAAGTCAGGAAATCTGCAAGAAAGAGTACCATGATGGCACATGCATTTTAAAAAGAAACTTGGAGAAAAGAGAACTAAGCAGCCTTCCAAGCTCATAAATCTTTTTATTTAAGAGACCTGCTGGGATGAAGAGTTGGCATCAGCTGCTCCATCCTGGTATCTCTTCTCAAATGTATGTAGGTAATCCAACAATCCCAAAGCAACTCAGTTTTTTACACAAAGACATACTTTTCACCGTCTTCAATATACCAGAAAAAAAAAAATCTAATTTTTGCACATGTGTCCCTGTCAGGGATAGTTTTCTTCACTTGGTGTCATAGGACAGGAAATAATGGGACATTTCCCCAGTGGGGCAAGAACCAAAACACTTCTTCTTATGCCGTGTACACACGATTGGACTATCCGGCGGACTTGGTCCGGCGGACCAGAGTCCGCTGGACAATCCGCCCGTGTGTGGGCTCCGGTGGACTTTTTCTGTCCAAAAGTCCGGCGGACTTAGAAAGAAGTTTTGACTCAAAATTGTCCGCCGGTGTCCTGTCAAATACTGTCCCCTGTCAGATAGTGTCCGCTGTGTACTGCATATGCACAGTACACATGACAAGCAGATCCCGAAAACATCCGAAGATGAACGGCGCCTGCGCCGTGAGTCCAGGTTCAAGCCCCACCATCCAAGTGGACATAGAGCTAGAATAAAAAAGAGCTGAGCGAAGCGAGGCCGTGCCCAAAGCATGGCAAGCGAAGCGAGCATGCGAGGGGCCCTCTAACTATGTGCAGCCCTATGTCCACTTGGATGGTGGGGCTTGCACCTGGACTCACAGCGCAGCCACCGTTCATCTTCTGAGATTTTCCGAATCTCCTTGTGCTCTGTACTGCGCAAACGCTGCACCTGCGCAGTACGGGGCGGACACAATTCGATAGGTGGACAGTTTTGGACAGAACACCGGTCTCGGCAGTCCGGCGGACAAACCGCCAATCTGTGTGCTAGTCTGCTGGACTTTTGAAATGAACGGACTTGCCCACATGGAGAAAAGTCCGTTCATTTTGAGCGTGGCTCCAGGTAGACGGAACTAGCCAAGGAATTCAATGTCACCACTTCTATCGGCAAGATTGAAACCTCGCTGGCCCTGTCACCTGGTATGGATTTAAAGGGGAACCCCTACGCCAAAAAAAAAGGCGTGGGGGTCCCCCCTAAGTTCATAGCAGACCCTTATCCGAGCATGCAGCCCGTCAGGAAAGGGGGTGGGCACCCCGCCCCTTGTCCTTACATAATTAGCTGCACAATGTGTCCCTGCCATTGCGGCCAGAGAGAGCGTTGTGTCAACATCACAAGGAAGAAGAAGAAGAAGAAGAAGAAGAGAAGAGAAGAGAAGAAGAGAAGAGAAGAGAAGAGAAGAAGGGGGTGGTGGCGACACAGAAGACCAGGCCAACGCTAGTAAAAGCTATAGGAAAATAGCAGAGAACCGGCAGAAGAACCAAAGAGCGGGACAAGACCCCAGAAGAGCAGGACAAGACCCTGAAGTAGGAAGAAGACCCCCGGACGGTGGCGGCGATGAAGAAAAAAGCCAGGCTCCTCTGCTAGTAAAAGAGCTAGCAGAAGATAGCGGAGGAGTCTGGCAAGAAGACCCCCCAAGACGGAAGAAGAGAAGAGCACCAGAGCTGTCTAATAAATTATTTTAAAAACTTGTGTTTTTTTATTTACACTTTTTTTCACCAGGTGAATGGGTAGGGGTACATTTTACCCCATACTCATTCACATAGGGTGGGGGGCCGGTATCTGGGGGCCCCCTTATTAAAGGGGACTCCCGGATTCCGATAAGCCCCCCGCCCGCATACCCCGACAACCAACGGCCAGGGTTGTCCGGAAGAAGCCCTTGTCCTCATCAACATGGGGACAAGGTGCTTTGGGGTGTGGGGGTCGCAGGGCCCTGACCACTGCAGACCAGGAACATCCTACAAGAGCTGCAGTTTTGAAGGTGCTCTGACCTAGTCATCTAGCTATTACCATTTGGCCATGTCAAAGTTGCTCAAATCCTTATGTTTTTTTCTGCTTTCAACACATCAACTTGAGGGACAAAATGTTCACTTTCTGCCTAATATATCCCACTGATTTTTAGATGCCATAGTAACGAGATATTTAATTTTATTCCCTTTACCTGTCTGTGGTCATAACGTTATGGCTGATCCATGTATATACAAACAATATATACAAGGCAAGCACTAATGCAGTAACAGTTTTTCAAGCACCCCAACCTTAAAGTAGAACTAAAGACCTTTTTTTTTCATTTTGGATAGAGTAAGGGAGGGTATTTTATAATATTTGTCAGTTTTTTGCCATCTGTGTCTCATTTGGATGATTTCTCTTGACTTCCTGTCCTATAGCCAAAACAGGAAGTGAGAGGAAATCCTTCCAAAGTGAGTGAATCCCTTGTTGCCATCAGACTTCATGTCCCTATTAGAAGACTTCTCTCTGTTCTGTATATATATTCAGTAATCAAAGAGGTTTGCAAATACCTAGATATAATGCAGTTAATGGCAATAAACATTTTTCAACTAATACTTAACACTGAACTCTTTTATAACAGTCACACAATAAAGAATTGGCATGTTATATAAAATAAAATTAAGTATTGAGTTGCAGCTGAGTCTACGTGTGCGTTATTGGTTCTACTTCACACTTGGCTACATAATATGTGGTAATAAATCATTGCAATGGTCTTTGGAGGATTACGTTCACCGGAGCCAGACCTGGATTCGACAACTACGGATCCCAGAGCCTGAAAATATATCTGTGGTCTACTTCTACTTTTAAAGGTTTTTCTCTAAACGGGATTGAATTTACTAGATTGCTCCATAAAGGGAATGCTGGGTTAGGGGATAGCCAGTTTTGGGTTGCCAACTTTTGAGCCAGAAAAAGCAATCTAGCGAGAGTAATAAAATTTTCTTTGTCTAATAAATAAAATTGGAAATATTTTTCATCATCCAATATTTTTAACATACATACTTCAGGACTTTGAAACAGTTTTTGTGGCGTACGGTACACTCAATGAACAATGATAATGGGTAGGGATTCCTACTACTGTACCCTCAAAATGAATTCCAGGTTTTCCTCCCACCCAATATGTTGAATGTGGGAATCTTTTCCCAGCAGGGTATATAAGATACATATTAGGCATTTTTTGGAACTGCCCTGTGCTAATCGGGAGATAAAAGGTGCACATAACTTAACCCCTTTGTGCCTTTTTCTCACACCTGTTGCTTACAAGTTTAAATAATTATTTTTTGCTAGAAGATTACTTAGAAACCCTATATATATAATAGATACCTAACATGTCATCATTTAAAATTGTGCACGCTCCAGGAATGGCAACAAACTACGGTACTTAAAGAGAAGGTCCGCTCACCCTTACAAAAATTAAAAGCCAGCAGCTACACATACTGCAGCTGCTGTGTTTTAATAATAGGACACTTACCTGTCCTGGAGTCCAGCGATGTCGGCACCACAGTTGATGTTTCCATCAGCTGTCAGGTGCTGTCGCCGCCATTACGGGTAAGGGAATCAGGCAGTGTAGCATTACCCTAATATCTCCGCAGTCCTAACTCTTGCAAATTTCTGAGAGTCTCCACAATGGGAGCACATGCATTCTAATGGATAGATAGAGGGCAGGTGAGCCGGAGGTAGCCTTCTTACATAGAAGCTACTACACACCGGCTAGGCTTGCTAAAATATATGGGAATGAAGTGGCGGAGTGCTGGAGATGCTCCTTCTTTCCAGTGGATGCTAACCATGTTTTTTGGCAATGCCCACACATCCAAGGTTTTTGGAAAGAAGTCACAGCGTGCATCTCGGATCTAATATCAGTACCCATTCCATTGATGGTGCGGGTGTACTTGCTGGGATTAGTGAAGGAGGTGGTTCCTACAAGGGCACTGAGAACATTACTCACCATTCTTCTATTCTATGGCAAGAAAGCCATACTACTCAAATGGAAAAACAAACAAGCCCTGGACATTAGCTTGTGGAAGAGGTTGGTCAACTCCATGTTGCCCTGCTATAAAAAAACATACAGAGCGAGGGGATGTGGGAAATATTTTTTATAAGGTATGGAGGGCATGGTACGAATCTGAAAATACAGTGGGTTGAGAAAAATGTATGAGGTTCTTAGACAAAACATAAATGTGTGGCAGAAGAGAAGATGGACCTAAGAAAATGACAAGTTCTCCTAGAAATGCTTTATAAGGTTGAATAAATTAATATAATACAAGGAAAGTGGAACCACATAAATAAAAGGGAAACATACATTAAGACTATTGAAGCTGAATGATAAGGAGCTCACCTATGTTAATGTAACAATATACGACAGGCCAGCTGAGCTGTGACAAAGGGAGGGGGAGAGGGAGGGGAGAAGGTTGGGAATTTGTTAGTTAAGAAATTGTTTGGGCCCTGCATGGCCGCCTTGCTGGGTTAATGTTATGTTGTTGTATGTTTTATATGAAACTTTTCAATAAACAGAAATGTATTTAAAAAAATAAATAAATAAAAAAAGGCACAGGGGTGCACTGGACACCCAGCACATGGCACAATGGCAGCAAAGGTGTCCAGTGTGTCCCCTCACCAATATTACATCAGTAACAGCAAGGAGCACATACAAGCGCAACGCATGCAAGACAAAACCAGACAAAACCAGAGAAAATTCCCAGCTCATCTCACCAACCAGTCTGCTTACAAACCAAATTATCCTGTCTCACTTACTTACTGCATAGGATGCATTAAGGTGAAAAAACGCAAGGGTTTACAAACCCTTTAAATTACAACACGGCTTGTGACACAATTGTAAGAAAGAAAGGGAAGAGAAAGAGAGAAAAGTGAAGGGAAAAATAAAAAGGGAAGGGGAAGGGAAGAAAAGAAAAGGCAAGGTGAATAAAGAAAAGGGAAGGGAAGGAAATAAAGAAAAGGAAAGAGAAAGAAAGGGAAAGAGAATGAAAAGGAAGGGGAGGGAAAGAAAGGAAAGAGAAAGAAAGGGAAGGGGAGGGAAAGAAAGGAAAGAGAAAGAAAGAGAAGGGGAGGGAAAGAAAGAAAGAAAGAAAGAAAGAAAGAAAGAAAGAAAGAAAGAAAGAAAGAAAGAAAGAAAGAAAGAAAGGGAAGGGTAAGGGAAGAGCAAGGGAAGAGAATGAAGAGAAAAGAAAATAGGGAAAGGGTAAGGGAAAAGAAAGGGAAGAGAAAAGTAAGGGAAGAGAAAAGAAGGGAAGGGAAGGGTAAAGGAAGAGAAAGGGAAGAGAAAAGAAGGGAAGGGAAGGGTAAAGGAAGAGAAAGGGAAGAGAAAAGAAGGGAAGGGAAGGGAAGGGAAAGGAAGAGAAAGGGAAGGGAAAGGAAGAGAAAGGGAAGGGAAAGAAAGAGAAAGGGAAGGGATGGGAAGGGTAAAGGGAAAGGGAAACGGAAGGGGAAGGATGATTGAGCTATGGTTTAACTGCCTCCAATTTGACAAGAAAGAAAGTAAGAAAGAAGACAGCTCCTGATTGAAGGTGAAAAGAACGTGTCCCTTTTATATTTACTGTTACTGAGCTATTCATTTTTTATATATACATATATTTTTTAGCTTGATATCCACATTAGTTACATTTTCAAAACTCTCAATAAAATCTCATCCCATTAAATGTCATTCAGTTTACACTTTAAACTTTTTTTTTATATTTACACATCCGTATTTTTTATTTTTTATTTCAACATATCTCTATACATTTTTTCTTCAGGTAACCAGCAGACATTTGCTCATTTTATATTACCAAATAAGATGATTTACCTCTGACAAATTACAAGGCCAAAAAATCGATATTAGCAAACCTTGATTGTAGTCTAAACAGCACCTGAGTGGGTCGTGCTCACAGTCGAGTAGATGAAATATAATTAGCTCTTCGCAGATTACTGGAGAGATGAATTATTTATATGTACAGCCAACACCACTTTGATAAATATTCGGTCTTTCAAATACCCCATTGACTTATTATTTCAAAAGGAGTAAAAATAGAAAGTAAAAAAAAAATGAATCAAACGGTGCCCTGTATAATTAATTGCAGAGCGGAAAGGAGTAAATGCCGGCGGTTGAAATTGTGGCGATCAGAAGGGAATTTCTTCCTTATCTGTACAGTAAGATCATCATGCCGGGAAATGGAACAGGAGTCTCAGGTGGTCTGTCCTTTAATCGCTATACAGTACAACTTTGGTCAGGTTGTATACCGCATCAATTCCTAAGGGCAAAATTGATTAAAGGAGATGTGCAACCGATTTACACAACAAATACCTCCCCCTCTCTAGTTTCATTACACCGAGAGGTGTGGTTTGTAGTTAACAGATTATTTCTGGGATAACCAAAAACATTGTTTGAGATTTTAGTTCAGTGCACAGGAAGTGGCAAGGGCACTGAATCTCAGGCGGGATAAATTTATTTTCTATACTTGCAGTAAATGTACTTGATCTGAAATAAGACTTCATGCATACAGATACATGAAAAAAATGCTCCAAATATGCTGCCAGAAGTTGGCAGAAAAAATGCCTCCAATGATCCGTTTTTATGTGCGTATACGGTATATGCACGTATCGACAAGTTTATGCACATATTGCATTTAGATCAGGGATCCTCAAACTACGGCCCTCCAGCTGTTGCGCATCCCATGAGGCATTGTAAAACTGGACATGATGAGGCATGATGGAAATTGTAGTTCCTGAACAGCTGGAGGGCCGTAGTTTGAAGACCCCTGATTTAGATGCATATGAGTGTAAGCTGATTCTATTGGCTACAATATAAATGTATTTTAGCCACTAGAAAAAAATAAATGTTCATACGAGAATGCTTGGTTGTGTTTACAAAAGTACGGGCATAAAATATGATGAAAACTCCTCTCTTAAAGCAGGTTTGGGGCATTCCTTTTAAATGCCTCTTAGCACTTTTCTTGAATGCTCCTGTAAACGACACAATGGGGGTTAATTTACTAAAACTAGAGAGTCCAAAATCTGGTGCAGCTGTGCAAATCAGTTCAATTAAGCTTTTACTAGAAAAACAAAACCATGCACAGCTGCACCAATTTTGTACGCTCCGCCTTTAGTAAATCAGCATTTAACCAATAGGGTGGATTGACTAAAGGCATATAGACTTTGCAAATGCAGTTGCACTCATGAAGTAATATGGTAAAATAAATATTATTGTACCTATGTATTAACTTGTCTATTCCCCTAGTTAGCTAGTCTATTAAAACTCTGACCACATGTTACTATTGATATCACAATAATACAAGATTAGCTATAAACCCAAGGACACGGCTTAATAACAAAGTTTTATTTATTTCCCAAGAAGATAGGAATACGTTAACACAAAATACTAAATAGATATTACAATATTACAAATCATATAACCAGAATATATAATAAAAGAGATACTTATCGCATGGTCTCCTCGGCTGGACTCAAAATGGTAGAGAAAAAAAAAACACAGAATAGCCTCGGGACTTTAAACAAGGTGGGAGAGATTTGGCACACGTTCACAGAAAATTGTAATAAAATCAATTTATTAATAACAAGATGCTGTAAAACAAATGGGAACAGCAATAAATGTGCGTTACTCAGCATAGTGGCCAAGTCGACAGCATAGGTAAAAAAAATTGGACATACATAAGTAAAAACAATGCATAAACCATGATACACCCAACAAAAGTACCCAGCAAAATGAGCATATAAAAAGCATCAATGGGTCCCTACGCATTTCGCGAATCTGTGTTCGCTCTTCAGGGGCAGATGCATAGTTTACATATCTGAAAAATAATAATAGAAAAAGAGTGGGTGTATGTTAATAAATGAGAGGATGGGGGTAGAAAGTGGTGGGCAAGAGAGGTCAAGACGAAAGAGACCACATACTTACCCAAACCGTTGGGCTGGGTCACCAACCGCTGGTGTCAGGATGTCGGCAATGAGCATATCCAGCTCGGGGGCTGAGGGGACGCAGCGTAACAGAACCGCAACAAGGAACAAATTGGGGGGAACAGCACGGACTGCATGATGCATTTGGTGAACGGTCTCAGATGTACCCGTAGATAGATATATATATATATATATATATATATATATATATATATATATATATATATATATATTTTTTTTAGATATATCTATGGGTACATCTGAGACCGTTCACCAAATACCTCATGCAGTCCGTGCTGTTCCCCCCGATTTGTTCCTTGTTGCGGTATATATATATGTATAATGTGTATCTGTAGAGATGCACCAATCTTACAAACAAAATGGAAACAAAAAAAAAAAAATATATATATATATATATATATATATATATATATATATATATATATATATATATATAGGTAAACAGTGACAACAAAATTGATCGATAATCTCTATTGTGTATAGTGGAATAATACCAACTACACCCCGAGTGTGAAAGAAGTAATGATGTATTACCTACATATGTTGCATTAGCCCCAGCCTAGATGTTACACTCCTAATCCAATGACCGCTAGGTAAGACCATCCAAACACAAATGCGAACTGCAGCCATACCGGACACCCGGATATATCCACGGTGGGTCCACATGCTCCGCCCCAGCGTCATGTATAGATAGTGACGGAATGGAGCGAATTGCGCCAACCATCACATCCGGGATGTACCACACAGCCTGCAACAATGCGACGCCCAAAGGACGTCACATTGTGGGTGTGGGAAACATGACACCGAAGTGCAGGTGGCCACGCCCGCTTCAGAAAGAGCAGGCGGGGACAGCAGAAGGTAAAAAGACCCTCCCTTTTGCACAACGCAGCCCCCGAACTAGACAGTACAACGCCAACATCAGGACAAACAGCAAGAGGGAACCAAAACAGCCCAAGAGAGCCCCCTAAGTGACCAAAACCAACTATGCAGAGGATGATGATACACTGGGTGTACTAGTGAACACTGGCCAATGGTCAAAACAGACCAGATTGTGGGCTGATTGGGTGTCTACCACCCGGATTACTTGAAAAGAAAAAATTAAGGTCTGGGATGACCTCCCACACACCTCCATCCCTAAAATACATTAAAAAAAACACAGAATAGCCCCAGGACTTTAAACGAGGTGGGAGAGATTTGGCACACGTTGACAGAAAATTGTAATAGAATCAATTTATTAATAACAAGATGATGTATAAACAAATGGGAACAGCAATAAATGTGCTTTGCCCGGCATAGTGGCCAAGTCGACAACATAGGTAAAAACAAATGTCAATTCATTACAATTGATATTCATCCATTAATCAATAACAATGTTCATTGTAAGTTGCTAAGCCAGCGGATAGGTCTACATCATACAGAGTGGAAAAATTGGACATACATGAGTAAAAACAATGCATAAACCATGATACAGCCAACAAAAGTACCCAGCAATATGAGCATATAAAAAGCATCGATGGTGCCCTAGGCGTTTCACAAATTTATGTTTGCTCTTCAGGGGCAGATGCATAGTTTAAATATATGAAAAATAATAATAGAGAAAGAGTCTGCTCTTTCTGAAGTGGGCGTGGTCACCTACACTTTGGCATCAGGTTTCCCACGCCCACAATGTGACGTCCTTTGGGCGTCGCATTGTTGCGGGCTGTGTGGAACATCCCGGATGTGACGGTTGGCGCAATTCGCGCCATTCCGTCACTATCCCTACATGACGCTGGGGGCGGAGCATCCGGACCCACCGTGGATATATCCGGGTGTCCGGTACGGCTGCAGTTCGCATTTGTGTTTGGATGGTCTTACGTAGTGGTCATTGGATTAGGAGTGTAACATATAGGCTGAGGCTAATGCAACATATGTAGGTAATACATCATTACTTCTTTCACACTCGGGGTGTAGTTGGTATTATTCCACTATACACAATAGAGATTATCGATCAATTTTGTTGTCACTGTTTACCTATATATATATATATATATATATATATATATATATATATATATATATTCCCTTGGAATATTTTTGTTTGGTTTATATGCCCCCCCCCCCCCCAACCGCTAGTGTAAACAGAGGCAACAACAATAAAAACCTGCCAGAGGTTCTGACACTTTCTTCACAAACCAGATGACGCTGCTCCAGGTTGGTTCACTACAACACAACCTCTCACTTGTTTCTTCAATTCAGGTATAAGCCCAGCTCACAGAGCAGCTTGTAAACAGAGGAAAGACGATCCAGACAGCTGTACTCCCATGATAAAGTCTCCTTTATTGCAGTAAATCCTTAAAACAATACAGAAAAATAGTGGAGCCCGACGTGTTTCGTGCCTGTCTCAGCACTGAGACAGGTGGGAAACTTGTCAACCTTTAGCCTCCAACTGCTTTTCTATGTTGTTTTAAGCATTTACTGCAATAAAGGAGACTTTATTATGTGAGTAGAGCCGTACGGATCATCTTTGCTCTGATAAGTTCGCACTGAAGTGTTTTTTATTACCATTGGCATCATCGTTAAAGAGATTTCCCCTCACTTCCTGGACCAGTGACACAACAGGAAGTGAATACTGTCCACTGGAGGCGCAGGCAGAAGTAAAACATCTGATTGAGATTCTGACCCTTCTTTGCAATCTCCAAAACTCTGTTCCCTTTTATAATAGTTTTCATCTGTTTGATCTCCTGTGCCTGACTCTTCACCCTTGAAATCTTCTACCTACCCCTGACTGTTAGTAGCCATTCATTATACATAATGAAGACACCGTCGTCACACCAAAGGCAGACTTTTATCTCTATTGGGGCTTTGATCCTTTAACTCTCCATGATGTCTGAAGATATGAAGAGTCCATAAATTCTGGATGTGGCCATTGTGTCTGACCAATGTATTATTAATATCTCATGTAATATGTATTGTGTGCATTATACTAAATGCTAACAAGGACGGCTAAGGAGGTGAGAGTCTCTGAGCTGTAAATTCCTGCACATGGCTTGACTGCAAAATATGCCAGATCCGTGCCGCCATGTTTAACCACTTCAGCCCCGGAAGATTTGGCTGCTGAATGACTGGGCCATTTTTTGCAATTCGGCACTGCGTCACTTTAACTGACAATTGCACGGTCGTGCAACACTGCACCCAAACACAATTAATGTCCTTTTTTTTCCCCCACAAATAGAGCTTCCTTTTGATGGTATTTGATCACCTCTGCGGTTTTTATTTTTTGCGCTATAAACATATTGAAAAAAAAAACACAATATATTGTACTTTTTGCTGTAATAAATATTCCCATTTAAAAAAAAAAATAAAAACTATTTTTTTTTCTCAGTTTAATCCGATACGTATTCTTCTACATATTTTTTGGTAAAAAAAAAAAATCGCAATAAGCGGATGTAGCACTAACCCCCGACGGAGCTGCTGGTTTGATTGGGCTTACTGTTACCTTCTTCACCTTGATTTGCGTCTAGGGGTTCCTGTGGTAGATGGCCCAGAAACTTTAGAGACTGATGGCAGATCCGCCCACAGGGATCCTTATTTGCAAAAACGTAGTCAATGAACAGCCTCTTAGTATAGGATCAGAGGGTTAGGAAGAAAGTTCAGGTACTCTTAGTGTCAAAGTCAATAATAAAGAACTTGCTTACTTCGACTAAATCCAGAGAATTGCCATTCACAGCTGGATGTTCACACAAGTTGTATAGTCCCTTTCTCACAAGGCCTAGCACCCAACAAGGTGCTCAAATCAGGAATAAGTCTCTGCCACAGACTTTGTTGTAGAACAGGTAGGAATAAGTCTCTGCCACAGACATTGTTGTAGAACACGTATGAAACTAGGACTTGTAGAACACTCGTGTGGTACCAGTATCTTTTAGCCAGTTTAGCGATACCCACAAAACTGGATTCACTTATGTACTTCAGCCCTACCAGGCTCTTAGTAAGAAGCCAACCCGTGCGTGGCCTTCTTCTGAAGAGTCCTCCCCTGGATAGCTATGAGGACGCTGGGCCTCTCCATGACCGGAGATGGCACCGGGCCACCTCTGAATCCTTTCCTTCGTTTCCCTGCCTTGGGCTAGCCAGCCCCGAGACATAAAGTCAGGTGGATCCGCACGCCAGACCATAGCCTTCCTTGGGGCTGGTCAGGAGGACCAGGACCATGGAGTCAGAACATACTTCTTAACCGGAACCCCGAACCACATGACATCCGCATCTTAAGTACCCTCTCCCAGAAAGCACAGCAAGAGTGACCCTCCCACTGGGCTGGCTCCGAGAGAAAGTAACCTTAAAGCACCCAACCAGACTGTGGTTCCATGCCTGTCAGAAGAGACAGTGCCCCCTATGGCCAGGCTGAACACCCTATAGTCCAGTCAGACTGATGCTGAGGTCAAAATTTGGAACAATTGTACCCAAACCAAATTTCAGTTTAGGAGTAACTTTAAATTTCAAAACATATAGCGCGTGCTCTTCAGGAGCCAGCGCTACACGGATATTGATTGGTTTGCACAAAAGTTCTAGCGTCTACAAAAAAGGGGATAGATTTATAACATTTTTATTAAAAAAAATTCTACTAGTAATGGCGGCGATCTGAGATTTTTATCGGGACTGCGACATTATGGCAGACACATCGAACACTTTTGATACATTTCTGGGACCATTGGCATTTACACAGCGATTAGTCCTATAAAAATGCACCGATTACTGTAAAAATTTCACTGCCAGGGAAGGGGTTAACACTAGGGAGCGATCAAGGGGTTAACTGCATTCAATATGTGTGTTTCTAATTGTAGGGGGAGGGGACTGACCTAGATGAAATTACGGATTGTGGTTCCCAGCTAATAGGAACTCACGATCTGTTGCGCCTCTCAGAATAGGGATTTGTGTGTTTACACACATACATTCCTATTCTGCCTCTCGTGCCTGCAATCGCTCGTGGCCTATGGTCATCACGACTGTCGGCCATGAGCATCAGCACCCTGCTGTGCAGCGGGCGCGTGTGCATGCCTCCGGCAGCGCACCTGCTATCCCGATCTCGTGATGATGGCGGCTGGTCGGAAAGTGGTTAAAGCTGAATTTCAGGCAGATATAAAGAGGAAAATGAATGCAGCTAAGGTGTATCTAAATACAAGTAATGTAAATACCTGAATATGACCTGATGTCACCCCTTGCAGTCCCTGTACAGCAGAGCTGGAGTGTGAGAGGAAGAAGCAGCACAAAGAGTTAATCAGTTCATATTTTTACAAAAAGCATGCTGGCCTCACAGGAGGAGAGAGCAGAGTGACAGAGAAATGAGATGATCACTGTGCTCCTTCTCTATTCACCTTCTAGTCACAGAATGGGACGGATTCAGGGTGACCTGGGCTCTGAGGAAGTGTGTTGAATGATGCTGGTCATCACACCGAGGACCCCAGTGGCAGAAAAAAGGTCCTGCAGGAGGAATCTCTGGATTGGAGTTGAATATTGCAGCAAAAGTTAGATTCATGATTTTATCTTTTAATTGGCTATTCATTTTATTAGGGTTGTGCCGATACTAAGCATTTGCATGGGTATTGGTACTCGTGCAAATGAACAGATACCTGAAATCGATACTTTCAGGTTTTTTTTTTTTTCAGCTGTCAGGAGGATTTAAAGTGCTTGGGTGTAACTTAATTTTTTTTTACACTTTTCAATTTTTTTTTTTCCCTAAACATTTTTTTAATCACATAGAGTGACAAAAAGGCAATTGCAATAAATAGTTAAATGCTTCAAAATGTTTTCAAAAACATAATAAATGCACCCACGTTTGCAGAAAAAAATATTTTATTTGGAGCAACTGTTCTTACAGTGTGCAACTGCACTTTGCAAAGTGCACAGTCTTTTTGCCTTTAGTAAATCAACCCCTCTGTGTTTAATTTCTTTACATTTTTTGATAAATAGGGGTACTATGTGGTGGTCAGCATCCAGAGGCCCCTTATTTTTAAAGGGTTTTACAATTCTGATAAACCCCCTGCCTGCAGACCCCTACAACTATCAAGACAAGGTTGTGGGGAGGAGAACCTTGTCCTTTGCACCCTTCCCTTGTTGAGGTCATGTGGCCAGATAAGGTTCAGCAGGAGGCACACACTCATACTTCACCCTTTCCTGGCCTACCAAGCTCATGCTCGGATAAAGGGATAAGGATCTGGTATGAGTTTTGAAGTTACTTCAAGCAGTTTCTGTTTTTTTGTCAACATTTGCCACATGTGGTGAGCAGTATCTGGGGCTCCCTTATTTTTAAAGGGAGCTTTCAGATTATGATATCCCTCCCCTCCTGCAGACCCCCACAACCACCAGGACAGGGTTGTGGGGAGGAGGAGGACCATTTTCTCTCCACTCTTCCCTTGTTGAGGGAAGGTTCAGGAGGGGGCACGGGCTCATGCTTCCCCTTTTCATGGCCTACCAAGCTCATGCTCAGATATGGGTCTGGTATGCATTTTCACAAGATAAAATAAACAGTGGGCAGACAAAAGGAAAAGGTTCCGATCATTGCATTCCAAACAGACCCAACAGTCATGCAAGTTGAAGCAGCCCCAGTCTAGCTCTGTCCTGGCCCTGCCTCAACACATTTCATCCCACCTCTGGGGCTTAGTCATGACTAAGGCCTGGGGTAGGGCGAAACATGTCTGGGCATGGTCAGAACAGATCTAGGCTAGCACTGCTTCAACTTGCATGACCATCGGGTCTGTTTGGAATGTAGTGATCGGGACCTCTTCCTCTTGTCTGATCACATAGAGCTGGGATGAACTCCTGATGCAGAGACAGCACCCGCAGTAAGTCCACCGGTTTTTGGACACAGGAGCCCAAGTTTCTTTATTCAGGTTTCGAAATAAGCAGTGATGTTATAATAACTCATCCATCTTAGTAAACTGAGCCTTTTGCGTCCATACAGAGACAATGATCCTCCCTATCACAATGTGCTGAGCCTTCTCATTTCTCCATTCTGAAGCCAGCACAGTATCAGCAAAGCTAAAATTATCCCTAGTCATGTAGAATATAATAAAAAGCTTTACAATTGTGAACATCAGGGAGGCAATTGTATGAATCTGAATAATTGCTCCAGTCTGACAGCACTGTAAATACAGATGGACTTTCCATGCACCACTGTGCAAAAATTGAGACCGTTTTTGTTCATTGTCTACAGGCAATAGATAAGCAGTGGGTTGGATCCAGTTCAAATGTATTTAAAGGAAAACGATGGTATGTGTTCAGTGAGCGTACAAATTAGGATATCAACTTACCATTTATACAAAATCAGTTTTCAAATTTTACTTGCAGAAGTAGAGCCTAGTATACCCTGTATTGGGTAAGCCATCAATTACTGCAAAACGTTTGGAGTGATACCCTTTCAAGGCTTACCTAAAGTGGTTGTAAAAGTCACTTGTTTTATTACTAGAATCCCCCTCTGATGTCAGCTAGGAGGAGGGGAGGAGAGCGGCGGGCGGTACCTCCATACATTATTATACATTGTACATACATTGGGCTGATCTGAGGTCTGAAGTACATGCATTGGGCTGATCTGAGGTCTGAAGTACATGCATTGGGCTGATCTGAGGTCGGAAGTACATACATTGGGCTGTTCTGAGGTCTGAAGTACATACATTGGGCTCATCTGAGGTCTGAAGTACATACATTGGGCTCATCTGAGGTCTGAAGTACATACATTGGGCTCATCTGAGGTCTGAAGTACATGCATTGGGCTGATCTGAGGTTTGAAGTACATACATTGGGCTGATCTGAGGTCTGAAGTACATGCATTGGGCTGATCTGAGGTTTGAATACATACATTGGGCTGATCTGAGGTTTGAAGTACATACATTGGGCTGTTCTGAGGACTGAAGTGCATGCATTGGGCTGATCTGAGGTCTGAAGTACATGCATTGGGCTGATCCAAGTCTGAAGTAGATGCATTGGGCTGATCTGAGGATAAAGTACATGCATTGGACTGATCTGAGGTCTGAAGTACATACATTGGGCTGATCTCTGATGTCATCTTGGGTCTCTATGCTTCTCTATGCAGTGCAGGCAAATCATGGCTAGTGGGAGTTGCTGGTAGGGAGCTGTACATAGTTTACTGAAAACATTACAGCAGCTGGTCTCAATGCTCCCCTCAATAGCCCTCAGCCCTGATGCAAGCAGTGGGAATGCTTTTGGGAGGAGTTATGCAAAGATAAACAAGCCTTAAAGTGGTTGTAAACCCTTACAAACCACTTTGACCTACAGGTAAGCCTAGATTAAGGCTTACTTGTAGGTCCAAGAAATATCTCCTAAACCTATACGGTTTAGGAGATATTCACCTGAAGACAGCCACCGCTGTCTACGGCGCATGCGCCGTAGACAGCGGCGCTCTGGCGCACTGGGTAAGCCGCAGATCGCAGCGATATGCCGCACGTGTCGGCTTCCATGCGCATGCGCGGGAGTGACGTCATTGCTGCTCTGGTGAATAACAGCGCCGTAGCAGCGAGACCCACGGAGACCCACCAAGAAGATGGATGCTCGGAACTACAGGGGACAGCCGTGACTTCGCTGGCTCCTGTGTCAGGTAAGTGACACATAATGGACTACTATGCTATGCATAGTAGTCCATTATGCTTTACCTTTGCAGAGAATCAAAGAGGAAGTAAACCCATCAGGATTTACTTCCTCTTTAAATGGTGGGTATCAGTCTGGAGTTTTAGGCATTCCTAGCAGGCTACATTTGCATGGAGTGCCCTAGGAAACACCCACTGATCTGAGGTTTGAAGTACATGCACTGAGGCTGATCTGAGGTCTGATGTACATACATTGGGCTGATCTGAGGTCTGAAGTGCATGCATTGTGTAGAGATGAGCCCGATGTTCGAGTCCAATGTAAGTTCAACTTGAACATTGGGTGTTCACCTGTTCGCTGAATAGTGAACAATTTGGGGTGTTCACGGCAAATTCAAAAGCTGCTGGACACCCTTTAAAAGTCTATGGGAGAAATTAAAAGTGCTAATTTTAAAGGCTTATATATGGTATTGTCATAAAAAGTGTTTGGGGACCCGGGTCCTGCCCCAGGGGACATGTATCAATGCAAAAAAGTAATTTTAAACTACGCGCGGCTATAATGAATTGTCAGTCCCGGCAATACAGATAAAAGTCAATGAAAAAACGTCACGGGGTCCCCCAAAAATCCATACCAGGCCCTTTGGGTCTGGTATAAATATTAAGGGGAACCCTGAACCAATTTTTTTTTTTATTGTGTGGGGGTCCCCCAAATTCCATACCAGGCCCTTCAGGACTGGTATATGGCGTGGGGGTCTCCCCAAAAATCCATACCAGACCCTTATCAGAGCACGCAACCTGGTAGGCCGCAGGAAAAGAGGGGGGCAAGAGAGCACTCCCCCACTTGAACCATACCAGGCCACATGCCCTCAACATGGGGAGGGTGCTTTGGGGTAGCTTGATGGGGTGCTTGATGGGGACAAGGGCCTCATCCCCACAACCCTTGCCCGGTGGTTGTGGGGGTCTGCGGGTGGGGGGCTTATCGAAATCTGTAAGCCCCCTTTAACAAAGGGACCCCCAGATCCTGCCCACCCCCCCCGTTTGAAATGGTAACGAGTACATTGTACCCGTACCATTTCACAAAAAAAGTGTCAACTTGTTAACAAACCACAAGACACACTTTGGGACAAGTCCTTCATTAAAAATTGAAAAATAAATAAAAATTTCCCACGAAGTCCATTCATCTTCTTCTCTTGCTCCGCCGACGAACCGAAAAAAATAAATTGCATGCCGCCACCAGTCCACCTCCATGGGACCCACCCGCTGTAATGACAGTCCTCTCAGGTAACAGTTCTATTATAATGGAAGGCGGGGCCACACAGTGACGTACCCGGGTGACCCCGCCCCCTCTGAGGCACGGGGACTTCCTAATGGCTTACCCGTGGCATCAGGTTTAACTTTTGTTCTTTTATATTTGTTGCCCATTGCAAGGCACTGACGAGTAGCATTGTCTAATATGTTCTTAAAACACTCCGACTTCTTTTAAGTGTTCTTTGTTGGAAGAATTTGATCCCTATTAGTGTCATGAAATATGAAGCACTGATTAGTAAAGTTGGATCTTTTGAAATTTTGTGTTCTTGTACTACCCTCATGTCTCCCTTTTCTATAATTCCTGTCCTTGCTTTCTTTATTTTGGCTGGTAACAAGGCGAAGTCTGGCCTAAAATCAGTGAAAGCTTTTATTTCCCATCTGCTTAACTGCTCATAGCCACAGGGCATAACATACCTTTCCAAGTAAAGTGTTGGTGTTTCTCAGAATAACGTATATTTTATTTATTAAAAGCCATTTTTATTACAGCTTGCATTCACTATCTAAGACTTCAATTTTTCTATAATTTTCCTGTGGCAGCGAGGCAGACAGGATTGCTGGTCATATACTACATATTTCCTCTACACAAGAAATGTATGGAATAGTTAAAGTGTATCATTTAATAGAATGTAATAATCGAAATAACCTCCAAATTATTGAGTTTTAATTTAAGGGAACTGTTAAGACCCCTATACACCTGATCGTGCTGTACCACAAAGTATATATTTTCATCCACTGAACAGCCCATTTAAACCAAACGCACTAAAAACTACATTTGTGTATCTGAGACTGATATTGCCATTTATTAGATTTTTTTTCACTTTATGTTGGTATTTGTTTTTTGAAGACAATATGGTTATGGTGCTTACAATATACTAGGAGGGTTCCACCACTATCGGTACATCTATTCAATTGGGGTAGCAGTGCATTTTTTTGTATACATTTTTATTCCAGGTTTGGGAACACAACAGGAAACAGCTGGCATCATGTGATAGCTGTGGGCCAATCAGCAGCAATTACAACTGTTATGGATGAAATTCATTTATAATTTTTAGAGATGGCATTGCGGTTCGCCCGGCGGTCGGTTTGCGTCAAATTTTGCTTGTTCGCAATTGAACAAACCGGCGGACTTCTGGTGCTGATCGCGCGGCAGACATATGCGTTTACATTGTGAAGAACTTTGACCCATGACACATCCATCATGGGGTACAGGACAGCCAATTGAGACATTTCAGCACATGGACAATTGGACATTCCCCCTACCTTATAAATAGACCTGATCTGGTGGCCATTTTACATTCTGTCTTTTGTCAGTATAGGGAAAGGACGCTGTGTGGAGCAGGGACAGTCAGTTTAATCACTAGCGTAGCTATTACTATTAGGTTCACAAAAGTCCTTTTAAGGATTGGTAAAGGTGTACAGTATATAGGGTTGTAATACACTTATAATATACTTTCTTTCAAATATAGAAAGTATATTATGGTGCACTGCCGTGCTGCTGAGTGCTGACCGATTCTGCAGCTGTCTTTTATCAGTGTAGGGAGGGACAGTTTGGTATTTGGAGCAGGGACAGTCTGCAATTCACTAGCTACTAGGTCCACAAAGGTCCTTTTAAGGACTGATATAGGTGTTCAGTATATAGGGTTGTACACATATAATATACGTTCTTTCAAATATATAAAGCATATTATACTTCACTGCTGTGCTGCTGAGCTGAGTGCTGACCGATTCTGCAGCTGTCTTTTATCAGTGTAGGGACTGAGGGACAGTTTGGTGTTTGGAACAGGGACAGTCTGCAAATCCCTAGCTACTAGGTCCACAAAGGTCCTTTTAAGGACTGGTATAGGTGTACAGTATATAGGGTTGTACATGTATAATATACTTTCTTTCAAATATAGAAAGCATATTATACTTCACTGCTGTGCTGCTGAGTGCTGACCACTTCTAATGCTGTCTTTTATCAGTGTAGGGTCTGAGGGACAGTTTGGTGTTTGGAGCAGGGACAGTCTGCAAATCACTAGCTACTAGGTCCACAAGGGTCCTTTTAAGGACTGGTATAGGTGTACAGTATATAGGGTTGTACACGTATAATATACTTTCTTTACAATATAGAAAGTATATTATACTTCACTGCTGTGCTGCTGAGTGCTGACCGATTCTGCAGCTGTCTTTTATCAGTGTAGGGAGGGACAGTTTGGTATTTGGAGCAGGGAAAGTCTGCAATTCACTAGCTACTAGGTCCACAAAGGTCCTTTTAAGGACTGGTATAGGTGTACAGTATATAGGGTTGTACACATATAATATACTTTCTTTCAAATATATAAAGCATATTATACTTCACTGCTGTGCTGCTGAGCTGAGTGCTTACAGATTCTGCAGCTGCCCGTTTCTCAGTGTAGAGAGGGGCAGTTTTGTTTTTGGACAAGGGACAGTCTGCAATTCACTAGCTACTAGCTAGCTACTACTAGGTCCACAAAGGTCCTTTTAAGGACTGGTGTAGGTGTACAGTATATAGGGTTGTAATACACGTATAATATACTTTCTTTCAAATATAGAAAGCATATTATAGTGCACTGCATGCAGTGCTGCTGACCGATTCTGCAGCTGTCGTTTCTCAGTGTAGGGAGGGACAGTTTGGTTTGTGGAGCAGGGACAGTCTGCAATTCACTAGCTACTAGCTAGCTACTACTAGGTCCACAAAGGTCCTTTTAAAGACTGGTATAGGTGTACTATTTGGTGTGCAGTATATAGGGGTGTAATACACGTATAAAATACTTTCAAATATAGAAAGCATAGTATAGTGCATTTCCACTGTGCACCATTGTGACTGCTGAGCTGTTCTGCAGCGATACTACAAAGAGTGACAAACGCAATTAGAAAAAAGTATTATAACTGGTGCGATAGACCAGTGGCCCCCCAAAACGACAGATTGAAGCGGGGTGTTATATACCTTCTTCTACATATACTGCTCTTCTCTAGAGACTTTTGTCACAGGGTCATTTAAAAAATGACAGGCAGAGGAAGAGGCAGGCCCTTCCGCAGAGGTGGTAGGGGTAGGGCAGGAGCAACAGGCTTCAGCCAAAGTGGCAAATTGCAGAAGGTGCGTTCGATTACATCAAAGGATGCACCAGACTTGGTTGAGTGGCTCACTCATCCTCTCGATCTACACCCTCTTCTTCACTCTCTGCTGTGTGCACCCCCAAAGACACTACCACCAACACCACCACCACCATATACCCTCCGCTTGAGTCACAGGAATTATTTTTAGATCCATCACAAGACATTGCTGATGTGCAGCCACTCTTGGCATTGGATCAGGAAGAGGAGTTAGCAACAACCGCCGCTCAGCAGTCTGACAATAGTACCTAGATCAGCCCAAAGAGGAGGTTGGTCCCCGCTGTTGCTGCCTACTCCGAGATCTCTAATTATAGCGGTGGGGAAAGTGACATCGATGATGATGTGTCTACTGATGTCACATGGGTGCCCACAAGAGAGGAAGAGGAGGGGAGCTCAGAGGGAGATATGGACCAGCAGATAGGGAGGAGAAGCAGGCGGAACTTAGATTGCACAGGAGGGACAAAGCAGACTGCTAATGTATCAGGAGCGGGGGATCAACCATGTACGGTCACATCTGGCTCTCCCAGGACACCGGCACATGGCTCCGCAGTGTGGGCTTTTTTAACGTGTCCACTGCTGACAATAGTGTTGCCATCTGCAGCCTTTGCAGTCAACGCAAAAGTCGCGGTAAGCCCAACACTCACCTAGGGATGACCACCTTAACCTCCCTGGTGGTATGATTAGTTCTGGTTTTAGGTGCTGAAAATATTTTGCATGGAAATTTGGCGTTTTATATTGTAGTCCTGTAATTCTTAGGAATAACTCTCTTAAATCTGTTCAAACCAGAGTCTAGCAGACATCCTGGGTATGATAAAGTTTATAATATAATAAATAAAAATAAAAATTATTCAATAATGTAATCAAATCCTACAACTCTGAAAAAGGGACACTTTCTGGTTGCTATAGACAATCTCCAAATTTCAGGCAGAAAAAACAGTATTTATAATATCAAAGTGCATGCAGGGCACTGGAAAGACCACTAGGGACAAAGGGGGTGTGTAATTTTTTTATACAGTACTGTAATCTGTTACAGATTACAGTACTATGTGTGTTTTGTGTCTTTTTACTTTTTTTAATTTGGTGCCGATCTCCGCTCCCGTGCGCCGTAACATCACAGGGAATGGAGATCGGCGGTATTCGGGCACTGTGTGAATTGAGCGGAGGACAACTCGATCACACAGCGTGGAGGACATCGCTGGATCCAGGGGACAAGGTAAGTAACTCTCCCTGTGTCCTCCCTGTATCCAGCGATGAGATCCCGAGTCTGGCTCGGGGTTACCACTCGTGATACTAAAATCCCAACCTGAGCCAGACTCGGGATCACCGCCAGGGAGGTTAAGAAGGCACATGAGCTGCCATCACCGAGCCCAGTGGGAGCAATGGAACCTACAAAGCCACACTCCAGGCTCTCACCGTCCAACCTCGTCTTTTACTTTCTCTCCTTACAATTGTCCTCCACTCCACCTTCCATCATGCTGTCCTCACGTTTGACTGGAAAAATGCAGGCTTCAGTGGGCCAAATGTTTGAGCATAAAAAATAATGTTGCCGGATAACCCTCTTGCCCAATGGCTGACCGCTTGCTTGTCAGAACTGATAGCCTGACAACTTCTGCCATATAAACTGGTGGACTCGGAGGCCTTTTGAAAATTTGTGGCCATTGGAACACCACAATGGAAGGTCCCAGGAAGGAAGTATTTCTCACAGAAGGGCATCCCAGAGCTATATGGCCATGTTCAGCGGCAAGTGAATGTATCTCTGGCACACAGTGTGGAGCCAAGATACATCTGACCACAGGCACGTGGTCTAGCAAACACGGGCAGGGAAGGTATATAACTTTTACTGCCCACTGTAGATTTGGTTTTACCGCCACAGATTGTATGCAGGCCTGGCTCTTCTTCTCCTCCTCCTTCTCCATCCTTCCTCTCCTCCTCGGCTGACTCCTCCTGTTCCGCTGCTAGTGTCTCTTCCGCTGCGCCGCCGAAGATCCCCAGAACCTATTTGACATGCCAGGTGAGACGTTGCCATGCTGTACTGTGTATGTTGTGCCTGAAAGCCAAGAGCCACACTGGCCCTGCACTCCTTTCAGCTTTGCGTTCACAGGCAGATCAGTGGCTAACACCGCTCATTTTGACAGTTTGTAAAGTGGTGTGTGACAACGGTGCCAATCTGCTTAGCGCATTGAAACAGGGCAAAATTACACACGTGCCATGCATGGCACACGTCTTAAACTTGGTCGTGCAGCAATTCATTGTCAAATACCCTGGAGTCCAGGACATCTTGCGGCAGGCAAGGAAAATCTTGGCCCATTTCAGAAGATCTTACACAGACATGGCTCATCTTGCTGACATTCAGCGGCGACACAATCTGCCGGTCAGACATCTTATTTGCGATTTCCCGACGTGATGGAACTCAACCTTCTATATGCTTGATAGGCTGCTCCAGCAGAAACGTGCAGTTAACGACTACCTGTACGAACTCTGCGGCAGAACAGGTTCTGGGAGCTTGGTTTTTTTTCACCGCGCCAGTGGCTGCTCATGCGCGACGCATGAAGACTTCTGCAGCCATTTGATGAGATCACCAAACTGGTCAGTGGCAGCCATGGCGCCATCAGTGAAATCGTACCTTATGCCTTCTTTATGGAGTGTGCATTGCTTTGTGTCATTGATCAAGCTGTGGAGGAGCAGGAGCAGGAAGATGAGGAAGTCACAATGCTGGATGAATTCCCGGGGGGGGGGGGCTACTCTATCTGAGACAAGTCAACAACAGGAGTCTGAAGAGGAGTCAGAGGAGGATGGTGCTGGGGCGGATGAGGAGGAGCAAGAAGAGCATGCTTTAAACCTTTCTGGGATCCCTGTTGTTGTCTGTGGATGGGGAGAGGAGAACGAGGAGGACAACATTATCCTGGATGATGAGCAGGAGCCAGGCCACCACACCACTTCCAGTTTAGTGCGAATAGGGGCCTTCATGCTCCAGTGTTTTAACAGGGACCCCCGTATAAAAAGCATAAAGGTCAAGGACCAGTACTGGGTGGCAACGTACTTAGACCCCTGGTACAAACACAAAATGCCGGAAATGTTACCACCATCACAGATGGCTGTCAGAATGGAGCACTTCCAGGCCTTGCTTAGAGAAATGCTGCATTCTGCTTTTGCGTGCGCTGGCAGAGGAATTCCCACTCCCAGAGAAAGAGTTGCGGGTACCAATCCAACAGTGCCTGCAAGAAGAGGGCGGTTTGAAGATGTGTTTGTCACTTTTGATATGAGATCATTCTTTCAGCCGTCCCATTGACAGGTCTCATCCGGATCCAGCATCAGGGAACGCCTAGACCAACAAGTGTCCGACTACATCGGGTTAACGGCCGATGTGGACGCTCTGAGAAGTGATGAACCTCTGGACTACTGGGGGGGAAGGCTTGACCTCTGGCCAGAGCTTGCCCAATTTGCAATGGAACTGTTGGCTTACCCCTCGTCCAGTGTTCTGTCCGAAAGGATGTTCAGCGCAGCAGGGGGGATCATGACCGATAAGCACACTTGCCTTGCTCACGACAGTGTTGACTACCTCACATTTATAAAAATGAATGAGGCATGGATCTCGGAGGAATTCAACACATGTGACCAGTAGACCATGTATATGCATAACTCTATAATTGATTTATTTAATCTAGCACACGGACCTTTTTTCTACCTTTGGCTCACTTCCTTGTACAAAAAAAGCACACCGTACTAGATCCCCGTACCCTCCTGTTTGAAGAGGTTGAGCGGTGTCATATTTTTGGGTCCCGCAGCGAGTTGCTGGTATCAGTGCTGGTGTCAGTACTCTCTGTCTCGGTGCTGGTGTGGTGTCAGTGCTCTCTATCACGGTGCTGGTGTGGTGTCAGTGCTCTCTATCACGGTGCTTGTGTCAGTGCTCTCTCTCTATCTCGGTGCTGGTGTCAGTGCTCTCTATCATGTTGCTGGTGTCAGTGCTCTCTCTCTATCTCAGTGCTGGTGTCAGTGTTCTCTCTCTATCTCGGTGCTGGTGTCAGTGTTCTCTCTCTATCTCAGTGCTGGTGTGGTCTCAGTGCTCTCTATCACGGTGCTGGTGTCAGTGCTCTCTATCACGGTGTTGGTGTCAGTGCTCTCTATCACGGTGCTGGTGTCAGTGCTCTCTATCTCGGTGCTGGTGTCAGTGCTCTCTATCTCGGTGCTGGTGTCAGTGCTCTCTATCTCGGTGCTGGTGTCAGTGCTCTCTATCACGGTGCTGGTGTCAGTGCTCTCTATCACGGTGCTGGTGTCAGTGCTCAGTCTCTATCATGGTGCTGGTTTCAGACAGGGAGATAGCAGCGGAGAAGCCAATCAGCAGGCAGTGCCAGCACCATGGCTGAGGATCATCACTGGACTGGCACCTCCGGACCACCGCAGTGGAGCCCTGCATAGGTGGGGGTAAGGGCCGGGCAGAGGGAGGGGCTCAAGCACAGGTTGGCACACTGGGACACTGGCACAGGACTGCGCTGCCCTGACTGTGGCACTGATCATCTCCTGCACCCCCTTCATAGCCTGCCCTGACCTTGTTTCTACTTCATAGCCTTCATGCGCTCCTAAATTGTCAAAATGTCACAGATAAAAAAAGAATGGGAACCTTGCAGTTTGCAAACTTTTGGCAGCATTCGTGGTTCATGTTCACGAAACGTCCCATTGGAAGTTCGTCCATCACTATTTATAAGCTTTGTAGCTTTGATGACGTTGGACCATGTGATCACCTAGCGATCGCATGATCCCCCAGCTGTCTCTAACCTAGAACAGGCTGGATCGTGTACACGTACGTTCTCCAGCCTGCCCGTGCTGCCCGCCCACAGAAAAAGTACTGTAGGTGCTCTTAAAGCGGTTAAGTAAAACTAGAGGCAATTTTTTTACTTTTTTTGGATAGCGTAAGGGAGGGTTTTAACCCCTGTCACTTTTTTTGCCATCTGTATCCCATTGGGTAGATTTCCCTTCACTTCCTGTCCCATAAACAAAACTGAAAGTGAGAGGTAATCCATGTAAATTACAGGAATTCCTTGGGGCCCCACAGGTCACCAGAACTAGTGCCCCCATTGAAAGATTTCCCTTCTATTATTGTTCTGGGGACAATCCAAAATGTGGAACTTTTTTTATTTTCAGTGATAATGGTAAACAGGACAAATGGAGAATCTACATAATAAGGGCAGAGGTAGTAATAAAAATACTTTATTTATATGCTAAAGCTTATTTTCAATCTGCCTACTTTTTGCCTTTCTTGGTTCCTCCCCAACCCTATCAACAAGCTAATGACTTTTTTTTTTTATTTTTTTTTTATGAAACCATTCAGTTTTCTTTTAATACCTGTCTTGAGATCCAGCGATGTCATTACTGGGTCTCTGTGCTTTTCTTCGCAATGCAGGCAGATTATGGTTGGTGGGAGGGGTCAACAGGTTGCTGTACATAGCTTCCTGAAAACATGACAGCACCCGGCCTCAGTACTCCTCTCAGCCTTCAGCATTTATGTAAGCAGTTGGGTGACTCATGGGAGGAATTATGCAAATATCAAAATGCCTTGATGAGTGGGTCTGTAGGGGTGGGTAATCCTAATCAGAATGTATCTGTATGCCAGCCACTTTAGGAAACGCTCAGGAACTGATTTTGGATCAGTAGACCTGGCTCACAATCTGAATTCTAAATCATTCCAAATGTTGAGGTGAGGGGTCTATGCAGACTACTTGAGTTCCCCCACACCAAACTCACCAAACCATGTCTTTATGGAGCTGGCCTTGTTTACAGGGACCTGGTCATGCTGGAACAAAAGACCTTTCTCAATACGTTACCCAATGTTGGAAGGGCACGATTCACTAAAATGTCTTTGTATGCTGAAACATCAACAGTATACTCCAATGAAGATTCCTGAACTCTCATCTCAATCATTAGAGATCGGCAGAACAACCCCCCTGTTCAATTCGCAGCAGAAGTCCCGAACAGGGGAAATGTTCTAACCCGAATGGCGAATGAATCCCATCGAAGTCAATGAGATCCAAACAGGAAAAATAGATTTGAAGGCTCATATGCAAGTAATTGGCCATAAAAGGGGTATAGGGGCTGTTTTAAAAAGAATAGTTTTTTTCAAGAGCAGTGATTTTAATGATGCTTAAAGTGCAACAAAAAAAAAGAAAAAAATCCTTTAACCACTACAATACAGGGCACTTTTGCCCCCTTCCTTCCCAGCCCAATTTTCAGATTTCAGCGTTCTCACAATTTCAATGACAATTGCGCGGTCATGCTACGCTGTACCCAGATTAAATTGTTATCATTTTGTTTGCACAAATAGAACTTTATTTTGGTGTTATTTATTAACGACTCCGTTTTTTTTTTTTTTGTGATATAAGCGAAAAAAGAGCGGAAATTTGGAAAAAAAACAATATTTTCTTCTTTCTATTTTAAAAGAAATCCAATAAAATCGAAGTTTGTAATAAATTTAAGCCAAAATGTATTTTGCTACATGTCTTTGGTAAAAAAAATTTGGTTAAGTGTATAATAATTGGTTTGTGTGATCACGGACATATGTACGCAAATGATCATGTACATATGCAGGTGATCACGAACATATGTGTACAGATAATCATTGGGACATGTGATTTTAGTGGGACATATGTGGGGGTCATGTTTTTATTATTAGGGACATGTGTTTTTATTATTTGGGGACATGTATGTTTTGGGGACATGTGTGTTTTGGGGACATATGTGGAGACATTGTGTTTATACTGTGTGGTGTGTTGTGTGTTTTACACTAGACTGGTGATCAGTAAAAAAGCTGTAAAAAACTCATACTCACTGATCATCAGCCGGCTGCAACGATCTGCTCTCCTCTCCTCAGCGATGACGTCCGTGTGAGGAGAGGAGGAGCCGATTGCCTAGCAAACGGCTGTTTGTTTACATCACATGACAGGCGTGATTGGACACGGCCTTCATGTGATCAGGAGGGCCAATCACAGAGCCCTCCTGCCGATCCGAGATGCGCCGTGTCCGGGTGCCATGGGCGCATCGGGATCGCGCCACTGCACGGGCACACGTGCGGGCGATCCCCCTACTTCTGATGGACCTTCAGGAACGTCCACTCAGAAGTAGAGAGCTCCCACCCGGCCGTATATGTACATTGGCTGGGTGGGAAGTAGTTAAATATAGTGCCTTGGGGGGAGGGGTCCCTTAGTCTGCCTGTAGAGTGGCACATCTGTAGCATGTATGGAACATGCTGCAGCAAAATTACATATCTAAAAGACATTTATTAAAACAATTTAGAAATAAATAGCGTGGGGTCCATACCAGGCCCTTATCCAGGCAGGTCAGGAAAGTGGGGGGACGAATGAGTGCCCCTCCTAAACCATACAGTGGCACCGCCATTTCTGATGTCACGGACTGGTGCATACTGGGCCTGTGGCATCACAAGGTGGCAGGGTGACTCATCAGTTGTTAAGGACTTTGCGGCCCTGCTCCCTAACAACAAGCTTATACTGTTCCCTGATTGGGCAAAGCATTTCCCAATCAGGGCGCGGAATGCTCTGTGCAGTGATCAGTGTATTGCAGGGTGTTCATTGGGGCGAATACCCTGCCAACACCCTGCAAATTTGGGTGTTCAGCGAACAGCCAAACAGGCAAACGTTTGGCCCAAACTCATGGTCGGGCCAAACGTTAGCCCATCCCTAGACCACATATGTGTGGCTATACAATGTAAGTGTGATGGTCAGATGTCCACATACGTTTGGCCTTATAGTGTAAGTTTGATGGTCAGATGTCCTCATAAGTTTGGCCATACAGTGTGTGATGGTCAGATGTCCACATACATTTGGCCATACAGTGTAAGTGTGATGGTCAGATGTCCACTTACGGTGCATTTGACCATATAGTGTAATGGTAATTGTCAGATATCCACATACATTTGACCATACAGTGTAAGTGTGATGGTCAGATGCAGGGGCGTAACTACAGAGGTCGCAAGAGTCACACTTGGAGCCTGGCCACATGCTCCAGGGTGCCCGTGAGGCCACCCTGTACAGCTGAATAGGAGAGACGGCGCATAGCAGAATCAATCCCCGCCTCCTGCAGCCGCATCTCCTCCTTTCCCTTCTGGAGGCATTCAGCGGCTGCAGGAGGCAGGAATTGATTCCTCTATATGTTACTGCCCTCGTCACCCCTCCTATCCAACTTCCCACTGCTGCAGGGCCCCTCTCTTCCAGCTCCATACTGAGCTGCTCGGGAACACACCTTGACATCAGGGCACGCCAAGCAACCTGCTGCTCCCAAGAGTGTGACATCCCTGAACTTCTGGATCTGATTCACCAAGCGGGCGAGAGCTGTGAATGGGGGGATAACCTGGCCCTAGTGTAGGGGGGGGGCCCAGCGGGCTGCAGGACTCTGAGCTAAGAGTGTATCTCTCATATGGCTCAGAGCCTGCAATGACAGCCCCCCCCCCCCTCGCACAAACAGTAAAGGAGAGAGATGATCTGCTCCTTCTCCTCCTGCCCCTCTCCACCTGTGTGCACTGCAGGACCTGTGAATCTAAGCAGCTGAGTTTGATCATTCGGCTGCTTAGCTTAACACTTTCCACAGTGCACACAGGGGGAGAGGGAAGGAGGAGAAGGAACAGATCGGCTATCTCCTGTCCTGTCCGTGCGAGGAGGAGTGAGGAGGATGGAGTGGGAACTGTCAGTGCAGGCTGAGAGCTGTATGAGAGAGATGCTCTCATGGTTTCTTGCACCGGGGCCCTGAAGGATCTAGTTACGCCTCTGGACAGATGTCCACATACGTTTGGCCATAGAGTGAATTTGGCAGTCATTATAGCTGCATATTGGTAAATGTGCCCATGAAAAAAGCCCATAATAACATGAAATTACCTTTATGATCATTTAAAAATGACAGATGGTACTGAGGTTATGCAAGAACAGTTACTGCTAATTAGAGGTGTCTTTTCCGCAACGGTGCTCGTAAAAAAAAAAAAAAAAAAAAAACTGGTAAAAAGACAAACATTAATAAAAATAGATTTTTTTCCACATTGTGAAAAAACAGACAAATGAAAAATATTTACAGCAAACAGAACAGCTGAGGACGCAAAACTCAGTGGGGCGCTTAATTAGGTAGGCCAGCACCTTGACTCAAACAGCTAAACAGCATTTTGTGACGGCAGCTCACGACAAACGGGCATGGTGAAGAGGTTAAAAGAATAAGAGAAATGCAAGATCTATGGTTAACCACTTCAATTCCCCCCTTCCAGCACAGGCCAATTTTCAGCTTTCAGTGCTGTCACACTTTGAATGACAATTGGACACTGTAACACTGTACCCAAATTACATTTTAATATTTTTTTTTCAAACAAATAGTGGTATTTAATCACCACTATTGTTTTTATTGTTTTCTAAAAAAAAAGACTTAACATTTTGGGGAAAAAAATATTTTTTTTCTTAGTTAAAATTTTGCAAATAAATAATCTTTCTTCAAGTTTCAACCAAAATGTATTCTGCTACATTTCTTAAAAATAACCCAAATCAGTGTATATTATTTGATCTTTAAGAAAATTATAGAGCCCACAAACTATGGTATATATACAGTATCTGATACAGTACCAAAGTCCCATTTTTGCAAAGTAGACAGTTCAAAGCATTTTAGTAAGAGGAGTGGCAAGGTTTTTGAAGTTGTATTTTTGTCACAATGAATTTTTACACAGTATCTCACAAAAGTGAGTACACTATTTTTAAAAATTTGACTGTATCTTTTCATGTGACAACACTGAAAAAAGAATTGTTGCTCTACATAAAGACGGCCTAGGCTATAAGAAGATTGCCAAGACACTTAAACTGAGCTGCAGCACGGTGGCCAAGACCATACAGCAGTTTAACAGGACAGGTTCCACTCAGAACAGGCATGGCCAGGGTTGACCAAAGAAGATGAGTGCACGTGCTCAGCGTCATATCCAGAGGTTGTCTTTTTGGGAAATAGACGTATGCATGCTGCCAGCATTGCTGCAGACGTTGAAGGGGTGGGGGGGTCAACCTGTCAGTGCTCAGACCATACACCGCACGCTGCATCAAATTGGTCTGCATGGCTGTTGCCCGAGAAGAAGCGTCTTCTAAAGATGATGCACAAGAAATTCTGTAGTTTGCTGAAGACAAGCAGACTAAGGACATGGATTACTGTAACCATGTCCTGTGGTCTGATGAGACAAATATAAACTTATTTGGTTCAGATGGTGTCAAGTGTTTGTAGCGGCAACCAGGTGAGCAGTACAAAGACAAATGTGTCTTGCCTACAGTCAAGCATGGTGGTGGGAGTGTCAGGTCTGGGGCTGCATGAGTGCTGCTGGCACTGGGGAGCTACAGTTCACTGAGGGTACCATGAATGCCAACTGTGACATACTGAAGCAGAGCATAATCCTCTCCCTTCAGAGACTGGGCCGCAGGGCAGTATTCCAACATGATAACGACCTTAAAAGCACCTCCAAGATGACCACTGCCTTGCTAAAGAAGCTGAGGGTAAAAGTGATGCTCTCTCCAGACCTAAACCCAATTGAGTATCTATGGGGCATCCTCAAACGGAAGGTGGGGGCGCGCAAGGTCTCTAACATCCATCAGCTCCGTGATGTCATCATGAAGGAGTGGAAGAGGACTCCAGTGGTAACCTGTGAAGCTCTGGTGAACTCCATGCCCAAGAGGGTTAAGACAGTGCTGGAAAATAATGGCGGCCACACAAAATATTGATACCCTGGGCCCAATTTGGACATATTCACTTAGGAGTGTACTTACTTTTGTTGCCAGCGGTTTAGACATTAATGGCTTTATGTTGAGTTATTTTGAGGGGACAGCAAATTTAAACTGTTATACAAGCTGTACACCCACTACTTTACATTGTAGCAAAGTGTATTTTATTCAGTGTTGTCACATGAAAAGATAGAATAAAATATTTACAAAAATGAGAGGGCTATACTCACCTTTGTGAGATACTGTATATATATATATATATATATATATATATATATATATATATATATATATATATATACACTGTCAGCAATGCAGTACACTGTCATCATATAACTGTTGTGGCAGTGATCAGGGACACTGACTGTGACAATTTGTAAAACAAAAAAAATTATAATACATTTTTACATACATACAGTGTTACCATAGTAAATACTCTGGGGGGGGGGGGGGAGGGGTGATCAGGGTTTTGCTTTTTTGTTTTTTACACACTATGATTACTTATAGCAGTGATAATCACTGGTATAAGCAACCATTTATGTGTACTGTTGTGATTAGCTGTGATTGGCCACAGCAATCACATCGTACAAATAGACTGTAAATGGCCCTGTCCGTACCATGTGATCACTGTGACCAATCACAGAGATCAACACCATAGTACACAATGGTATGAATGAATTGTGTACAATTTCTGTGTTATCTGCTTTGATTGACAGCAGCCCGTACACTGATCTGTCACTGACAGATCATGATGCCCTGGGGTGCAATCGAGGCATGATCCTGGGAGGACGTTATATGATGTTCACTCCTACCCAGCTGTCATTCTGGTATAGACTGGGCAGGAAGGGGTTAAAGAATAATTCCAAGCATGGATATATTATACATGGTTACACTTGACCAGCTTGGACCTATATAACTACTGCATGATTATACCAGTGTTGCCAACCACCCGTATATTCACGGGCAGCCTGTGAATTTCACCCCATTTTCAGGGCGCCCGTGAATGTCAGTTACGGGCAGCCAGTGCCCGTAAAAAAGATGGCTGCAGGCCGGCTATGCAACTGCGCATGCGCCGTTCCAAAGCCTGCAGGACTCGGGAAAGACCATACAGGCTGAGCGGTGCATGTGCAGTAAAGTAATGTCGCTGTCTGGCGCCATTTTTAAATGGAAGCCGCCACTCGTTCTTGGTGGTCCAGCACAGGGGGAGCGCAACAGTGCAGAGAGGGTCTCCTTCCCCGCAACCTCTGACCATCTCCTGCCCGCAGCCTCTGACTATCTCCTGCCCTCTGACTATCTCTTGCCCGCAGCCTCTGACTATCTCCTGCATCCTCTGACTATCTCCTGCCCGCAGCCTTTGACCATCTCCTGTACCATGTCCGCAGCCTCTGACCATCTCCTGTAGCATGTCCACAGCCTCTGTCCATCTCCTGTACCATGTCCGCAGCCTCTGTCCATCTCCTGTACCATGTTTGCAGCCTTTGACCGTCTCCAGTTCCTGTCCGCAGCCTCTGACTATTTCCTGTACCATGTCCGCAGCCTCTGACTATTTCCTACAACATGCCTGCAGTCTCTAAGGGGGAGTCCGGAGAGGAGTCATGAGTGGGAGCACCGCTGGGATCATGGGGGTCACGGGAGAAGTCAGACGTGTGTGGACTGTGGGGGGGAGACCATTAGGAAAACCAGAACGGCCAAGTTGGAGCCATCTGACTGAGCCCTGCACAATGCACCTGAGGGGAGGTCAGTGACAGTGCCGCCAAACCAGTCTGGGGGGGGTTTCTGATGTAAGGGGAGTGAATACAATAATGTAAGGGGCACTGATATAAAGTTTTCCCTCTACATTAGTAACTCCCCTTACATTAGTGTATTCGGTCTGCGGAAGGTGGTCTCTAGTCACCAGAGTGCTCCCCCACATCAGAGTTTCTGGCATTCCCCTTTACATCAGAGTCTGCAGGATTGCCCCTTACAGTGAAAGGGTAATGCTGCAGACCCTGATGTAAGTGGGAACTCTGATGTAAAGGGAATGCAGTGAACTCTAAAGGGAATTCAGTGGACTCAGAGCCCCCCTCTACATCAGAGTTCCCCCTTAGACCATGATTTGCAGCGTTCCCCTTTACATAAGAGTTTAATTTCACTGTAAGGGGGAATCCTGTAGACTCTGATGTAAGGGGAATCTCTGTGCTAGCTGGGTTATAGTAACCTGACCTTCATGTCAATGCAGAAATACGTTTTTTTACTTTTGTTAACCTTAAACACATTGCTAATAGCACTAGATATATGTTTATTGATATGTGCACTGTTTAGCACTGAAAACTGTAATTTTAGGTACTTTTTTGCAGTGCAAGTAAAAAATTGGTGCCATTTGTAAATGTTTGCAATCCTGCCAGTAAATTTTGCTTCGGAGGGTTGGCAACTCTGGATTATACCATATCTGGTTGATGCACCTGGAATCTGAAAAATCACTGAAGTAGACATCTCTATATCTGCTTTCAAGAGGCCTTACATTATCTGCAAGAACAATTCCCCAGCATCCCTTAAGACATGCAGGGTTTTCTCTGCTGGCCAGTGGATGTGCAGTGGATGTGGAATTTGCTGATCAGTTGCTTGATTAGATGAAATCTAATCAATGGATGGTGCACACTGCACAGATAAAGCCTGCACCATCCACTGGCCAGCAGAGATGAACATGCATATGTAGTGGATGACATTTTGGACAAAGTGTCATTCATGTGTAAATGTAGTTCTTGCCTCAGAACAGTAGTGGGGTTCTGAGGGTTAATTATGTAGGTTAACTTTGACATCAGTTTGGCTGGGCTGTGTTAGAAGTTCTGCTTGGTCACGTATACAGTGAGGTGCATATGACAAGCCAGAACCAGGCCTGGTTGGACGTTTTGGCTATCAGCCTTCTCTGAACCAATCAGTGGGTGTGGCGGGTCCTGCTGATGAGTCTGGGAAGGGTCTACTTAAAGAGGAAGTAAACCCTTTCAAACCACTTTGACCTACAGGTAAGCCTAGATTAAGGCTTACCTGTAGGTCCAAGCAATATCTCCTAAACCTATATGGTTTAGGAGATATTTGCCCGAAAATGGGCACCGCTGTCTACGGTGCATGCGCCGTAGACAGCGGTGCGCAGGCGCACTAAATGCGGCAAGTCCAAGAATGGATTTGCCTAATTTGTCGACTCCCGTGCGCATGCGCGGGAGTGACGTCATCGCGGCTTCGCCGAATGGCAGCGGCGAAGCTGCGAGACGCGACTCCCGTGCCATGCGGCGGACTACAGGGGACAGCGGCGACTTCGCTGGCTCCTGTGTCAGGTAAGTGACACATAATGAGCTACTATGCGATGCATAGTAGTCCATTATGCTTTACCTTTGCAGGGAAAAAAAGAGGAAGTAAACCCATCAGGGTTTACTTCCTCTTTAAGATGTTGAAGTCATGTATTCAGTAGGAGTTCGTGAGGCCCCGACGGTCTGTTCTTTTTTCCTAGACCGTGGTAGCCCGCGAGGGGTCCCGGTCATGGGGCGTTCGACATTCCGCAACATGCTTCTGTTGGTTACCCCCAATAGACCCGTCTGGTCTGGGGTAGGGATCCGTCTGTTCCTGAGTCTCGGAACCGGCTGGTCCGAGGCGCAGTAACTGAGGGAGGTTTCAAGGTGTCCAGGTGTGCTCTCGGCTTGGAGGGGCACCACAACTCGTGAAAGTGACCAGGGGAGGACTCTTCGGAGGAGGGCCGACAAGTGGCATCCTGAGAAATGCCTGGTTGCTGAGTTGTAAAGGACATTGACGAATCCACGCTTTTTCCAGTACTATCAAGGAGACAGAGAACGTTCCAGGTACTGAGGAAAAAGGTTCCTGTTCACGTTCAGTTACGACTTGTTCAAGGTCAAAGGTCAAAGTGCGACCCCCCTTCCCCAAAGCACCCCCCATGTTGAGGGCATGCGGCCTGGTATGGCTCAGGAGGGGGGGGGGGGGCTCGCTCGTCCCCACCCCCTTTCCTGACCGGCCCAGCTGCGTGCTCGTAGAAGGATTTGGTATGCACCTTGGGGGGACCACCACGCCGTTTTTTCAGCGTAGGGCTTCCCCTTTAAGTCCATACCAGGTGACGGGGCCAGCGACGTGTCAATCTCGCCACCATAGGCGGCGACATTGACTTCCTTCACTAGTCCCGGTTACCTGGAGCCGCGTTCAAAATGAACGGACTTTCCTCCGTGTGCAGGAAAGTCCGTTAATTTCAAAAGTACGGCGGACTAGCACACACACAGCCGGATTGTCCGCCGGACTTTTGGGGAAAAAAAGTCAGCCGGATAGTCCGATTGTGTGTAAGCGGCATTAGACGCCCCTGATGTTAACCCCTTGCCAGCCAGTGTCATTAGTACAGTATCTGTGCATATTTTTTAGCGCTGTATTAGTGTCACTCGTCCCTAAAAAGTGTCAGTTAGTGTCAGAATGTCTGCCGCAATAACGCAGTACCACTATAAGTCGCTGATCGCCACCATTAATAGTAAAACATAAATAAAAATAAATAGAAATATCCCATAGTTTGTAAACACTAAGCCCTTGTACACACGGTCAGAGATTCCGACAACCAAATCCATCGGATTTTGTCCGAAACTGTTGCATGCACACGGTCGGACAAAGTTGTCGGAAAATCCGATCGTTCAGAACGTGATGATATAATTTCGTTACGATGGAACTACGTTCAGGCTAGTAGCCAATAGCTTTGATGTAGGAATTTGATCTGAGCATGCGTGGCACTTGGTCCGATCAGAATTCTCTACACATGATCGGAGTATGTCCGATCAGAGCATTTTGTCGGAAGATATTTCCGGCAAGTTGGAAAATTTGGTCCGACGGATATTCTGACGGAAACAGTCCGATGCAGACCACACACAGAATATCCGACAAAATTCTCCGATCGGACACATTCCGTCGGAATCTCCGATCGTGTGTACAAGGGCTAAAACTTTTGCGCAAACAAATCAGTATACTCTTATTGGGATTTTTTTTTTTTTCACCAAAAATATGTAGCAGAATAAATATTGCCCTAAATTTATGAACAAATTCGATTTTCATTTTTTTATATCCTATTTTATAGGATATAATTTTATTGGATATATTTTTATAGCAGAAAGTAAAACATTTTGTTTCCCCAAGAGAGTTCCTGAGAAACAGGAGAAACTATCAGACAGTTTAGTTATCCAGTTTTTGCTACACGTTGAAACATTATGTTTTGGGTAATGCTTTAAATCCCAGGCATCTCTAGTTTTCAGCTGCTTTACTAATTATTATCATTATCACTCATTTTGGTTCCAATCGCATTGAGGTGGATTGACTAAAGGCAAATAGAGCGTGCACTTTGCAAGCTCTGCTGACTTCGATCGTCCAATCACATGCACGCAAAAATGCTGTTTTGTTTTTTATTTTCCTTGCATCTGATTGGGTATACTTTGTAAATTGAAGCTTTACCTCATTTACTAAGCTCTGGAGCAACTGCACTTGCAATTTGCACAGTATATTTGCCTTTAGTAAACCAACCTTAGTGTCTGCAAAGAATAGCAACCCTGAAATCCCACGGCAACTCTTTTACCCTTTTTGGCTATAGTAGGCCAAAATCCGCTGTAGATTGTAAGCTTTTCTGCCAAACAGAATGCATAAATAAACAAACAACAAAGTATAGTTATTTTCTAATTTATTTTTTTGCTGTCATCCCCATTTAAATGAAATCTATGTCATTTTTCTGTTTACACTGCATTCTTTCAGCACCTGCTATGTTTTTGCCTTCCAGATATTGGTTTTTAAATATTTTAATATGGAATGCGTGGGTCCTTTGGTTCCCGTTGTGCAGCCAGGGGACCTTAATAAAGGGACGGCAGTATCTGTAGAAGAAGTTTCAGCAATTTCAATAAAAAGGCTTGGATGCATGCTGAATAATTCAGCGCTGTGTGCTGGAAAAATGTATTAAATGTTCTGACAAACTCTCCAGCCGCTGGTCTGTTTCACAGCTTTGATTGTAAATCACCCACAATTCAGCCTGGGTCTCTCTTCATTAAAGTAGTAAGAAATCTATGGAGTAAAGACTCATGCCGCGTACACACGATCGGCATTCTCGTCGGAAAAAGCTCTGATGCTTTTCCCGACGGAATTCCGACGGAATTCGGCTCAAGCTGTCTTGCCTACACACGGTCACATCAAATTCCGATAATTTATAACACGGTGACGTACAACATGTACGACGTGACTAGAAAAAGGAAGTTCAATAGCCAGTAGCCAATAGCTTCTGTCTCATAGTTGAATCTGAGCATGTGTGATTTTTGGCATCATAGTGTGGAGGTACAGAAAGCACCAGGATGTGTTGGTAGATACTGCTCCATTAAAGAGACGTTTCTTTGATGCCTCCTAGGAACCCATGCAAATATCAATATTGGGCCATGCTGGAGTTCCTGCCTTCCTAAGAGTCCTAGAACTTGGGGTTCATACAATATGCAAATGTTAAAATTGAACTAAGTTGGATCTCTCCCCATCCATGCTTCCTAGGAACCCTGGAACCTGGAGTTCATACAGTATGCCACTATCAAAGTTGGACTTCATGCCTCCGAACTCTACTTCACTTTCTCCTGGCCCCTTGGGATCCTGAAAATCAGGGTTCCTACACAATGCAAATATTCACTTTAGGCCAAGTTGGAACTTCTTCCCCCCAAACATATGCTTCCCCAGGTCCCTGGGAATTCTGGAACCTGGAGTTCAAATACAATGCAAATATCACCTTTGTGCCAAACTGGAGCTCCCCCTGTTCCCCAGGAATCCTGAAACATGTGGTACATACAGTTTGCAGATATCAGCTATGGGCCAGGTAGGAGCTCCTGTTCCCCTTTGCGCTCTTTGAACCCTAGAACCAGTGTTTCTCAATGTTTTTTCGCTCAAGGCACCCTTTAAAAAATATAGACAATCTCGATGCACCCTTTAAAAATTATGGACAGTCTCGAGGCATCCCATTCTAAAATGTAAAAGCTATTCTAATAGTTTTACATAATACAGGAACATCCACAAGTCCAAGTAGGACACCCAACGTTAGAGATGATTTATTTTTCCAGAACAAATACACGTTTGAAAACTAGTTCCGACTAGTATTCCAAGGTTTCTCCGCTCCCTCAGTTTTTCCCCATCACTCAGCTAATGTGACTCCCAACGCTGAAGGAGAGGGGCAGGGGAGGGTCAAACAAGGATGCTATGCAGGCAACTGAGATCCTCCTTATCAACTGATCATACCATTGGTTGTTAGGACACTGGCAGCTAGAAGGTTGTATTGGTGCACAATGAAAACCTCTGACTTAGTGTAACTAAAAAGGCAGGCTTCATCCACACACCAGCTTGTATACAGTTTTTGGGCAATTTTTAGGCATTTTGCCAAGGCACCCCTGAAGAAACTTCAAGAACCCTTGGTGGAAAAAGGCTGGTGTAGACACTATGCAAATATCAGGCGGACCTGAACGAACGCTCCAAGGTGAAGTTTGAACCTTGTAGCCCCTGAAACAAATTGGCTGGTATCTTTGCTACCCTTGGACTTCTTTTAAAAATATTTTTGAGCTCCTATAGCTTTGGTGCAGGTTTCTAATTCTCCCTGTAGCGCCAGCTCCTGAAGAGCACGCGCTATGTGTTCTTCAAATTTAAGGTTACACCTGAACTGCAGTTTGGTTTGGGTACAATTGTCTAAATTTGGACTTCAGCATCAGTCTGACTGGACTATGAGATGTTCAGCCTGACCACAGGGGGCACTGTCTCTTCTGGCAGGCGTCGAACTATGGTCTGGTCGGGTGCTTAAGTTACTCTCTCTCTGAGCCTGCCCAGTGGGAGTGGCGCTCTTGCTGTGCTTTCTGGGAAAGGGTATTTAAGATGCGGACGTCACGTGGTTCGAGGTTCCGGTCCAGAAGGATGTACTGACTTCATGGCCCTGGTCCTCCTGACCAGCCCCCAGAAAGGCTATGGCCTGGGGTGCGGATCCACCCAATCTTGTTGTCTCGGGCTGGCTAGCCCGAGGCAAGGAAACGAAAGGAGGATTCTGAGGTGATCGGGTGCCGTCTCCGGTTTGGGACAGACCCAGTGACTTCATGCTATCCAGGGGAGGACTCTTCAGAAGAAGGCCACGTACGGGTTGGTTTCTTAGCAAGAGCCTGGAGGAGCTGAAGTACCCAAGAGAATCCGGTCCCGTGGATATCGCCAAGCTGGCTGAAAGATCCAGGTATCACAGGAGTGTTCTACAAGTTTAGTTTTCCTACGTGTTCTACAACAATGTCTGTGGCAGAGACTTATCCTTGTATGTTCTACAACAATGTCTGTGGCAGAGACTTGTTCCTGAGTAAGCACCTTGTTGGCTGCTAGGCAGTGGCAGAATTATAGGGGTCGCCAAGATCGCCATGGCGACCGGGCCCCTTGCTGCAGGGGGCCCTTGAGGGCCCCCTGTACTCTTTCATAGGAGGAGAGCCTGAAAGGAGCTCCCTGATCATCAGACGAACTGAAATCGGCACTATGCAGGGAGCTCCTCACATTAGCCTTTAGTGACAGCACAGTGTGTGCTCTTTGTCTCCCCCTACAGAGCAGTACCCGGCAGGGAGAGCCAAGGTAAATGTCTGCCGTTTTTTTTTATAAGACTATCTACTGTATTTGTGTTTGCATGTGTGTGTGTGTGAGCATGCATGTATGTGTGTGTATGTGTGTGTGAGTGAGCATGCTTGTATGTGCGTGTGTGTGAGCATGCTTGTGTGTGTGTGCGAGCATGCGTGTATGTGTGTGTGTGAGTGAGCATGCTTGTATGTGCGTGTGTGAGCATGCTTGTGTGTGTGTGCGAGCATGCGTGTATGTGTGTGTGTGAGCATGTTTGTATGTGTGTGTGTGAGCATGCATGTATGTGGGTGTGTGTGTGTGAGCATGCTTGTATGTGCGTGTGTGTGAGCATGCTTGTATTTGTATGTGCCTGTGAGCATGCTTGTATGTGTGCGTGTGAGCATGCTTGTATGTGTGTGAGCATGCTTGTATGTGTGTGTGAGCATGCTTGTATGTGTGCGTGTGAGCATGCTTGTATGTGTGCATGTGAGCATGCTTGTGTGTGTGTGTGTGAGCATGCTTGTATGTGTGTGTGTGTGAGCATGCTTGTATGTGCGTGTGTGTGTGTGTGTGAGCATGCTTGTATGTGCGTGTGTGAGCATGCTTGTATGTGTGTGTGTGAGCATGCTTATATGTGCGTGTGTGTGTGTGAGCATGCTTGTATGTGCGTGTGTGTGTGTGTGTGAGCATGCTTGTATGTGTGAGCATGCTTGTATGTGTGTGTGTGAGCATGCTTGTATGTGTGTATGAGAGCATGCATGTATGTGTGTGTGTGTGTTCATATATGTATGTGTGTGTGTGTGTTCATATATGTATGTGTATGTATGCATGTGTGTGTGCATGTATGTGACTGTGCATGTATGCATATGTATGTGAATGTGCATGTGTTTATCAGTGGCGGTGCATCCAAAAGGGTGCACAGGTTCCACCCCCTCTATGACCATTGGATAGATGCATGCATAGCATACCATGAATCTATCCATGGCCACCGCTGCCACCCCGTATTTAAGTGTCTGGTCCCTTTTGGGGTGCCGGGTGCCTGAATTACAGCAGCGGGGGGTGTTTTTGCAGCACCTGATTAGAGCCATGGGCTCTAATAGGCTTCAAAATAGGTGAACTGCGAGCGCCATGCTTGACGCTCACAGTCTACCCAGGTGTGTTAGAAAACTGAATTAATATTCACTTTCCTAACACTGAACCGCCTCTCCACCAATCAGGTGTGCGGGTCTGTTACCCATCACCCGATTGGCTGAAACGATAGACACAGCTATTGGACGCCCATCAGGAGGAGAGGACGGGAGATGAGGATGGCAGGAGATGCATGGAGGACCCCGCTCATGGCCGTTACCCGCTGCCCCACCAAGACAGGGTAAGTGGCGAGCAGACAGCGAGCGGGCGGTCGGTATTCACAGTGGCAGCATTTGATGGGCACACCAACAGCATTTGATGTGCACAGTAGCGGCATTTGATGGGGACAGTGGCAGCATTTGATGGGTACACTTGCAGCATTTGATGGGCACAGTGGCAGAGCTTGATGGGCACAGTGGCAGAGCTTGATGGGCACAGCGGCAGAGCTTGATGGGCACAGCGGCAGAGTTTGATGGCACAGCAGCAGAGTTTGATGGGCACAGTAGTGACATTTGATGGTACAGTGGTGGCGTTTGATGGGCACAGTGGCTGTAATTGATGTTTTTTAAATCAGTTCCTTTATATGCGGCCACCCACACTTGGGACTGGGCCCTGGTGTTCCACCATCGGGCTTGGAGAAAAGAGCCCTGTCCAGAGGTCGGGGGGGGGCGCCATGGTTTCCTGCATCGGGGCCCTAAAGGTTCTAGTTACGCCACTGCTGCTGGGCCTTGTGAGAGAGGGACTGTCCAACTTGATTCAACATCCAGTTGCGAATGGCTATTCTCTGGATGCAGTCAAAGTAAGCAAGTTCTTTAATATTGACTTTGATACTAAGAGTACCTGAACTTCCTTTTCAACCCTCTGATCCCATTTTAAGAGACTGCTCATTGTCTACGTTTTTTGCAAATAAAATCCATTTAAGTGGATCTGTTGTCAGTCTCTCAAGTTACTGGGCCATCTACCACGGAACACCTCTAGATGTGAAGTGAGGAGAAAGAAGGTAACAGTAAGCCCAATCTAACCAGCAGCTCCTTCGGGGGTTAGTGCTACATCCCTATAACTTCTACTGTTCACCTGGGACACCTTTAAAACCCCTTTGTCTGTTCAGATATTGTGCTTCACAGTAGGAACTTACCTCAATATCGAAGAACAAAAACAATGTTGAATGCAAACTGCAAAGCCTTCCATGTACTGTATACATTCTTTTTTTTTTTGCCAGGAGGTTCTGAACTTTGTCCATTCAGACCAGCCATTGGGACATAGCAGAGCGCAACAAAGTTTTGGATAGAGTGGGTAAATATTAGAACTCATTAGAGAGATATCCCCCTCACTTTAAAGAGTAAGTTTAAATTTTCAACAAAAAATTAAAAGGTAAACTAACACCAAGTATCATGGCTACCCCTCCAGACCCTACAGCCATTATGCCCAATGTTGCCAGTGTAGTGGGCGGTCTGTACACCACACAGCACAACCCCAGAGTGAATATACATCATATTAGCTCACAATGACAAATGCCCATGAGACCAGGCTGGTAAATGAGAAGATATTTATTTTTTCTTTTAGGATACCTTAAGGCTGCTTTCACACTGGGGCGGGAGCGGCGTCGGCGGTAAAGTGCCGCTATTTTTAGCGGCGCTTTACCGTCGTTTTAGCGGCGGTCTGCGGGCGCTAGCGGGGTGGTTTTAACCCCCGCTAGCGGCCGAAAAAGGGTTAAACCAGCGGCGCTTTGCCGGCGGTATTGCCGCGGTGTCCCATTGATTTCTATAGGTAGGAGCTGTTTAGGAGCGGTGAATACACCGCTCCTTCACCGCTGCAAAGATGCAGCTAGCAGGACTTTTTTCACCGTCCTGCCAGCGCATCGCTCCAGTGTGAAAGCCCTCCGGCTTTCACACTGGAGTGAAAGGGGCCGTTTTTTTTCAGGCGCTACACAGGCGCTATTTTTAGCGCTGTAACGCCTGAATACCGCCCCAGTGTGAAAGCAGCCTAAGAGAAGAAGAAGAAGCCTCAGATACGTTTCTTATTGCTCAACACAGTTACCAACCAAAGAGTGCTTGCCATTGCAATCATTAGGATGGGTACACACTCTGGGGCTTGGAGTATATGAACCGCTACACAGGCAGGACAGGGTATCATGGCCGTTATATGCAGCGGGGTCCAGAGGGGTGGCCAGGGTAACATAAGTCTTTAGCGTGTAGTTTATTAAAAGTCAGCAGCTACAAAAAGCAAAGCTGCTGACTTTTAATAAACAGACACTCACCTGTGCCACAGTCCAGCGTAGTGCCGAGAGCCTCGCTCTTCCCCCCCTCCTCTCCTCGACTGTAGGCACTCAGCCATGACAGATTACGGCTTCACGGCTGGGTGTGTGCTGCGCATGCATGAGTCCTACTAAAAGTCTCAATAAAAATAAGGTACATACCCCCCCAAAAAAAAAAAATTACATGCAAAATGTGGCATGTCTGGGGGCGAGGAGTGCTGAAAGCGGAAGTTCCACTTTTGGGTGGAACTTCACTTTAAGGAATGCTGAAAACATTTTATCAGCCAGGAATTGAAGTAAAAAATAAATTACTCACAGCAGTTGGAAGTAGACTTTGAATCAGCCTATGTATCCAGGGGACAGCAGTCAGCAATACATATAAAAATAATGACTTCAGGGAACAAGTCAGAGGTAGCCCCAGGTCAGCTCTCACAGATAGTGATGTCGCCTTTATCAGCCTTATTCAATAAAAGTGTATTCAATAAGTTCTTCAATTTTAAATGTTCATTCTTAAATGCAGTAACCAATTAGACCAATTAGAATTAATCTGATCTACCCTCAGCAAAATGAATCCTAATTTGCGTTGCTCTAAGCAATTATCTCTTAAGAATTAAGAACTCCTGATTGAATCAGGCTGCATGTCTGCCCCCTGTGCTTTCGCTGACAGAGAATCCAATCAGTATAAATAACTTTATCCTTCCATAGCGTGTGTGGAACATTGCAAAAATGAAAGGGTAAGCCCACTTTGAGAAGATGTACACATCCTGCCCACCTAGCACTCCTGATCTAAAAAATCTCACCCTCCCCTATCCCAGGTATGCAGCTGTGGCCAAGTTCTGAGGATGACAGAAACAATAATTTTCACAAAATCTGCTGCCTCTGTTTTAAGATGTCACTATGGTATACTGCAGAGGTCTCAAACTGGTGGCCCTCCAGCTGTTGCGAAACTACGAGTCCCATTAGGCAATGCAAGGCTCACAGTTACAAGCATGACTCCCACAGACAGAGGCATGATGGGACTTTTAGTTTCACAACAGCTGAAGGGCCACCAGTTTGAGACCCCTGGTATACTGAATTATAATTGTCAAAGGCTTTTATTGACAATATTTGCAGTGTTGACCCTTCTTCTTCAAGACCTCTGCAATTTGTCCTGGCATGCTGTCAATAAACCTCTGGGCCCCATGCTGACTGATGGAAGCCCATTCTTTCATAATCAATGTTTGGAGTTGGCCAGAATTTGTGGGATTTTTTTGTTCATCTGCCTCTTGAGGATTGACCACAAGTTCTCAATGGGATTAAGGTCTGAAGAGTTTCCTAGCCATGGACCCAAAATGTCCATGTTTTGTTTCCCAAGCCACTTTTTTTATCACTTTTGCCTTATGGAAAACTGTTCTTGGATGGTGGGGAGAAGTTGCTCTCGGAGGATGTTTTTGTACCATTCTTTATTCATGGCTGTGTTCTTAGGAAAAATTTTGAGTGAGCCCACTCCCTTGGCAGAAACAACCCCACACATGAATGGTCACAGGATGCTTTACTGTTGGCATGACACAGAGCTGATGTTCACTGTAAGGAAGAATGTAGTGCCACACATCCACAGACATACCTCCCAACTTTTTGAGATGGGAATGAGGGACACCTATCAGCAAAAGTAAGCAGGTATAGGACACACCACCTGCCACACCTCCTTAAAGGAGAATTGCACAAAAAAATAAGATTGGTTAAACCCACAAGCGCTTTTTTAACCACTGCTATTCCTTTATATTGGCTTTTGGAATTTACAAATGCAGCAATTTAGAAATCAGATGAAATGTTTAGTGCTTGAAAACACTTTTTGATAGATAAAAAGTGCATTTTATATACATCTATATAGATCAGACCAAAAGGAAGGACAAATCAGAAGGAATGAGGGACAGAGGGACATTGCTCCAAACCGGGGACAGTCCCTTCGAAATCCGTAACAGTTGGGAGGTATGCACAAAGTCCTATGGTGGTATGAAAGAGACAACCTAAGCCTGTGCTCCCACCAGGCCATGCCTCCAATCAAATATTTTTTTCCCTCATCATATGTACGATATCTAAAGTGCTTTAATTTTTTTATGATTTTTTGGTTTAGATACCGTATTTTTCCATGTTTAAGACACTACTTTTTCCTAAAATCATTAGACTGAAAATCGAGGGGCGTCTTATACACGGTCAAACAGTGTGGGTCTTTGAGGTACACTTGCCAACGAGCTGCATGGCAGGTCAACATATGTCTGGTCAAGCATGTGGTGCCCAAGCGGCTGATGTTTTGGCGACGCGAGATACGCTTGAGACATATGTTGCAAATAGCAGCAGTGCGATCTGATGCACTCGTCTCAAAAAAGGCCCACACCAAAGAACTTTTGGAATAACGTGCAGAGGCAGCACCCTGCACAGGCGGAGCTCTGCGGTGTGATTCAGTTGGTGTGCTGCCCCTAAGCTGGCCCCCGGTGGGCATCCTGCCTCATTGGACATGTGCCTCCTCCTCCTCCTCTCTCCTACCAGGCACCCACGTGGAGTCAGTGCCCTCATCATCCCCTCCCTCTTCATTGCTGGAGCAAACCTGGCAGTATGCTGCAGCTTGTGAAACATGACTGCCAGATTGCTGTCCTTCTTGAGCATCCCCTCTCTCTGCATTCACGCTACTGCCTTCCTCTAGCTTAGTATCATCATTAGAGCCTACAAAACACTGGGCATCCTCCTGGAGCATGTTCCCAACACTGTGCTCAAAGAGTTCAGGAGACACCTCAGGAGGACGTGGTGGGTCTAGGGAAGGAGTCACTGATGATGACATTGAGAGAAGGGAAGACGATACATTGGCAGCTGCTTTGCTAGTACCCTGAGCCTGGGTGAGAGAGGATGAGGAGGATGAAGAGGGCTTGGTCATCCACTCTACCAAGTCGTTGGCATGTTGCGGCTCAACATGTCCAGCTGCCGAAAAGAAGGACAAGCGTGTCCCATGGCCACGTGCTGATGATGACGATGCACCGCATCCACGACCAGCACTGTTGTCTCTAGACACAGAGCCTGCTTGCCCTCTTTTATCGGCTCGCGCCTGTCTGCCTCTCCTTGCTGGCCTTCCAGACATGGTAATGGCCTGAAGGGAGTTGGGAAAACCAGCAATTGGGTAGTGTATATTGTGCTGGAGGCACACACAACTTCCACTAACTCCTGCAGATGGCATATGGCTCAAATAGAGAAGAGCTATGTAGGTGGATATAGCGGTGTATACTGGGTTCAGAGCACGCAAACAGTACGCACAATCTCCTAACACTGACTGCAAGCTCTATTTAAAACGAGCAAGATAGCTATATAGGTGGATATAGCGGTGTATACTGGGTTCAGAGCACGCAGACAGCACACTCAATCTCCTAACACTGACTGCAAGCTCTATTTAAAACGAGCAAGATAGTTAGCTATATAGGTGGATATAGCTGTGTATACTGGGTTCAGAGCACGCAGACAGCACGCACAATCTCCTAACACTGACTGCAAGCTCTATTTAAAACGAGCAAGATAGTTAGCTATATAGGTGGATATAGCGGTGTATACTGGGTTCAGAGCACGCAGACAGCACTCTCAATCTCCTAACACTGACTGCAAGCTCTATTTAAAACGAGCAAGATAGTTAGCTATATAGGTGGATATAGCGGTGTATACTGGGTTCAGAGCACGCAGACAGCACGCACAATCTCCTAACACTGACTGCAAGCTCTATTTAAAACGAGCAAGATAGTTAGCTATATAGGTGGATATAGCGGTGTATACTGGATTCAGAGCACGCAGACAGCACGCTCAATCTCCTAACACTGACTGCAAGCTCTATTTAAAACGAGCAAGATAGTTAGCTACAGTGGTGTGAAAAAGTGTTTGCCCCCTTCCTCATTTCCTGTTCCTTTGCATGTTTGTCACACTTAAGTGTTTCGGAACATGAAACCAATTTAAACAATAGTCAAGGACAACACAAGTAAACACAAAATGCAATTTGTAAATGAAGGTGTTTATTATTAAAGGTGAAAAAAAATCCAAACCATCATGGCCCTGTGTGAAAAAGTGATTGCCCCCTAAACCTAATAACTGGTTGGGCCACCCTTAGCAGCAACAACTGCAACCAAGCGTTTGCGATAACGTGCAATGAGGCTTTTACAGCGTCCTGGAGGAATTTTGGCCCACTCATCTTTGCAGAATTGTCCTAATTCAGTTACATTAGAGGGTTTTCGAGCATGAACGGCCTTTTTAAGGTCATACCACAACATCTCAATAGGATTCAGGTCAGGACTTTGGCTAGGCCACTCCAAAGTCTTCATTTTGTTTTTCTTCAGCCATTCGGTGGTGGACTTGCTGGTGTGTTTAGGATCATTGTCCTGCTGCAGAACCCAAGTTCGTTTCAGCTTGAGTACACGAACAGATGGTCGGACATAGTGATGGCCGAACGGTTCGCCCGGCGGTCGTTTCGCGGCGAATTTCCGACATTCGCGGTCCGCACGTTCGAACGCCTTTTTCCGTCGTTCGCCGCGGCGGACTTACGTGTTTAATGTATACAAGAACTTTAACCTTTGGTGACACGTTTATCATGTGATACAGGACAGCCAATTGAGACATGACAGCACATGGACACTTGTACATTCCCCCTAACCTATAAATACACCCGATCCGGTGGCCATTTTACATTCTTTCTTCTGTTAAGATAGGGACAGGTTCCTGTGTGGAGTAGGGAGAGATAAACCACTAGCTATTTGGTACACAAAAGTTCTTTTCAGGACTGGTATAGGTGTTAGGTGTTGATAGGTTTGCTGTGCTGCTGATTCTTGCAGCAGCCTGAGTGTCTTTTGTTAGTTTAGAGAAAGGGAAAGGACGGTGTATGCTACAGGGACAGCCAGATTAGTCTTTCATCATCATCATCATCATCATCATCATTAGCTGTTACTATCAAGGTCCACAAAAGAGCTGTTCCAGTAACCACTAATCGTTCTCTTTTTTTGCCAATTTGTATAGGGACAGGAAGGAAGCAGTGTTGTCAGGCAGTGAGGGTAATTTTAAAGACTTGCTGTTATTATTAGTTCCACAAAGGTTCTTTTCAGGACTGGTATCAGTGGTACAGTAATAGGCTTGTACATGTATAATATTCTTTCTTCCAAATATAGAAAGGATATTATACTTGACTGCTGCCCTTCTGCTGCAGTCTGCTAAACATTCACAACTCACTTGTTCCACAAAAGTTCTTATAAGGACTGGTAACTTGGTATAGGGTGCTACGGTACATAGGCTTGAGTGCGGTACAGTCTGCTGTTCTGTAAGGACCGCTATCGGTCCACAATAGATAGGGTTGACGTGCACCACTGCTGACCGCTGCCCTATACTGCAGCAGTCCTTCAGCGGTATAGGGACTGACGTACAGTCTGCTAATCACTAACACACAACCTGCTTGTTCCACAAAAGTTCTTATAAGGACTGGTAACTTGGTATAGGGTGCTACGGTACATAGGCTTGAGTGCGGTACAGTCTGCTGTTCTGTAAGGACCGCTATCGGTCCACAATAGATAGGGTTGACGTGCACCACTGCTGACCGCTGCCCTATACTGCAGCAGTCCTTCAGCGGTATAGGGACTGACGTACAGTCTGCTAAAAACTAATACACAACCTGCTTGGTCCACAAAAGTTCTTATAAGGACTGGTAACTTGGTATAGGGTGCTACGGTACATAGGCTTGAGTGCGGTACAGTCTGCTGTTCTGTAAGGACCGCTATCGGTCCACAATAGATAGGGTTGACGTGCACCACTGCTGACCGCTCACCTATACTGCAGCAGTCCTTCAGCGGTATAGGGACTGACGTACAGTCTGCTAAACACTAATACACAACCTGCTTGTTCCACAAAAGTTCTTATAAGGACTGGTAACTTGGTATAGGGTGCTACGGTACATAGGCTTGAGTGCGGTACAGTCTGCTGTTCTGTAAGGACCGCTATCGGTCCACAATAGATAGGGTTGACGTGCACCACTGCTGACCGCTCACCTATACTGCAGCAGTCCTTCAGCGGTATAGGGACTGACGTACAGTCTGCTAATCACTAACACACAACCTGCTTGTTCCACAAAAGTTCTTATAAGGACTGGTAACTTGGTATAGGGTGCTACGGTACATAGGCTTGAGTGCGGTACAGTCTGCTGTTCTGTAAGGACCGCTATCGGTCCACAATAGATAGGGTTGACGTGCACCACTGCTGACCGCTCACCTATACTGCAGCAGTCCTTCAGCGGTATAGGGACTGACGTACAGTCTGCTAAACACTAATACACAACCTGCTTGTTCCACAAAAGTTCTTATAAGGACTGGTAACTTGGTATAGGGTGCTACGGTACATAGGCTTGAGTGCGGTACAGTCTGCTGTTCTGTAAGGACCGCTATCGGTCCACAATAGATAGGGTTGACGTGCACCACTGCTGACCGCTGCCCTATACTGCAGCAGTCCTTCAGCGGTATAGGGACTGACGTACAGTCTGCTAAACACTAATACACAACCTGCTTGGTCCACAAAAGTTCTTATAAGGACTGGTAACTTGGTATAGGGTGCTACGGTACATAGGCTTGAGTGCGGTACAGTCTGCTGTTCTGTAAGGACCGCTATCGGTCCACAATAGATAGGGTTGACGTGCACCACTGCTGACCGCTCACCTATACTGCAGCAGTCCTTCAGCGGTATAGGGACTGACGTACAGTCTGCTAATCACTAACACACAACCTGCTTGTTCCACAAAAGTTCTTATAAGGACTGGTAACTTGGTATAGGGTGCTACGGTACATAGGCTTGAGTGCGGTACAGTCTGCTGTTCTGTAAGGACCGCTATCGGTCCACAATAGATAGGGTTGACGTGCACCACTGCTGACCGCTGCCCTATACTGCAGCAGTCCTTCAGCGGTATAGGGACTGACGTACAGTCTGCTAAACACTAATACACAACCTGCTTGGTCCACAAAAGTTCTTATAAGGACTGGTAACTTGGTATAGGGTGCTACGGTACATAGGCTTGAGTGCGGTACAGTCTGCTGTTCTGTAAGGACCGCTATCGGTCCACAATAGATAGGGTTGACGTGCACCACTGCTGACCGCTGCCCTATACTGCAGCAGTCCTTCAGCGGTATAGGGACTGACGTACAGTCTGCTAATCACTAACACACAACCTGCTTGTTCCACAAAAGTTCTTATAAGGACTGGTAACTTGGTATAGGGTGCTACGGTACATAGGCTTGAGTGCGGTACAGTCTGCTGTTCTGTAAGGACCGCTATCGGTCCACAATAGATAGGGTTGACGTGCACCACTGCTGACCGCTGCCCTATACTGCAGCAGTCCTTCAGCGGTATAGGGACTGACGTACAGTCTGCTAAAAACTAATACACAACCTGCTTGGTCCACAAAAGTTCTTATAAGGACTGGTAACTTGGTATAGGGTGCTACGGTACATAGGCTTGAGTGCGGTACAGTCTGCTGTTCTGTAAGGACCGCTATCGGTCCACAATAGATAGGGTTGACGTGCACCACTGCTGACCGCTCACCTATACTGCAGCAGTCCTTCAGCGGTATAGGGACTGACGTACAGTCTGCTAAACACTAATACACAACCTGCTTGTTCCACAAAAGTTCTTATAAGGACTGGTAACTTGGTATAGGGTGCTACGGTACATAGGCTTGAGTGCGGTACAGTCTGCTGTTCTGTAAGGACCGCTATCGGTCCACAATAGATAGGGTTGACGTGCACCACTGCTGACCGCTCACCTATACTGCAGCAGTCCTTCAGCGGTATAGGGACTGACGTACAGTCTGCTAAACACTAATACACAACCTGCTTGTTCCACAAAAGTTCTTATAAGGACTGGTAACTTGGTATAGGGTGCTACGGTACATAGGCTTGAGTGCGGTACAGTCTGCTGTTCTGTAAGGACCGCTATCGGTCCACAATAGATAGGGTTGACGTGCACCACTGCTGACCGCTCACCTATACTGCAGCAGTCCTTCAGCGGTATAGGGACTGACGTACAGTCTGCTAATCACTAACACACAACCTGCTTGTTCCACAAAAGTTCTTATAAGGACTGGTAACTTGGTATAGGGTGCTACGGTACATAGGCTTGAGTGCGGTACAGTCTGCTGTTCTGTAAGGACCGCTATCGGTCCACAATAGATAGGGTTGACGTGCACCACTGCTGACCGCTCACCTATACTGCAGCAGTCCTTCAGCGGTATAGGGACTGACGTACAGTCTGCTAAACACTAATACACAACCTGCTTGTTCCACAAAAGTTCTTATAAGGACTGGTAACTTGGTATAGGGTGCTACGGTACATAGGCTTGAGTGCGGTACAGTCTGCTGTTCTGTAAGGACCGCTATCGGTCCACAATAGATAGGGTTGACGTGCACCACTGCTGACCGCTGCCCTATACTGCAGCAGTCCTTCAGCGGTATAGGGACTGACGTACAGTCTGCTAAACACTAATACACAACCTGCTTGGTCCACAAAAGTTCTTATAAGGACTGGTAACTTGGTATAGGGTGCTACGGTACATAGGCTTGAGTGTGGTACAGTCTGCTGTTCTGTAAGGACCGCTATCGGTCCACAATAGATAGGGTTGACGTGCACCACTGCTGACCGCTGCCCTATACTGCAGCAGTCCTTCAGCGGTATAGGGACTGACGTACAGTCTGCTAAACACTAATACACAACCTGCTTGGTCCACAAAAGTTCTTATAAGGACTGGTAACTTGGTATAGGGTGCTACGGTACATAGGCTTGAGTGCGGTACAGTCTGCTGTTCTGTAAGGACCGCTATAGGTCCACAATAGATAGGGTTGACGTGCACCACTGCTGACCGCTCACCTATACTGCAGCAGTCCTTCAGCGGTATAGGGACTAAGAGTTTTGTCACAGGGTCATTTAAAAAATGACATGCAGAGGAAGAGGCAGGCCCTTCCGCAGGGGTGGTAGGGGTAGGGCAGGAGCAACAGGCTTGAGCCAAAGTGGGAAGTTGCAGAAGGTGCGTTCAATTACTTTAAAGGATGCACCAGACTTGGTTGAGTGGCTCGCTCAGCCTTACTCTTCTGCACCCTCCTCATCCTCTCGATCTGCACCCTCTTCTTCACTCTCTGCTATGTGCACCCCCAAAGACACTACCACCAACAACACGACCACCACCACCACCACCACATACCTTCCGCTTGAGTCACTGGAATTATTTTCCGATCCATATCAAGAGGACATTTCTGATGCGCAGCCACTCTTGGTATTGGATCAGGAAGAGGAGGTAGCAACAAGCGCTACTCAGCAGTCTGACGCCAGTACCCAGATCAGCCCAAGGAGGAGGTTGGTCCCCGGTGTTGCTGCCTACTCCGAGATCTCTACTTATAGCGGTGGGGAAGGTGACGTTGATGATGACGTGTCTAGTGATGTCACGTGGGTGCCCACAAGAGAGGAAGAGGAGGGGAGTTCAGAGGGAGATATGGACCAGCAGATAGGGAGGAGAAGCAGCAATGACTTACATTGCACAGCAGGGACAAAGCAGACTGCAAATGTATCAGGAGCGAGTCATCGACCATGTACGGTCACATCTGGCGCTCCCAGGACACCGGCACATGGCTCCGCAGTGTGGGCTTTTTTTAACGTGTCCGCTGCTGACAATAGCGTTGCCATCTGCAATCTTTGCAGTCAACGCGTTAGTCGCGGTAAGCCCAATACTCACCTAGGGACGACCGCCTTAAGAAGGCACATGAGCAGCCATCACCGAGCCCAGTGGGAGCAACGGAACACACAAAGCCACACTGCAGGCTCTCACCGTCCAGCCTCGTCTTCTACTTCTCCTTCTCCTCTCTCCTCACAATTGTCCTCCACTCCACCTTCCATCACGCCAAGCTCACATTTTTCTGCAAAAAGGCAGGCTTCCGTGGGCCTAATGTTTGAGCGTAAAAAAATGATGATGCCGGATAACCCTCTTGCCCAACGGTTGGCGGCTGGCTTGTCAGAACTCATAGCCCGCCAACTACTGCCATATAAACTGGTGGACTCGGAGGCCTTTCGCAAATTTGTGGCCATTGGAACACCACAATGGAAGGTCCCAGGAAGGAAGTATTTCTCAGAGAAGGGCATCCCAGAGCTATATGGCCATGTTCAGCGGCAAGTGAATGTATCTCTGGCACACAGTGTCGGTGCCAAGATACATCTGACCACAGACACGTGGTCTAGCAAACACGGGCAGGGAAGGTATATCAGTTTTACTGCCCACTGGGTGAACCTTCTGACGGCCGTCAAGCATGTAACCCGTGGCACCCGTGTAGATTTGGTTTTACCGCCACGGATTGCATGCAGGCCTGACTCTTCTTCTCCTCCTCCTACTCCATCCTCCTCCCTCTCCTCCTCAGCTGCCTCCTCCTTTTCCGCTGCTAGCGTCTCTTCCACTGCACCGCCCAAGCTCCCCAGAACCTATTCCACATGCCAGGTGAGACGTTGCCATGCCGTGCTGCGTCTGTTGTGCCTGGAAGCAAAGAGCCACACTGGCCCGGCACTCCTTTCAGCTTTGCGTTCACAGGCAGATGAGTGGCTAACACCGCTCAATTTGACAGTTGGTAAAGTGGTGTGTGACAACGGTGCCAATCTGCTTAGCGCATTGAAACAGGGCAAAATCACGCACGTGCCGTGCATGGCACACGTCTTAAACTTGGTCGTGCAGCGATTCCTTGTCAAATACCCTGGGGTCCAGGACATCTTGCGGCAGGCAAGGAAAATCTCGGCCCATTTCAGAAGATCTTACACGGCCATGGCTCGCCTTGCTGACATTCAGCGGCGACACCATCTGCCGGTCAGACGTCTTATTTGCGATTGCCCGACGCGATGGAACTCAACCTTCTATATGCTTGATAGGCTGCTCCAGCAGAAACGTGCAGTTAACGTCTACCTGTATGAACTCTGCGAAAGAAACGGTTCTGGGGAGCTGGGTTTTTTTTCACCGCGCCAGTGGCTGCTCATGCGCGACACATGCAGACTTCTGCGGCCATTTGAGGAGATCACCAAACTGGTCAGTCGCAGCCATGGCGCCATCAGTGACATGGTACCTTATGCCTTCTTTCTGGAGCGTGCATTGCGTCGTGTCATTGATCAGGCTGTGGAGGAGCAGGAGCGGGAAGATGAGGAAGTCGCAATGCTGGATGAATTCCCAGGGGGGGCTACTCTATCTGAGACAAGTCAACAACAGGAGTCTGATGAGGAGTCAGAGGAGGATGGTGCCGGGGCGGATGAGCAGGAGCAAGAAGAGCATGCTTTAAACCTTTCTGGGATCCCTGTTGTGCGAGGATGGGGAGAGGAGAATGAAGAGGACGACATTATCCTGGATGATGAGCAGGAGCCAGGCCACCACACCGCTTCCACTTTAGTGCAAATGGGGGCCTTCATGCTCCAGTGTTTTAATAGGGACCCCCGTATAAAAAGCATGAGGGTCAAGGACCAGTACTGGGTGGCAACGTACTTAGACCCCCGGTACAAACACAAAATGGCGGAAATGTTACCGCCGTCGCAGAGGGCTGTCAGAATGCAGCACTTCCAGGCCTTGCTTCGAGAAATGCTGCATTCTGCTTTTGCGTGCGCTGGCAGAGGAGCAATTCCCACTCCCAGAGAAGGATTTGCGGGTACCAATCCAACAGCGCCTGCAAGAAGAGGCCGGTTTGAAGATGTGTTGGTGACTTCGGATATGAGGTCATTCTTTCAGCCGACCCATCGACAGGTGTCATCCGGATCCAGCATCAGGGAACGCCTAGACCGTCAGGTGTCCGACTACATTGGGTTAACGGCCGATGTGGACGCTCTGAGGAGTGATGAACCCCTAGACTACTGGGTGGGCAGGCTTGACCTCTGGCCAGAGCTTGCCCAATTTGCAATCGAACTGTTGGCTTGCCCCTCATCCAGTGTCCTGTCCGAAAGGACGTTCAGCGCAGCAGGGGGGATTGTGACCGATAAGCGTACTCGCCTAGCTCACCACAGTGTTAACTACCTCACATTTCTAAAAATGAATGAGGCATGGATCTCGGAGGAATTCAACACATGTGACCAGTAGACCATGTATATGTCTATAAACTATTTTTTTAATCAAGCACACAGACCTTCTTAATTCATTTGGCTCACTTCCTTGACCCAAAAAAGCACACCGTACTATATGCCCCTACCCTCCTCTTTGAAGAGGTTGAGCGGTGTCATATTTCTACTGGGGCTGCTTATGATATCCCTGTGCTGTGCTGACTTCCTCCTGGGGGTTCTTATTATGAAGGGATCACACTATCCCTGTGCTGTGCTGACTTCCTCCTGGGGGTTCTTATTATGAGGGGATCACACCATCCCTGTGCTGTGCTGACTTCCTCCTGGGGCTGCTTACGGTGCTGCTGTCAGTGCTGTATGTCACGGTGCTGCTGTCAGCGCTGTATGTCACGGTGCTGCTGTCAGCGCTGTATGTCACGGTGCTGCTGTCAGCGCTGTATGTCACGGTGCTGCTGTCAGCGCTGTATGTCACGGTGCTGCTGTCAGCGCTGTATGTCACGGTGCTGCTGTCAGCGCTGTATGTCACGGTGCTGCTGTCAGCGCTGTATGTCACGGTGCTGCTGTCAGCGCTGTATGTCACGGTGCTGCTGTCAGCGCTGTATGTCACGGTGCTGCTGTCAGCGCTGTATGTCACGGTGCTGCTGTCAGCGCTGTATGTCACGGTGCTGCTGTCAGTGCTCTGTATTACGGTGCTGCTGTCAGATGCCTCTATCACGGTGCATGTGTCATTCCGGTATGTCACGCTGCTGGTGATCATCTCCTGCACCCTCTTCTTTGCCTACCCTGGTCCCTGACCTTCCCTCTCCTCCATTGCCTTCATTAGCTCCATAGTCCTGAATTGTTAGAACAATTTCCCAAATAAAATAAAAATGCTTGTAGTTATCGATCCCAAATTCACCTCATACATGTATTATGTCATTGTCCAGATGGTGGGACTACGTTTTACCCCCTAATAATTACCACGTGGCCGCAAATTCGACATGAAGGTTTGCAAAGTTCGCCTCCCATTGAAGTCAATGGGGCCCGCGGCGAACGGTCGGTTTCGCGAACGTTTGGGTCCGTTCGCATTTCGCGTTCGCGAAACGTCCCGTCGGAAGTTCGTCCATCACTAGTCGGACATTCTCCTTCAGGATCTCTTGGTAGACAGCAGAATTCATAGTTCCTTTTATCACGGCAAGTCTTCCAGGTCCTGAAGCAGCAAAACAGCCCCAGACCATCACACTACCACCACCATATTTTACTGTTGGTATAATGTTCTTTTTATGAAATGCAGTGTTCCTTCTACGCCAGATATACTTGGACACACACCTTCCAAAGAGTTCCACTTTTGTCTCATCGGTTCACAGAATGTTGTCCCAAAAGTCTTGGGGATCATCAAGATGTGTTGTGGAGAAATTGAGACGAGCTTTGATGTTCTTTTTGCTCAGCAGTGGTTTTCTCCTTGGAACTCTGCCATGCAGGCCATTTTTGCCCAGTCTTTTCCTGATGGTGGAGGCATGAACGCTGACCTTAACTGAGGCAAGTGAGGCTGGCAGTTCCTTGGACGTTGTTGTGGGGTCTTTTGTGACCTCTTGGATGAGTCGTCGCTGCGCTCTTGGGGTAATTTTGGGCGGCCGGCCACTCCTGGGAAGGTTCACCACTGTTCCATGTCTTCGCCATTTGTGGATAATGGCTCTCACTGTGGTTCACTGGATTCCCAAAGCTTTGGAAATGGCTTTATAACCCTTTCCAGATTGATAGATCTCAATTACTTTCTTTCTCAATTGTTCCTGAATTTCTTTGGGTCTCGGCATGATGTGTAGCTTTTAAGGATCTTCTGGTGGACCTTACTGTGTCAAGCAGCTCCTATTTAAGTGATGCCTTGATTGTGAACAGGTGTGGCAATAATCAGGCCTGGGTGTGGCTATAGAAATTGAACTCGGGTGTGGACAACCACAGTTATAGTATGTTTTAACAAGGGGGCAATCACTTTTTCACACAGGGCCATGATGGTTTGGATTTTTTTTCACCTTTAATAATAAACACCTTCATTTACAAATTGCATTTTGTGTTTACTTGTGTTGTCCTTGACTATTGTTTAAATTGGTTTGATGTTCCGAAACACTTAAGTGTGACAAACATGCAAAGGAACAGGAAATGAGGAAGGGGGCAAACACTTTTTCACACCACTGTATATAGGTGGATATAGCGGTGTATACTGGGTTCAGAGCACGCAGACAGCACGCTCAATCTCCTAACACTGACTGCAAGCTCTATTTAAAACAAGCAAGATAGTTAGCTATATAGGTGGATATAGCGGTGTATACTGGGTTCAGAGCACGCAGACAGCACGCTCAATCTCTTAACACTGACTGCAAGCTCTATTTAAAACGAGCAAGATAGTTAGCTATATAGGTGGATATAGCGGTGTATACTGGGTTCAGAGCACGCAGACAGCACGCACAATCTCCTAACACTGACTGCAAGCTCTATTAAAAAAGAGAAATATAGCTAGCTATATAGGTGAATATAGCAGTGTATACTGCGGTCAGGGCACGCAGACAACAACCACTACAGAAGAGCAAGAATGAAAAATCGGCCGATAACGATCGGTGTATACTGTGTTGAAGGTACACAGAACACCCACTAACTGCTACAGATGCCAACACACTACACAAAGCCGCCGTGCTGGCGGCCTTATATAGTGTGAGACGTGTACTACACAGCCTGAGCTATGATTGGCCACAGGCATCATCTGTGTACAGAACACCTCCAGGTACCATATTGCATTTATGGGATATTACAGAGCTGCAGATTGAAAAGGAAAGGTAATTTTTATTAACATCCAATTACAATATAGTTTGTGTCGCAATTGTATACACTATATTATTATTTTTTATTTGCTAATTTGTTTCCCACAAAAGTGGAGTTACCCTTTAACTTTTTTTATTTTATATCACATAGGGGACAAAAAGTCTGAATCTGAAACTGTGGTAGCTGGTCCTTTGAGTTTTTCTGCAAGGGAGTCTGTGTTGGAGCTAGAAGAGGAAAGTGCGTATATACTGGGTGTATATAGTTCCAAGTTGCTAAAGAGTTCTACTGATCAAATGGGCATCCCATATCAACCCTTCCCTATCCAAGTTCAATTCCCCTAATAAAAAACAAAAACAAAAAAAAACAAAGCTGCAAGGACTGCTTCTTGTATCTGAAGTAAATGGAAAATTTGTGTGCCTGGCTGTGCAGAGTGGGAGACGACCACATTCCCCAGCGGCCCCCAGTGCTACACAACATCTCCGTTTATGTGTCATTTCTTCAAGTATACCCCCTTCATCTGTAGGCCCTGTTTGAATAAATATCTAATATTTCCAGTCGTAGTATATTGAAAAGTCAACGCTTTCCATTGGGGCATACTTACTTATTCTACATTCGTGGTCCTTTATTTTATATAAGTCTAGCGTTCAGCCTTCAGGATAAAATGTTTAAATTATAAAGGAGCAAACCTTTAATTTGTCCTTATGTAATGCAGTAATCATACATCAGGGGGAGATTTACGATATGCAAAGAAGATTTAGCATGGTGAAAGGCTGGCTGTGGCGGGATTTAATCACCTGAAATGTGCAGAGTAATTTGGCCGCGCTCCGCTGTGTTCTGCTAAACTCTTACATAACCGTCCTGGCTGAGCGGCCTATAAATAGTCAGAGAATTGTGCTCCCTGCTGGCGGTCTACCGCTGCAGACACACTGTTTACATTGAACTGACAAAGACCCACACACACTAAAGAGGACCTTCACCCATGAAGTGAATTTCTTCCCATCTGCTTCCTCCCACCTCCCTCAGCTGCAGATAATGTGTTTATATGTTGGAAAAGGCAAATACTTTATTTTTTGTTAGTTTTGCAGCCCACCATCTCCTTATTCCTTGGCTAAGGGTGATATTAGTCGTGGCCACACGTTGTCTCCTGGGATGTCACCATCACATATCCCGGGGTTTTAGTGAGGGACAAAGTCCGTGCAATTTTCATCACGGCCGCAATTTAAGTATTCGGGATCTGACATGTGCGATATCCCACATCACACATGAAAAATCAGGAAGCAACAGTCATTTCCCCAAGCAGGAGTTTCCAGATGGCAACACACGGCAACATAGCACCACAGGGAAAACTTTGGCTGCACTCCATGGATTAGCCAGTATGTCTATTTTTATTATCTTTCAGGGACAGTTGGAGAGATGCAGTTTAGTTTTACCCAGGTAGGATGAAGTTCTTCTTTAAAGAGTTTGTCCTGCAGCCTCTTGGGATACTCACATCATAAGGGGTGGGGCCACCTGATGACGACTTCAGGTCACCCCTTGTGACGTCCTTGACCCAGCATGCCCCGGTCGAGGACGTCACAAGGGGGTGGGGTCACCCAGTGACATCCCCGGGTGGCCCCACCCCTTAGTTTATTTAGTGGCTGGATTTGTGTACTAATTGCTGTTAAAGCGGGGCAAAGAAGAGTGCCCACATCCCTTATATCATAAACTGCATGGAGAAAACCCTCTAAATGTGACTTTTAAGGACATCAATTTCAACATATATTAACATTTCACAATAAGCTTTATTGACACATCTAAAGTAAATGTACAGATAAAATATTGATGCAGTTACAAATTAATGATATGTAAAGATATACAAAAATAACCACAGCTTTCTGGCTGCTCTAATATGAAGAGGAAAAGTGGGGTGTCGGCACCAAACCTGAAATACTAATACGCCTGATGCTGCACCTGAAATTAGTGACTACTAATAAACATATAAAAGAAAATAAAGGGCGCAACAAACATATAATTTATGTCAAACTAATATTAAATGTGAACTATACCAGTGTGTGAACTATGGTAAGTGTACCAATATATAAATGGTTCTGAATGCACAACTAATGTACACTTATTAGAACAAAAAGTCCAACAAATATAATAAATCTGTGATTTTTAATTTTCTGTGTATACTCCAACCACTGTGGTTTTCTAAAGTGCAAAACGCTTCAATAAAGTGCTTCACCCAAAGTGGTAAATCTAAACACTCACCAGATATCTTTGGCCACCAAGTGACCCACAGACATATAATATAGGATGTCTTTAGGACCTCCAATGTGTCCGTCCAGGAATCACACAGCAACCATCATCTGTTAGTAGATGTGCCAATGTTCCAATGTAATCGATAGTCGCATATATATGTAAGTTTCCTTATGTTGAGCTCATATCCCAATCATCTGCAAATATTAGCTCCTCCGAATAGAGCCACAGAAAGTCAGATAGTGTAGTAACTTTTTTTTAAACTCTTAAAATGCAGCACTTACATATCAAGTTCAGTGTAAGATACAGTAGGATAGCGAATGCAGCTTGAAGGAGAGCAGAAGCTGTTCTGTCACCAATGAATTACTCTGTGGTGTTGTAGGGCGGAAGTGGAGGACTCGTGTAATGCGCATTAAGCCTCGATTTCAATGCATTTCACGGTCACGCATCATCGGGCTCTAATATGCTTCAAAAAAGGGTGGGCTCGGGGGGGGGGGGAGAGCACTGCGCCCCAAGCACACCCACCTGTGTGACAATAGCAAATGAATATTCGTTATTGTCTCCCTCATTCTCCTCTCGGTCAATCAGGAAGCCCCTATTAGCCAGGGAGTCTCAGGACTTCCTAGCCAATCGTGTCTCAAGACTTTCTATTTTTGTGCGGCCAGGAGGAGAATGTCTCCCTGTGTGCCCCCTGGCAGAATCGGTCAGAGTGGCACCGGCTCTTCTTTCCCCAGCCTCCATAAGGTAAGGCATCCGCCGCCCATCTCCTGCTCCAGCGAGAACATTTTGTGGGCCTGGTATGGATTGGGGGAGACACACAGTTTTTAGCATTCTTTTGTTTACATTCAATTGTCGACAGGGAATCCCGCTAATGCTTCATCGGTTGTTAAGCATGTGGCCGCCGTCCGCTCCTTAACAACCCACCAGTCACTGCTAAATGTGGGTGCAAAAAGTGCTAAACACCGGGAAAAAAATGGTAAATATGAGTGTTTTTGTCCTGGCAATTTTCTGGCGTTTATTACACCTGCTAGTGTGCATTGAGCCTTAAAGATAATGCAGATAGCTAGGGGTTAGTAAAGCAGATTGGTACTGTTCAAAGTTTTGGATACACTGTGGAAGAACTAGCACTTTTGTCAGTTTCATTTTTTAGCTCTGTCTGTGTCCCCACAGGGGAGATTCACCCTCTCTACTTTCCTTGGGGCCTCCGTCACCAGGAAGAGTAAAGCAGGCCATACATGATTCATTTTTTTTTTAGTTCAACCAGCTGGTTAAAAAAAAAGAACCAATTCACCTAGCAACACATTTAATGGGGATTGGGAATCTACCTGCTGAACTATTGCCAGGGGAGGGCTGGCAGCCTTAAGCCTGGGGGGCAAGTCCAGTCAAGTGGCCCATTGAACCACTGAAGCAGCTCACCATCCATCCACACCACATTCCCCACACAGAGAGAGAGAGAGACTGCTACTGTATATATTGCCCCAGAGAGAGAGAATGCTTGACACTGCCTGCACAGAGAGAGAGAGAGGCCAATTGGCACTGCCGGCAGAGAAAAAGAGAGGCCACTTGGCACTGCCTGCACAGAGAGAGAGAGAAAGAGGCCACTTGGCACTGCCTGCACAGAGAGAGGGGCCACTTGGCACTGCCTGCACAGAGAGAGGGGCCACTTGGCACTGCCTGCACAGAGACAGAGAGAGGCCACTTGGCACTGCCTGCAAAGAGACAGAGAGAGGCCACTTGGCACTGCCTGCACAGAGAGAGAGAGGCCACTTGGCACTGCCTGCACAGAGACAGAGAGAGGCCACTTGGCACTGCCTGCACAGAGAGAGAGGGGGCCACTTGGCACTGCCTGCACAGAGACAGAGAGAGGCCACTTGGCACTGCCTGCACAGAGAGAGAGGGGGCCACTTGGCACTGCCTGCACAGAGACAGAGAGAGGCCACTTGGCACTGCCTGCACAGAGAGAGAGGGGGCCACTTGGCACTGCCTGCACAGAGACAGAGAGAGGCCACTTGGCACGGCCTGCACAGAGAGAGAGAGGGCGATTTGGCCCTGCCTGCACAGAGAGAGAGAGGGGCCACTTAGCATTGCCTGCACAGAGAGAGAGAGAGAGACTGCTTGGCACTGCCTGCACAGAGAGAGAGAGAGACTGCTTGGCACTGCCTGCACAGAGAGAGAGAGACTGCTTGGCACTGCCTGCACAGAGAGGGAGAGACTGTTTGGCACTGCCTGCACAGAGAGAGGGAGAGAGAGAGACCGATTTACACTGCCTGTACAGAGAGAGAGAGAGAGACCGCTTAACACTGCCTGTACAGAGAGAGAGCGGCCACTTGGCACTGCCTGCAGAGAGAGAGAGAGACTGCTTGGCACTGCCTGTACAGAGAGAGAGAGGCCACTTGGCACTGCCTGCACAGAGAGAGAGAGACCGCTTGACACTGCCTGTACAGAGAGAGAGAGACCGCTTGACACTGCCGGTACAGAGAGAGAGAGAGACCGCTTGACACTGCCTGTACAGAGAGAGAGAGACCGCTTGACACTGCCTGTACAGAGAGAGAGAGACCGATTGACACTGCCTGTACAGAGAGAGAGAGACCGATTGACACTGCCTGTACAGAGAGAGAGAGACTGATTGACACTGCCTGTACAGAGAGAGAGACCGATTGACACTGCCTGTAAAGAGAGAGAGAGAGACCGCTTGACACTGCCTGTACAGAGAGAGAGAGACCGCTTGACACTGCCTGTACAGAGAGAGAGAGACCGATTGACACTGCCTGTACAGAGAGAGAGAGACTGATTGACACTGCCTGTACAGAGAGAGAGAGAGACCCCTTGACACTGGCATTTAGGGGCTTAAAACAGGCAGGGAGGAAATGTAACATCACCTTCTCTGCCTGTCACTTTTCAGTGGAGTGGCAGTGCCTGCTGCTAGTGAATAAAAGCCTTTGGGCTCACATTGGTGTACTGGCAGTTTTTCATAGCCATAGATAGGGATGAGCTTCGAGTTCGAGTCGAACTCATGTTCCACTCGAACATTGCCTGTTCGCCTGTTCAGCGAACAGTGAACAATTTGGGCTGTTCGCAGCAAATTCGAAAAGCCGGAACACCCTATACAAGTCTATGGGAGAAATCTAAAGTGCTCATTTTAAAGGGTAATATGCAGGTTACTGTCCTAAAAAGTGTTTGGGGACCTGGGTCCTGCCCCAGGGGACATGGATCAATGCAAAAAAAAGTTTTAAAAACTGCAGTTTTTTCAGGAGCAGTGATTTTAATAATGATTAAAGTGAAACAATAAAAGTGTAATATTCCTTTAAATTTCGTAGCTGGGGGTATCTATATTATGCCTGTGAAGGGGCGCATGTTTCTGCTGCTTAGAACTGTCCCTGCACAAAGTGTCATTTGTGCAGGAAAAAAAGTCTTTTAAAATCACTTGCGGCTAAATTGTCGGGTCACCATAATACAGAGAACACTCAATGAGTGTTCTCTGTATTAGCCGACAATTCATTCATTCAAAAAAAAAAAAAAAAAGCGTGGGGGTTCCCCTAAATTCAATTACCAGGCCCTTCAGGTCTGACATGGATATTAAGGGGAACCCCGTGTCAAATTTTAAAAAAAATTGACGTGGGGGTCCCCCCAAATATCCATACCAGACCCTTCAGGTCTGATATGGATATTAAGGGGAACCCTGCATCAAATTTAAAAAAAAAATTGACGTGGGGGTCCCCCTAAAAATCCATATCAGACCCTTTATCCGAGCACGCAACCTGGCAGGCCGCAGGAAAAGAGGGGGGGACGAGAGAGCGGCCCCCCCTCCCTCCTGAACCGTACCAGGCCACATACCCTCAACATTGGGAGGATGCTTTGGGGGTCTGTGACCCCTCAAAGCACCTTGTCCCCATGTTGATAAGGACAAGGGCCTCATCCTCACAACCCTGGCCGTTGGTTGTGAGGGTCTGCGGGCGGGGGGCTTATCAGAATCTGGAAGCCCCCTTTAACAAGGGGACCCCCAGATCCCGCCCCCCCCCTGTTTGAAATGGTAAGGGGGTACAAAAGTACCCCTACCATTTCACAAAGAAAGTGTCAAAATGGTTAAATAAGACAAACACACTTTTGAAAAATTCCTTTATTAAAAATGAAAAAAATAAAAAAAAGATTCCAGCGGTGCTAATCCACTCTTGCTATCCAGCGACAGATCTCCGGGGTCCAGCGATGGATGATCATATCCAGCGACGGGGGATCTCTCAGTCCAGCGCTGTCCATACATCCTTCTTCTGTCTCCACTCCGGAGACACTGCAGAGAGCCCAGCGCTGACGTTTCTTATATTAGGAGGGCGGGGCCACCCGTCACCTGACCCCGCCCCCTCTGACGCTGGTGAAGGGAGCCAGGGGTTCCCCAGTGACGTGTGGGTTGACCCCGCCCCCTCTGATGTAACGGAAACCTGCGTTACATCAGAGGGGGCGGGGTCACCCACACGTCACTGGGGAACCCCTGGCTTCCCTCTCCAGCGTCAGAGGGGCGGCGCCGCCCTCCTAATATAAGAAACGTCAGCGCTGGGATCTCCGCAGTCTCCGCAGTGGAGACAGAAGAAGGATGTATGGACAGCGCTGGACTGAGAGATCCCCCGTCGCTGGATATGATCATCCATCGCTGGACCCTGGAGATCCGTCGCTGGATAGCAAGAGTGGATTAGCACCGCTGGAATCTTTTTTTTATTTTTTTCATTTTTAATAAAGGAATTTTTCAAAAGTGTGTTTGTCTTATTTAACCATTTTGACACTTTCTTTGTGAAATGGTAGGGGTACTTTTGTACCCCCTTACCATTTCAAACAGGGGGGGCCAGGATCTGGGGGTCCCCTTGTTAAAGGGGGCTTCCAGATTCTGATAAGCCCCCCGCCCGCAGACCCTCACAACCAACGGCCAGGGTTGTGAGGATGAGGCCCTTGTCCTTATCAACATGGGGACAAGGTGCTTTGAGGGGTCACAGACCCCCAAAGCATCCTCCCAATGTTGAGGGTATGTGGCCTGGTACGGTTCAGGAGGGAGGGGGGGCCGCTCTCTCGTCCCCCCCTCTTTTCCTGCGGCCTGCCAGGTTACGTGCTCGGATAAAGGGTCTGATATGGATTTTTAGGGGGACCCCCACGTCAATTTTTTTTTTAAATTTGATGCGGGGTTCCCCTTAATATCCATATCAGACCTGAAGGGTCTGGTATGGATATTTGGGGGGACCCCCACGTCAATTTTTTTTTTTAATTTGACACGGGGTTCCCCTTAATATCCATGTCAGACCTGAAGGGCCTGGTAATTGAATTTAGGGGAACCCCCCACGCTTTTTTTTTTTTTTAATCAATGAATGAATGAATTGTCGGCTAATACAGAGAACACTCATTGAGTGTTCTCTGTATTACGGAGACCCGACAATTTAGCCGCAAGTGATTTTAAAAGACTTTTTTTCCTGCACAAATGACACTTTGTGCAGGGACAGTTCTAAGCACCAGAAACATGCGCCCCTTCACAGGCATACTATAGATACCCCCCAGCTACGAAATTTAAAGGAATATTACACTTTTATTGTTTCACTTTAATCATTATTAAAATCACTGCTCCTGAAAAAAAGGCAGTTTTTAAAACTTTTTTTTGCATTGATCCATGTCCCCTGGGGCAGGACCCAGGTCCCCAAACACTTTTTAGGACAGTAACCTGCATATTACCCTTTAAAATGAGCACTTTAGATTGTGAACGTTCGAGTCCCATAGACTTTAATAGGGTTCTAAAGTTCACACGAAGTTTAGGTCTGTTCGCAGGTTCTGGTGCGAACCGAACAGAGGGGTGTTCGGCTCATCCCTAGCCATAGACCCTCAGACTTCTTTTAGGATGCACAATTTTGCTGCATTTTCTTGAAGTGAACCAAAGATGCAGAATGCAGGACGTTTTGTGCACTTTCAGAACATGCAGCAAAATGTGAAACCTCTATGGGACCAGAGGTAACATGCAGGAAGACTGCCAGTACACCAGCACTGCAGCCAAACCGCAGCATGCCAGTGTGAGCCCAAATCATACCACCTAGGAGAGCAAGCAAGGTAGTGTCACAGGCTGCTAGGAAAAAAACTCTTTAGCTGCAGAGGAGGGGGGAGGGGGGGAGGGAGGAAAAGTTAACTTATTTGGTCTTTCCCAGCCTCCCAGGAGCCTCGCTGTATTAGATCCGGCTGCTCAGATTTTACTTTCCCGACCCACACATCCTCTTTACAGACAGCACACAGGCTGCCCGGAGTGTGGGCGGGGAAAGAGAGAACAGGTCCAGCCTCTGCCAGCCATTCGTGTGGAGGAGGGAGGGGCTGGGAGGGGCTGTGCTGTGCTCTGTAACACAGACTGTCGGCCCTGAGACATCCCTGGCTCACAGTACTGGATGGAGATGCCACACTCGGCCAGCTCAAAAACTGCGCATGTGCGGTTCTGAGCTGGTGACACAGCGGCCTTTGTAGAGCATTTGAGAGCAGCCCAGGGGGCAATTGCATCTCTGCCCCCTGGCCCAGCCCACCCCTGACTATTGCACAATACAGTAATTAGTGTTGCTGCCTTTTTCTGGAAGTTCTGGAAAAACTTGACAGACTGGTTGTACACAAGTTGATAGATACAACCAGCTAGCCCATACATGGATCGAACTTTGTCTGGTCCCCGTTGAACCGGTCGAATTTTGATCCATGTATGGTGGGCTTCAAATGTTAATAAACCCACAGCAGTAAAATCAGTCTGTATATGCAGGAAAGCATATGCAGCACTAATCCCCGAAGGAGCCGTTGGTTTGATTGGGCTTACCGTTACCTTATTTACCTCAATTTGTGTCTAGGGGTTCCCGTGGTAGATGGCCCAGAAACTTTAGAGACTGACGACAGATCCGCTTAAAGGGATTTTTATTTGCAAGAAACGTAGTTAACGAACAGTCTCTTAGTATAGGATCAGTGGGTTAGGAGGAAAGTTCAGGTACTCTCAGTGTCAAAGTCAATAATGAAGGACTTGCTTACTTCGAATAAATCCAGAGAATAGCCATTCACAGCTGGATGTTCACTCAAGTTGGATAGTCCCTCTCTCACAAGGCCTAGCAGCCAACAAGATGCTTAAATCAGGAACAAGTCTCTGCCACAGACGTTGTTGTAGAACATGTAGGAATAAGTCTCTGCCACAGACGTTGTTGTAGAACATGTAGGAAGAAGTCTCTGCCACAGAATTTTTTGTAGAACATGTAGGAATAATTCTCTGCCACAGATGTTGTTGTAGAACATGCAGGAAACTAGGACTTGTAGAACACTCGTGTGATAACTGGATCTTTCAGCCGGTTTGGCGATACCCATGAGATTGGATTCACTTAGGTCCCTCAGCTTCATCAGGCTCTTGCTAAGAAGCCAACCCATATGTGGCCTTCTTCTGAAGAGTCCTCCCCTGGATAGCTACGAAGTTGCTGGGCCTCTCCACAACCGGAGAGGGCACCGGACCACCTAGGAATCCTTTCTTTAGTTTCCTTGTCTCGGGCTAGCCAGCCCGAGACATAAAGTCAGGTGGATCCGCACCCCAGGCCATTGCCTTCCTGGGGGCTGGTCCAGAGGATCAGGACCATGGAGTCAGAACATACTTCTCTTCTGGACCGGAACCCTGAAACACGTGACATCTGCATCTTAAGTACCCTCTCCCAGAAAGCACAGCAAGAGTGAAACTCCCACTGGGCGGGCTCGAGAGAAAGTAACCTTAAAGCACCCAACCAAACTGTGGTTCCATGCCTGCCAGAAGAGACAGCGTCCCCTATGGCAAGGCTGAACACCCTATAGTCCAGTCAGACTGATGCTGAGGTCAAAATTTGGAATAATTATACCCAAACCAAACTGCAGTTCAGGTGTAACGTTAAATTTAAAAAAAGTAGCGCGTGCTCTTCAGGAGCCAGCGCTACACATACATGTTATACTTACTGTCGACTGTAAGGACTTTAAGGGGTTAATCTTCGGCATTGTGTAAAAAGGCTGTTTGATCCTGTCTTCTTTGATCCTCTCCTTCTTCCACTGTCCCCAATCCATCTCCTGATAAAACAGAGCCTTTGGAGTCACTCTGCACATGCTCAGTTTGTTGAGTATTGCTGGAGAATGCATATGACCAGCACAGGGCCAATCAGCACTGTCCAGGTAGAGGGGCAGGGGTCCTGGATTCTAATATAACAGCCAGTGCAGTATGAAAACTCCTCCTACAAGCTTTACCAGTCACTGATTGAAGTCACAAGACTGCTCAAACTGCTGATGAGATAAAGTATTTAGCAGTTTATATTTACTAAAATAATTTCCATGTTCTGTGAACTGTGGGAGACCAGATGTAGTGACTGTAGGTTCCTGGGTTTAGCAACACTTTAAAAGGTTGTACCACCTAATTTTCACTGGGATAATAATAAGGGGGAGGCTTCAAAATTGGGACATCAGTTGCTGTGACAACTGTGTAACCCTAGGTTCACACCTACACTTTTTTTAGTGTGTAATGCAGTTTGCAGAAACGCACTACAGTCCATTTAACATGGTTTACTATGGTACAAGTTCACATCTATGCGTTTTGCGGTCAGTGCATTTTTGGAAAGGGTCAGGGACTTTTTCCCCGCAATTTGCGGGTAATAGACTTCAATGGAACCACACCAAAAATGCAAGTGTTGTGTTTGTGATGCGATTTTAGATGTGTTTTGCGGTTTTCACAGTATATAGCTGGTTGCTAAGCAGGGGGCCGGGAAGACGGCTGCCGCGTCCTTAACAGTTGATGAGTCACCAGCTGAATTTACTGAATGTAAATTTTTTTTTTTAATTTACTGTAAAAAAAAGGCATAGGGTCCCCCCCAGGTCCATACCAGGCCCTTCGGGTCTAGTATGGATTCAGAGGGGTCCCCCCACGCCAAAATTTTAATAAAAAATGCTCCCCCCTAAAATCCATACCAGACCCTTATCTGAGCATACAGCCTGGCAGGTCAAGAAAAGGAAGGGGACGAATGAGCGCAACCCCCTCCAGAACCGTACCAGGCCACATGCCCTCATCATGGACGGGATGGATGCCAAAGCACCTTGCCCCCATGTTGATGCGGACAAGGGCCTCTTCCCCACAACCCTGGCTGGTGGTTGTCAGGATCTGCGGGCGGGGGGCTTATCGGAATCTGGAAACTGCCATTTAAGAAGGAACCCCCAGATCCCACTCCTTCCCCATGGTACCCCCTACTCAGGTACATTGTACCCCTACTCATTCACCACAAAAATAAATGTTAAAAAAAAACAAAAAAACGATTTTGACAAGTCCTTTCTTAATAAAATAGCTCTGAGCTGTCTTCTCCCGCCCCCCGTCTTCCAGTGCCGTCTCTCCCGGTGCTGTCTTCTCCCCGCTGTCTGGCAAAAAAAGGGGGAAGGTGAGAGAGCAAGGGAAATTGGGACATTGAATGAGGCACATGGTTGCAAAAGAGTGAGTTAGTGGACAGTTATGAATCTTATTGATTGCCATAGGGTAAAAACAAATAGGTCAATAGTAAAGTGGTAAAACAGTACAAATAGTCATGGCATAAATATCACAAGATATAGCAAGCACTTTCCAAAGTTCACTAAAAACAAGATTTGGGTAAAACCGTAGTACATAATAAAGCCTGCACGGCCTATGGGCTTTTGATCTTGAGAAGGGATATAAATTGTAAACTTCAAGTTGGTATGATATTGGATCAGAACATGACATGGCAGCTCTACACGCTTCATGGCTGGCAGGCCACTCATCAGGAGCCAGCACAAGATGGATATATGAATAAAGATATTGGCTTAAGTAGTATAGTATAAGTAGTATAGGCAGTGGTGGGGTAACCCCCCCCCCCCCCCCCCCCAGAACAAAGCCACAAAGCCAGATGGACTCACTGTGATTTGTTTGATAATGGTGTAGTGTCGGGCACCGCAAACCAACCAAAAATGCTTCCAGTGGGCATCTCGTCCGATGTGCCCCACAGATGCCAACCAGGGCAGGCATGAAACCACAAGGCAACCTAAGTGTGCAGTGAAAGTGAAGGTGAACCAAAGTATTTATTGCAAGGAAGGGGAGTGAAAGGGGAAAGAAAAGATAGGTGAGTAAAAATCTTGTTGAAGAAAGGGAGTGAATGGTAAAAGCTGACAGTCAGGGGCTAACCAAGGATTGATGGAGGAAGGGTGTGATTGAAAGAAACAGAGGAACACTAATGAAGACGCAAAGCTGAAAGTGAAAAACAAGGCGCTAGATTAAAGAATACTGATTTACAAACAGTGAAGAAAAACTGAAAGCCAGGAGAGGGAGGGTTTCCAACTGACATGTGACCGGTACATGAGGGAGCCTTGAGTGCCGGAACCTGCCCGGGGGGGGGGCGCCCATATAGGCACCAAAACGATGTCACGCAGCAAGATGGAGGAGGGGAGGGGCAAGGCGGATCGGGCAACTAGTGCCCGGCGTGCCGCCAACAGAGTCCTCCAATCTGCTCACGAGCGTGGCTACAAGAATGCTGGGCGCGACAGCACTATGTGGTGTCTCTTATATAGCCATGGGGCGTGGCCATTCTACAACTTCACTCAGAGAGCAAGGCCCTTGAGACGTCACATGGGGCAAGCCCTATGGGTGATGTCATTAGAAGAGACAGCAGCGGAAGACAGCACCAGAAGAGACAGCAACGGGAGAGACGGTGGAGGGAGAAGATGGCTCAGGAGAAGATGGCACCAGGAGAGACAACAACGGAAGAGACGGTCGTGGGAGAAGACAGCTCAGAGCTATGTAATTACTAAAGGACTTGTCAAAAAATGTTTTGTTGGGCTGGGATCTGGGGGCCCCCTTCTTAAAGGGGGGGCTTCCAGATTTCAATAAACTTCCTGCCCACAGACCCTGACAACCACCAGCCAGGGTTGTCAGGAAGAGGACCTTGTCCTCCCCATGTTGAGGGCATGTGGCCTGGTATGGTTCAGAGGGGGGGGGGGGGGTGCTCGCTCATCCCCTCCCTTTCCTGACCTGCCAGGCAGCAGACTAGACCCGAAGGGCTTGGTATAGACCTGGGGAGGACTTCATGCGTTTATTTTGCAATTTATTACTTTTTGCCAGCAATTTTTTATTTTTTTTACAGTCAACGGGAAACCCTGGTGAGAGTTGATGACTCAACAGTTGTTCAGGACACGGCGGCCCAGTTCCCAGCCCCCTCCTTAGCAACCATCTATATACAGTGTGTTTACAGTGTGTTTAAAGAGAAAAAATAAAAAAACTTAAAACACAAAATGCATGAAAACTGCATGCAAAAAACGCATAAAAAAATTAGGGGTTAAAAATGCAAAATTCACTGCAAAACATGCCTGAAAAACACATCAAGCGCCAAATTTTATCACAACACACCAATAAGTAGAAACAAAGTATTTTTTTATTCTCTTATCAAAGGATATAACTCTGGCGTGTAAATAAAGGAAGTTTAACCATTTAAAGACCAAATCTTTTCTGACATTTATTGCTTACAAGTAAAAATTATTTTTTTCTGCTAGTAAATTACTTGGAACACCCAAACATGATATATATATATATATATATATATATATATATATATATATATATATATTATATATTTTTTTAGAAGAGACCCTAGAGAATAAAATGGTGGTTGTTGCAATATTTTATGTCACACCGTATTTGCACAGCTGTTTTTAAAACGCAATAAAAAAAATACACTTTAATGAATTAACCAATTGCCGACTGCTGTCGGCAAATATACGTCGGCAGAATGGCATGGCTGGGCAAAGTAACGTACCCGTAAGCTCTGTGACCGTGCCCGTGGGACCCGCGGACTCAATCGCCACGGGGATACCCGTGATGGTGTCATGGAGCTGAAGAACAGGGAGATGCAGATGTAAACAGCATCTTCCCATTCTGCCTAATGACAGGACACTGATCGTCTGCTCCCTGTCATCAGGAGCAGTGATCAGTGTCATGCCACACACAGCCCATCCCCCAGAAAACACTCCCCTTGGGCACACTGAACCCCTCCCTGCCCCCTAGTGGTTAACCCCTTCACCGCCAGTGACATTTTTACAGTAATCAATGCGATTTTATAGCATTGATCGCTGTATTAATGCCAATGGTCCCAAAAATGTGTCAAAATTGTTCGATGTGTCCGCAATAATGTTGCAGTCATGATAAAAATCACCGATTGTCGCCATTACTAGTAAAAAAAAAAATATATTAATAAAAATGCCATAATACTATCCCCTATTTTGTAGATGCTTTAACTTTTGTGCAAACCAATCAATAAACACTTATTGCAATTTTTTTTACCAAAAATATGTAGAAGAATACGCATCGGCCTAAACTGAGGAAAACATTTTTTTTTTTACATATTTTTGGGGGATATTTATTATAGCAAAATGTAAAAAATTATGCGTTTTTTTTTCAAAATGGTTGCTCTTTTTTTGTTTATGTGATTGCTAAGCCCTTGGGTGGCAATCAAAGAACCTCAGATAAGTTTTTTGTTTATAGCGCAAAAAATAAAAACCCTAGAGGTGATCAAATACCACCAAAAGAGAGCTCTATTTGTGGGAAAAAAAGGACGTCAATTTTGTTTGGGAGCCACGTCGCACAACCGCACAATTGTCAGTTAAAGTGACGCAGTGCCGAATCGCAAAAAGTGCTCTTGTCAGGAAGGGGGTAAATCTTCTGGGGCTGAAGTGGTTAAAAAAAAAAACTAAACAGTAAGGGCCGGTTCACACAGCGAGGCGATGCGAGGCGACACGGCTCGCCTCGCCTCGCTCCCGCAAGTCGCCCCCGTTCTGTACAATGGAACCGTTCTGAGAGGAGCGACTCGAGTCGCTCCGACTCAGAAAAAAGGTTCCTGTACTACTTCTGGGCGACTTCGGGGGCGACTTGCATTGACTTCTATACAGAAGTCCTCTGCAAGTCGCCGCTGAGGTCCCCGCAGGTCGCGGCGAGGCAAGTCGGAGACGCCTCGCCGCGCCTCGCTGTGTGAACCGGCCCTAAAGTTAGACCATTTTTTGTTGTTGTTGTATAATGTAAAAGAAGATGTTACACCACGAGAATCGTGATCTTTATTCTAAGCAAAAAAATCGTGATTCTCATTTTAGCCAGAATCATGAAGCTGTAGTCTGAACCCACATGATCTATTCCACCAGGAACTGTACTGGGCCAATCAAATGCAACCAATGCATTCCCTACCCCACAGATGCACGTATACACACTACTTTTGTGTGGCTACGGGTTGGGGAATGCCTTGCCTGCTTATGATTGGCTCATTACAGTGACAGCTTGCAGGATAGCTCAGGTGGGTTTGGACTAATGCCCCGTACACACGATCGGATTTTCCGACAACAAATGTTGGATGTGAGCTTGTTGGCTGAAAGTCCGACCGTGTGTACGGGGCATAAGACTCAAACATGCCTGAGCTCACCCCTAACTACAAGTTTATGTGCTCATCTAATATGTTGCTTGCAGTTTCCTTCCAGCTTTGTTACTCTGTGCTGCCATTTTTGATCCTGGAGTGTTGGGAGACAAGTTTTTTTTTTTTGTGTGTGTTTTGTTTTTTATTGTAACTTACTTGTAGTGCCTAAATTAAAATTTTTCAGATTGGTAGAAGGTCCTCTTTATGGCAAACGTGGCAGTAACCGTTAACTGAAAAATTCTAATTTAGGCACTACGATAAATGTTAGTAAGTTACAATAAAAATAAAAAACAGTCCTCTCCCAACACTCCAGGATCAAAAATGGCAGCATGGGAGTAGCAAAGCTGGAAGAAAACTGCAAGCAAGATATTAAATGAGCTCATAGACAGATTGGTGGAAGGTCCTCTTTATGGAAAACGTGACAATAAACATTAACAATATTTGCTCTGTGCAATTGCGCTGCAGATCTCCTACAAAATTCAGTAATGAAAGATTGAGGTAAATGGCCGTAAATGGAAATGGAAAAAAGAACATAGGCCATAAAGCAAAGATTTGTGTGCCCAGGTGAGGCCGTGCCGTCAGCAGGCAGCAATAACATCATAATATTTGATTAGTGTGAGGAACGACTTCATTTATTTCAGCAATCATTTGCTTTTAGGAAGAAATACTTTGGTTCCATCATATCCCTGAGAGGTGATACCATGACTTCTTAAGAAATGTTATCATTTGGAAGAACAGCTGCCATTCTACAAGCGCCAATGCATTATGATTGTTTATGGAACGGGACATAATAAAACTCAGCGGGCGGAAATGAGAAAGTCTTCGGAAAACAAATGAAGAATCATTAAGTGAAATCACTGCTGAAATATTAAAGCTGAACTTTAGGAGTATAGATAAAACCTTAAGGCTAAGTTCACACAGGCGTTGATTTTTAAAGTTGCCTTTAACGTGCATTAAATGTTAGGGCTCACTTTACACTTGTAGTTGGGGGGGGGGGGGGGGGTAAAAACACATGGTTAAGTCGCATTTTGCAAAGCATCAAAGTCAGTCAATGAGCTCATTTACACTAGCATTGCCTTCTGCTATGGATCGGTTTTTAGAGGGTGTTGATCAGGCATTATATTGTAGCAGTGATGAGGCATTACAGTATCTCAGAGCAGATTACATCAGTGTTTATCAGGGATCGATTGATGTGGATGACACGATTGACAGAACTTGTGGAACTTTTTAAATTAAAACCTTTGCAAAATTAATAATTCTTAATTTCTTTTTTTTTTGTCTGGATGAGTAGGGGTTATTGTTAAAGGGGTCTTCTAGATTTCCCCATGTTGATGAGGACAACGACCTCTTCCCAACAACCCCGGCAAGGTAATGATGGGGGATTATGATCATTTGGAAGTCCTTTAACTGCTTCGGCCCTGGACCATTTGACTGGTCAAAGACCAGAGCACTTTTTGCGATTCGGCACTGCATCGATTTAACTGACAATTGCGTGGTTATGTGACGTGGCTCCCAAACAAAATTGACGTCCCTTTTTCACCACAAATAGAGCTTTCTTTTGGTAGTATTTGATCACCCCTGAGGCTTTTATTTTTTGCGCTTTAAACAAAAAAAAAGCAACAATTTTGAAAAAAACGCATTATTTTTTACATTCTGCTATAATAAATATCCCCTAAAAATATATATAAAAAACATTTTCCTCAGTTTAGGCCGATATGTATTCTTCTACATATTTTTGGTAAAAAAAATCGCAATAAGCAATTATTGATTGGTTTGTGCAAAAGTTATAGCGTTTACAAAATAGGAGATAGTTTTATGGCATTTTTATTAATATATATTTTTTTTAAATGGAGGCGATCAGCAATTTTTATCATGACTGCGACATTATGGCGGACACATCGGACATTTCTGATATTTTTGGGACCATTGTCATTTATACAGAAATCAGTGCTATACAAATGCACTGATTCCTGTGTAAATGACACTGGCAGTAAATGGGTTAACCACTAGGTGGCAGTGTAGGGGTTAAGTGAGCCCTGGGGCGTGTTTCTAACTGTGAGGGGGCATGACTGTGTATGACACGTCACTGATCTCTGCTCCCGATGACAGGGAGCAGAGATCAGTGACACTGTCACTAGGCAGAATGGGGAGATGCTTGTTTACATTAGAATCTTCCCTTTCTTCCTCCCCGTGAGGCGATCGCGGGACCCATGACCCAAGTCACGGAGCTTGCCGCAGGCGCATGTGCGTGCTGCCGGCGGCGCACGCGCGCTGCCGGCCTCTTAAAGGGAAAATTACAGGTACATGATTCTGCCCGTACGAGCCCTTCTGCCAATGTATATCGGCGCGAGGTGGTCAGCAAGCAGTTAAAGACGTAAAATTGATCTCCAGCCTTCCCTTTAGTCTTGTGCAGTTGCGCAGGTAGCTCTCCTTTACTGAAATCGCTTTGTCAGATTTTACTGCACACTGTGAGCTTCTCATAGTAAAAATTTAGAAGCTGCAGCAAGTCATATAGAGCCCACCTCATTTACTGGCTGGAAGACATCCAGCATCATGTAGCCCTTTCCTCTCCAGCCTTACTGTCCTTGACCTGCCCTTTTCATTCATAGGATTTCAGTTTTTTTTTTTATCATAGTGATTAAACATCACCCGTGAGTGTTACCTGGGGCAGTCTGCATGCAAATAAATACATAAATAAACCATGATAACTAGTCTGCCTGTGAAGAGTTTTTATCAATAAATGTTTTTTCTTTTAATGGATTTGCCCTGGCCTCTATCTGGTACAGCGTACCCTTGTTAGTGTTTTCGGTCTCTTCTCATTGGTACATGAGTTGGGGCGCCACGGCCAACTCTGCCAACCCCTCCCACCAGCCATAAACTGACTGCATTACATAGAGAAGCACAGAGACCCAGTAATGTCATCAAAAGAAGATATGTATTGAAAATGTAAAAGTTTCTTCTTAAATTGATGTAGATTGCTGATAGGAGGGGAAAGGAGGAACAAGGGAAGGCAAAATGTAAGCAGATTAAAATTTTAAAGCCAGCAGGGTCCAGGTGCTCTGTGCCAGATGGACGCTCCGCTCCTATCCGTAGAGGTGGGGGTGGGGTGGGGAGAATATTTTATAACTGTCAAGTCTGATTGCGTCTCCTGATCAACACAACCAGAACAGACAAACAACACAAATACAAAACAAACACCGACACAGACATAAACACCCTCTGCTAGGAATATATCCATTACCATCTCGGCTATTCTAAATATAAAATGAGTCTCCAGCTGCACACAGATTCCAAGGTTGTTCCGTCCTTTCAGCTCTGATTCACTTGTTTTTTTGCTGAATTTATTCCATAGTAGGACTCCTGTCTCATTTGAGGACAGCTATAGCTAGGCAGCTCAATGCACAGCTGAAGCAAGGATAGGCATTGCTTTGTCTGCCAAACGATTTGTAGAGGAACACATATAATTTTGTGACCAACTAATAGAGATGAATCAATCAGTCCAGTTTGTCAAAATCTTTTGCATAGATCCCAACTGTCCCTGATTTCGAGGGACTGTCCCTGATTTGGAACAAAGTCCCTCTTTCCTCATCTGTCCCTCATTTTGGTCTGATCCATATAGTTGTATATAAAATGCACTTATTTATCTTTTAAAAGTGTTTCCCAGTGCTAAACCTTTCATCCCATTTCTAAATTGCTGCATTTGTAAATTTTCTCGTTCAAAAATTTTTATTTTATGTTAAAATAAATTACATGTACAGAATATAGGACAAATTATGTGATACCAGAAATAAAAAGTAGACATATTGAAGTACGGATGATACAAAGCAAAGAAGAATTTCAAGATATTCTCGTGGGAATGACAATAAATGGCCTTATATATTTTAGAATTTGAAAACATTCTTATAGCTGAGTTTTAAACATTTTAATCCCAAGAAAATATAAATATGTCTAAAAGAAAATATATGATTTTAAAGTTTTGACCATAACTTCTAAAGTATGTTTATAGTAAGTATTATATAGTAAGGGAAGAACATAAAAGGTATATAGGAAGGGAAGGGGAGGGAATAATTCTCCGGAGGAGGTTTTATATATCATCTAATGTTGTAATTCTATAAAAAATCTTAATCACCATAACAATAAAACTCGGTTGTCAATATTATCTGACGTATAATATTTAATCCAGGGTTTCCATATGATATCAAACTTTGTCATCTGGTTTTTATCTATAGCGTCCATTTTAGCATGGATGAAGGATTGATTCATTCTACGTTTGGTTTCTGCAATATTCACCACATCTGTTTTTCACGCATTGGCTATAGTCTGCTTTGCGGCTATCAGAAGTGTAAGAACTAATTTGAATTTTTTCTGATTCAGAAAGGCTGGATTTAAATTAAGGAGAGCTATAATTGGGTCTGGAAAAATTGGACGATCAAAAAATGTTGTAATTATCAGAAGGATCTTTTTCCAAAATGATTGTACAATTGAGCAATGCCACCAGGTATGTATATAGGTACCTTTTTCTGGACAGCCACGAAAGCAGAGGCCAGTGTTGTCTGTTGAGAATTTGGCGATTCTCGCAGGAACCAAATACCAGCGTGTGAGAACTTTATATGATCATTCAGACACCAATATATTTATAGAGGAAGATTTTGTGAAAGACCATATGTTGGACCAAGACCTAGAATCGATCGTACAATCCAAATCTTTTTCCCACTTGGCCACATATTTAAGGTATAACAGTATTAGAATTAGATATCAATTGTGTATACAATGATGTAATACGACCTTTAGCATGTGGTTCCTTGAGACAAAATCTTTCAAAATGAGAAATATTATGTAAGTTTACATTTAAATTGAGAAGAAGAGTATAAAAATCTTTGATTTGGAGATATCTGAATATTTCTGATTGTGGAAGCTTATATAATTCACATAGATCTGTAAAAGATTTTATTGATGTAGTTGAAGTTAAATTATATAGACAAGTGATACCAGCCTTAGACCAAGCTTTAAAGGTTTTGGGATATTTCCAGGCTGGGTAAAAAGTCGGATTCTTGTGGATAGATAATAGCGGATTTTGTGGAGATTGCAGACCATGTGAATTTCTATACCTATCCCATATAGATAAAGAGTGCTTAGAAATGGGGTTACTTACGATCAGCAGGTTGTAACCATAATATATTGTTTATAGGAAGAGGATCACAGTCTACAGCTTCAATGAGGACCCATAAAGGAATCTCTGTAGAAGAGTGATATTTTGTTAATTGAGATAATTGAGCTGCCTTATAATATATGTTAAAGTCTGGGAATCCCAAACCACCCAAAGCTTTGGGGAGAACAAGTGTTTTTTTGTGAAGTCTGGGTTTTATTTTCCCCCAAGTAAATTTCGTTATTTTTTGTTGAATCAGCCTAAGAAAATATGCAGGAATATGAATCGGGAGAGTTCTGAATAAATATAAAAATTTCGGAAGAACAGACATTTTTATGATATTGATTTTCCCAAACCATGATATCGGCATTGATGACCAATTAGATAACGACCTTGTAATATTTTTTAATAAAGCTGGGTAATTAGCTGCAAATAAATCGGAGGGGTTAGGAGTAAACTGCACACCCAGATATGGGAGGCTATGATCTACCCACTTAAAGGGTAGTGAATTTTGTAAAGATTGTTTATCTTTTTCGACAAGTGAAATGTTTAATGCTGAAGATTTTTGAATATTGACCTTAAGGCCCGAAAGTAAGGGAAGAACATACAAGGTATATAGGAAGGGAAGGGGAGGGAATAATTCTCCGGAGGAGGTTTTATATAGCATCTAATGTTGTAATTCTATAAAAAATCTTAATCACCATAACAATAAAACTCGGTTGTCAATATTATCTGACGTATAATATTTAATCCAGGGTTTCCATATGATATCAAACTTTGTCATCTGGTTTTTATCTATAGCGTCCATTTTAGCATGGATGAAGGATTGATTCATTCTACGTTTGGTTTCTGCAATATTCACCACATCTGTTTTCCACACATTGGCTATAGTCTGCTTTGCGGCTATCAGGAGTGTAAGAACTAATTTGAATTGTTTCTGATTCAGAAAGGCTGGATTTAAATTAAGGAGAGCTATAATTAGGTCTGGAAAAATTGGACGATCAAAAAATGTAATTATCAGAAAGATCTTTTTCCAAAATGATTGTACAATTGAGTTGTTTGTCTGCTGTATGTGACTGTGGGATTGGTGATTTATCCAAAAATGGGAATATGGTCTGATTAGAATCTCCACATAGAATTGTAGTACCTATTTTGTGGTGTTCTATAGTTTGAAATAAATGAGAAAGAAAAGAAATAGGATTTTTGTTAGGAGCGTAGTATGATGTAATGGTGATAGCGGTATCAAGTAGGTGTCCTTTAAGAATCAAGTAACGACCTTCTGGATCCTTGATTTCCTTCATTAGTGAAAATGGTGTATTGCGATGGAAAGCTATAAGCACGCCTCGTTTTTTAGAGGAGGCCGAAGCTGTGTATACTTGGGGGTAGTCTTTACTGAAAAATTTGGGAGTGGATTGTGACGCAAAAGGAGTCTCTTGGAGGCAAACTATATGTGCTTTCTTGGATGAAAATGTGCAGAAGGCTTTAGTGCGTTTGTGTGGAACGTTTAGTTCCTGAGTATTTAATGATATGATGTTTAATGGAGTTGGGAAAAGTAAATATGTGTTGGTGTTTATGTTAGAACGTGTGTCATATAAGAAATTATTTGTCTCCAGAGTATAGGGGTGGAGGGAAAGGAGATAATGACTGAAAAAGAAAATATAATTAATATACAATATTGAAATATATCTTAACATATCTATGTTCTTAATGTGTCCGTTGGGAGGAGAAAATCTCTCCCTCCAAGGGTACATGAGCCACTGTCACCTGCCCGGTGTACACCGAGCTGCTGAGGGTAGCAAGAGAGGGTGCAAGGAACTTCCCTGCAGGACACCAAGAGCCAATCATATAATTTCATTTTTCAAGCAAAAAATAAAAATGTAAGATTAAGGCAACCTCAAAGACAAAGAAGAGAAGAGAGAGAAAAAAAAGTAATAATAAGGTGCCTAAATTATTAGGAACATTTCTTAAATAAGATTATGATAAAAATATTAATTGGAAGTCAGAGAAAAAACTCGGCAGTAGCCATTCTGTTGAAAAGGCAAGATAGTAGCCTCAGTGCAAGTGTTTATCAGTCCATAGTGTCAGCCAGATCTGGAGGTGGAGATTGTATGCGACTTCTTTTCTGTGGATTGTAGTCTTCTTCTCTTCTGGAAGCAGAGAAGGGATTATCAGCAAATGAGGATGATTTTTGGCGAGTGTCCGCAGCATCTCTTGATGTGTTTATCATCCCTAGTTTCTGTAAAGTAGTTTGCAGGTCCTTAGCTGTTCGGCACATATATTTGCGACTTTGGAAAGTAAAACGCACTGAGAAAGGAAAGCCCCATTGGTAGATTATGTCATTTTGCTGTAATATTTGCAGTAGTGGTTTCAGGGTTCTTCTTTTGTTGACTGTAATCTGTGAGAGGTCTGTGAATAATTGCTATTTATAACCCTCGAAAATTAGGGGATCTTTATTTCTAGCTGTATTTAGCAGTAGTTCCTTAGTGCGGTAGAAATGCAATTTTGCGATAATGTCACGGGGAGGACCATCTATTTTCTTTGGTGCTAGGGCTCTATGACACCGGTCCATTTCAAGACGCTCTAGTGGGATAGCTGGTTGTAATTCTTGAAAAAGTGCAGTAATAGCACCGTTTAAATCAGTCACAGATTCGGGTATTCCTCTAATACGTATATTGGAGCTTCTTGCACGATTTTCGAAATCCTCCAATTTGGATTGTAATATGTCATTTTCCTCTTTAAGAAAATCAATTTCTGAGGCAATGTAAGATGTATAATTTTCCAGATCGTCTGCTCTAATTTCCAGTGCTGATGTACGCTGACCAAGTATTCTAATTTCTTTGGTAAGGTTTGTGGTGATGATATCTGCAGTGGTTTTTAGTGATTTTTGAAGCAGATTTTCTATTTGTTTCAGCGTTACAGGAGGTGATAAGTCTTTTTGTGTGGAAAGTTCTAAATTCTCCAGAACTGACATATTTTTCCCAGGTATTTGGTTAGAGAGACTATGTGCTTTTAATGAGAGAACATCTTTATGTAAAGCAGCAGAAGGGGCTGTCTGTTTGTTCTCCTCACTGTGTCTCCCCTCAGAGGGGGAGGGTTTCAGTGCCATACTGCTGTGTGTGTGAGGCGGCGCTTTCTTGTTAATTTTCTGCCTCATGAGTCTCCTCTGACCCCCCCGAATGTCACCAATGTAAGGTAGGGATATTTATCTACCATTTGGTATGATATATATGCGGAGGGTCAAGTTACCTCCGCCATTATATGGCTCCGTTGTCCTGCTGAGAATGGAGCTCTAAGCCAGCATTACCTCTCGGCTAGGCTCCGCCTTCTCGCATTTGTAAATTTTAAAGGAATATTAGTGGTTAAAAAAAAGCCCTTGTTTTTTAACCCTTTTTTTGGTTAATTCTCCTTCAAGGGGGTGTGGCAGGGGGCGTGTCCTATGCCTACATACATTTTCTAGTAGGAGTCCCTCATTCCCAGCTCAAAATGTTGGGAGGTATGGTGGTGGTAAAACTATTTCACCTTTAAGGGGGCGTGGCAATGGTTGTGTCCTATGTCTACATACTATTGCTAATAGGTGTCCCCATTCCCATCGCAAAAAGTTGGGAGGCGTGGTTTTGAGTAGGTATGGCCGAACGGTTCGCCCGGCGGTCGTTTCGTGGCACATTTCGACTGTTCGCGGTCCGCCCGGCGGACTTTCGTGTTTACTGTGTAAAAGAACTTTGACCTATGATGACACATCCATCATGGGTTACAGGACAGCCAATTGAGACATTACAGCACATGGACACTTGGACATTCCCCCTAACTTATAAATAGACCCGATCCGGCAGCCATTTTACATTCTTTCTTCTGTCACTATAGGGAGAGGTTGCTGTGTGGAGCAGGGAGAGACTGCAGTGACCCAAATCGCTAGCTATTTGGTCCATAAAAGTTATTTTCAGGACTGGTATAGGTGTTAGGTGTAGTTCAGGATATAGGTTTGAGGCACTGCTGTGCTACTGATTTTTGCATAAGCCTGTCTTTTGTCAGTGTAGAGAGAGGGACAGGACGCTGTGTGCTGCAGGGACAGTCAGTTTAATCATTAGCTGTTACTATTAGGTCCACAAAAGTGCTATTCAAGTTATTGTTCCAGCAGCCTCTGTTTTGTCAGTTTAAATAGGGACAGGCAGGAAGCTGTGTGTGAGGCAGTGAGGGACAGTCAGTTTAATCAGTAGCTGTTACTATTAGGTCCACAAAGGTTCTTTTCAGGACTGGTATGGTAATAGGCTTGTACACCTACAATATTCTTTCTTCCAAATATAGAAAGAATATTATACTTGACTGCTGCCCTTCTGCTGCAGTAGTCCTTTATGAGTATAGGGACTGAGGTACAGTCTGCTAATCATTCACAACCTACTAGTTCCACAAAGGTCCTTATAAGGACTGGTAAGGTATAGGGTACTACAGTACATAGGGTTGAGTGAGGTACAGTCTGCTATTCCTTAAGGACTGGTATAGGTCCACAATATATAGGGTTGAGGTGCACTACTGCTGACTGCTGCCCTATACTGCAGCAGTCCTTTATCAGTATAGGGACTGAGGTACAGTCTGCTAATCATTCACAACCTACTAGTTCCACAAAGGTCCTTATAAGGACTGGTAAGGTCTAGGGTACTACAGTACATAGGGTTGAGTGAGGTACAGTCTGCTATTCCTTAAGGACTGGTATAGGTCCACAATACATAGGGTTGAGGTGCACTTCTGCTGACTGCTGCCCTACTGCTGCAGTAGTCCTTTATCAGTATAGGGACTGAGGTACAGTCTGCTAATCATTCACAATCTACTTGTTCCACAAAGGTCCTTATAAGGACTGGTAAGGTCTAGGGTACTACAGTACATAGGGTTGAGTGAGGTACAGTCTGCTATTCCTTAAGGACTGGTATAGGTCCACAATACATAGGGTTGAGGTGCACTTCTGCTGACTGCTGCCCTACTGCTGCAGTAGTCCTTTATCAGTATAGGGACTGAGGTACAGTCTACTAATCATTCACAACCCCCTTGTTCCACAAAGGTCCTTATAAGGAATGGTAAGGTCTAGGGTACTACAGTACATAGGGTTGAGTGAGGTACAGTCTGCTATTCCTTAAGGACTGGTATAGGTCCACAATACATAGGGTTGAGGTGCACTACTGCTGACTGCTGCCCTACTGCTGCAGTAGTCCTTTATCAGTATAGGGACTGAGGTACAGTCTGCTAATCATTCACAACCTACTTGTTCCACAAAGGTCCTTATAAGGACTGGTAAGGTCTAGGGTACTACAGTACATAGGGTTGAGTGAGGTACAGTCTGCTATTCCTTAAGGACTGGTATAGGTCCACAATACATAGGGTTGAGGTGCACTACTGCTGACTGTTGCCCTACTGCTGCAGTAGTCCTTTATCAGTATAGGGACTGAGGTACAGTCTGCTAATCATTCACAACCTACTTGTTCCACAAAGGTCCTTATAAGGACTGGTAAGGTCTAGGGTACTACAGTACATAGGGTTGAGTGAGGTATAGTCTGCTATTCCTTAAGGACTGGTATAGGACCACAATACATAGGGTTGAGGTGCACTACTGCTGACTGCTGCCCTTCTGCTGCAGTAGTCCTTTATCTGTATAGGGACTGAGAGTTTTGTCACAGGGTCATTTAAAAAATGACAGGCAGAGGGAGAGGCAGGCCCTTCCACAGGGGTGGTAGGGGTAGGGCAGGAGCAACAGGCTTGAGTCAAAGTGGGAAGTTGCAGAAGGTGCGTTCAATTACTTTAAAGGACGCACCCGACTTGGTTAAGTGGCTCACTCAGCCTTACTCTTCTGCACCCTCCTCATCCTCTCGATCTGCACCCTCTTCTTCACTCTCTGCTATGTGCACCCCCAAAGACACTACCACCAACAACACCAACAACACCACCACCACCACCACCACCACATACCTTCCGCTTGAGTCACAGGAATTATTTTCGATCTATATCAAGACATTTCTGATGCGCAGCCACTCTTGGTATTGGATCAGGAAGAGGAGGTAGCAACAACCGCCACTCAGCAGTCTGACGACAGTACCCAGATCAGCCCAAGGAGGAGGTTGGTGCCCGCTGTTGCTGCCTACTCCGAGATCTCTACTTATAGCGGTGGGGAAGGTGACATTGAGAGGGAGATATGGACCAGCAGATAGGGAGGAGAAGCAGGAATAACTTACATTGCACAGGAGGGACAAAGCAGACTGCAAATGTATCAGGAGCGAGTCATCGACCATGTACGGTCACATCTGGCGCTCCCAGGACACCGGCACATAGCTCCGCAGTGTGGGCTTTTTTTAACGTGTCCGCTGCTGACAATAGCGTTGCCATCTTCAATCTTTGCAGTCAACGCGTTAGTCGCAGTAAGCCCAACACTTACCTAGGGACGACCGCCTTAAGAAGGCACATGAGCTGCCATCACCGAGCCCAGTGGGAGCAACGGAACACACAAAGCCACACTCCAGGCTCTCACCGTCCAGCCTCGTCTTCTACTTCTCCTTCTCCTTCTCCTCTCTCCTCACAATTGTCCTCCACTCCACCTTCCATCACGCCAAGCTCACGTTTTTCTGCAAAAAGGCAGGCTTCCGTGGGCCTAATGTTTGAGCGTAAAAAAATGATGACGCCGGATAACCCTCTTGCCCAACGGTTGACAGCTGGCTTGTCAGAACTGATAGCCCGCCAACTACTGCCATATAAACTGGTGGACTCGGAGGCCTTTCGAAAATTTGTGGCCATTGGAACACCACAATGGAAGGTCCCAGGAAGGAAGTATTTCTCACAGAAGGGCATCCCAGAGCTATATGGCCATGTTCAGTGGCAAGTGAATGTATCTCTGGCACACAGTGTCGGTGCCAAGATACATCTGACCACAGACACATGGTCTAGCAAACACGGGCAGGGAAGGTATATCACTTTTACTGCCCACTGGGTGAACCTTCTGACGGCCGTCAAGCATGTAACCCGTGGCACCCGTGTAGATTTGGTTTTACCGCCACGGATTGCATGCAGGCCTGGCTCTTCTTCTCCTCCTCCTTCTACTCCATCCTACTCCCTCTCCTCTTCTGCTGACTCCTCCTTTTCCGCTGCTAGCGTCTCTTCCGCTGCGCCACCCAAGCTCCCCAGAACCTATTCGACATGCCAGGTGAGACGTTGCCATGCCGTGCTGCGTCTGTTGTGCCTGGAAGCCAAGAGCCACACTGGCCCGGCACTCCTTTCAGCTTTGCATTCACAGGCAGATCAGTGGCTAACACCGCTCAATTTGACAGTTGCTAAAGTGGTGTGTGACAACGGTGCCAATCTGCTTAGTGCATTGAAACAGGGCAAAATTACGCACGTGCCATGCATTGAAGACGTCTTAAACTTGGTCGTGCAGCGATTCGTTGTCAAATACCCTGGGGTCCAGAACATCTTGCGGCAGGCAAGGAAAATCTCGGCCCATTTCAGAAGATCTTACACGGCCATGGCTCGCCTTGCTGACATTCAGCGGCGACACAATCTGCCGGTCAGACGTCTTATTTGCGATTGCCCGACGCGATGGAACTCAACCTTCTATATGCTTGATAGGCTGCTCCAGCAGAAACGTGCAGTTAACGTCTACCTGTATGAACTCTGCGGCAGAACAGGTTCTGGGGAGATGGGGTTTTTTCACCGCGCCAGTGGCTGCTCATGTGCAACGCATGCAGACTTCGGCGGCCATTTGAGGAGATCACCAAACTGGTCAGTCGCAGCCATGGCGCCATCAGTGACATGGTACCTTATGCCTTCTTTATGGAGCGTGCATTGCGTCGTGTCATTGATCAAGCTGTGGAGGAGCAGGAGCGGGAAGATGAGGAAGTCGCAATGCTGGATGAATTCCCGGGGGGGGGGGGGCTACTCTATCTGAGACAAGTGAACAACAGGAGTCTGAAGAGGAGTCAGAGGAGGATGGTGCCGGGGTGGATGAGGAGGAGCAAGAAGAGCATGCTTTAAACCTTTCTGGGATCCCTGTTGTTGTGCGTGGATGGGGAGAGGAGAATGAAGAGGACAACATTATCCTGGATGATGAGCAGGAGCCAGGCCACCACACCGCTTCCAGTTTAGTGCAAATGGGGGCCTTCATGCTCCAGTGTTTTAATAGGGACCCCCGTATAAAAAGCATAAGGATCAAGGACCAGTACTGGGTGGCAACGTACTTAGACCCCCGCTACAAACACAAAATGGCGGAAATGTTACCGCCATCACAGAGGGCTGTCAGAATGGAGCACTTCCAGGTCTTTCTTCGAGAAATGCTGCATTCTGCTTTTGCGTGCGCTGGCAGAGGAGCAATTCCCACTCCCAGAGAAGGAGTTGCGGATACCAATCCAACAGCGCCTGCAAGAAGAGGCCGGTTTGAAGATGTGTTGGTGACTTCGGATATGAGGTCATTCTTTCAGCCGACCCATCGACAGGTGTCATCCGGATCCAGCATCAGGGAACGCCTAGACCGTCAGGTGTCCGACTACATCGGGTTAACGGATGATGTGGACGGTCTGAGGAGTGATGAACCCCTGGACTACTGGGTGGGCAGGCTTGACCTCTGGCCAGAGCTTGCCCAATTTGCAATCGAACTGTTGGCTTGCCCCTCGTCCAGTGTCCTGGCCGAAAGGACGTTCAGCGCAGCAGGGGGGATCGTGACCGATAAGCGTACTCGCCTAGCTCACGACAGTGTTAACTACCTCACATTTCTAAAAATGAATGAGGCATGGATCTCGGAGGAATTCAACACATGTGACCAGTAGACCATGTATATGTCTATAAACAATTTTTTTAATCGAGCACACAGACCTTCTTTCTTCATTTGGCTCACTTCCTTGTCCAAAAAAAGCACACCGTACTATATGCCCATACCCTCCTGTTTGAAGAGGTTGAGCGGTGTCATATTTCTACTGGGGCTGCTTATTATGAGGGGCTCCCACCATCCCTGTGCTGTGCTGACTTCCTCCTGGGGCTGCTTATTATGAGGGGCTCCCACCATCCCTGTGCTGTGCTGACTTCCTCCTGGGGCTGTACCTCTGCTGTGCATATTATGAGGGGCTCCCACCATCCCTGTGCTATGCTCATTATGAGGGGCTCCCACCATCCCTGTGCTGTGCTGACTTGCTCCTGGGGCTGCTTATTATGAGGGGCTCCCACCATCCCTGTGCTATGCTGACATCCTCCTGGGGCTGCTTATTATGAGGGGCTCCCACCATCCCTGTGCTGTGCTGACTTCCTCCTGGGGCTGCTTATTATGAGGGGCTCCCACCATCCCTGTGCTATGCTGACATCCTCTTGGGGCTGCTTATTATGAGGGGCTCCCACCATCCCTGTGCTGTGCTGACTTCCTCCTGGGGCTGTACTTCTGCTGTGCATATTATGAGGGGCTCCCACCATCCCTGTGTTATGCTCATTATGAGGGGCTCCCTCCATCCCTGTGCTATGCTCATTATGAGGGGCTCCCATCATCCCTGTGCTATGCTGACTTCCTCCTGGGGCTGCTTACGGTGCTGGTGTCAGTGCTGTATATCCCACTGCTGATGTCAGTGCTCTCTATCACGGTGCTGGTGTCAGTGCTGTATATCACGGTGCTGGTGTCAGTGCTTTATGTCACGCTGCTGATGTCAGTGCTCTCTATCACGGTGCTGGTGTCAGATCACTCTATCACGGTGCAGGTGTCATTGCTGTATGTCACGCTGTTGATGTCAGTGCTCTCTATCACGGTGCTGCTGTCAGTGCTGTATATCATGGTGCTGGTGTTAGTGCTTTATGTCACACTGCTGATGTCAGTGCTCTCTATCACGGTGCTGGTGTCAGATCACTCTATCACGGTGCAGGTGTCATTGCTGTATGTCACGCTGCTCATGTCAGTGCTCTCTATCACGGTGCTGCTGTCAGTGCTGTATATCACGGTGCTGGTGTTAGTGCTTTATGTCATGCTGCTGATGTCAGTGCTCTCTATCACGGTGCTGGTGTCAGATCACTCTATCACGGTGCAGGTGTCATTGCTGTATGTCACGCTGCTGATGTCAGTGCTCTCTATCAAGGTGCTGCTGTCAGTGCTGTATATCACGGTGCTGGTGTGAGTGCTTTATGTCACACTGCTGTTGTCAGTGCTCTCTATCACGGTGCTGGTGTCAGATCACTCTATCACGGTGCAGGTGTCATTGCTGTATGTCACGCTGCTGATGTCAGTGCTCTCTATCACGGTGCTGCTGTCAGTGCTGTATATCACGGTGCTGGTGTTAGTGCTTTATGTCACGTTGCTGATGTCAGTGCTCTCTATCACGGTGCTGGTGTCAGATCACTCTATCACGATGCAGGTGTCATTGCTGTATGTCATGCTGCTGATGTCAGTGCTCTCTATCACGGTGCTGGTGTCAGATGACTCTATCACGGTGCAGGTGTCATTGCTGTATGTCACGCTGCTGGTGATCATCTCCTGCACCCTCTTCTTTGCCTACCCTGACCTCCCCTCTCCTCCATTGCCTTCATGCGATTCACAGTCCTGAATTGTCACAACAATTTCACATATAAAAAAAGAATGCTTGTAGTTGTCGATCCCAGATTCACCTCATACATGTGTTATGTCATTGGCCATGTGGTGGGACTATGTTTGCACAGCTAGTAATTATTTTGTGGCTGCAAATTTGACCTGTAGGTTTGCAAAGTTCGCCTCCCATTGAAGTCAATGGGGCCCGCCGCGAACGTTACGGTTCGGCCGCGTACGCGATTCGTGTTCGCGAAACGTCCCGTCGGAAGTTCGTCCATCACTAGTTTTGAGAATCTGGCTCAAGGATTGCAAACTGTGCGGCAAACCATTAAAACATTAATAAGTTAAGTAAACATTAAAGTCTATGGCGGCTGAGGCGCATGCGCGGCATGATGCTGGGAGGAAGCGAGTGATCACCACTCCTCCCAGATCCGGAGAAAGCAGGCCAGATCCCCAGGGCTATGCTGCACTATCATCAGCGAAAATACCCAACACCCCTATGGGAAACATTTGCGAATGCCAGGGGGGGGAAAACCGTCACTCTAGCCGCCCGCAACATAACCTGACAAACTTTCTCCTGAATAGGAGTGACAGAGAGCGCAGAATGTCTCAAAATGGCGCCAGGCTCGGATCCCATGCGGAACCAGTGAAAGCCACACTGAACCTCAACTCCTCTCATGAGAACAGTGAGTACATGTCTCCCTTGTCTAAAGCGAATTTAGATGCCAGCCTGACAAATATATATGATCAGCTGGTTGAGAAAATAGAGAGTGAGGTTCACAAATCTACCACTGCCCTTTCTCAGGCGATAGCATGCATTGGCAATCGCACTGATGTGCTGGAAACAAAGCATGATGAACTCTCATTAGCACATAATGATCTGCGGAAAGACTATGAGACTTTAGCTGACAGTTTTGCATTTATGCAGGCTCAAGTTGAAGATCTTGACAATAGGAACCGCCGTCATAATATCAGAGTACACGGCGTCCCTGAGACGGTTACAGATCTTATGTCCGCCATTACAAAAGTCTTTCACAACCTCCTGCCAGACAAACCCCTGTCAGCGTTTACTTGCGATAGAATTCATAGAGCACTACGCCCTAAACCAACACCGGATAAACCTCACAGAGACATTATTATGTGTATGAAAGACTTTTTGGTCAAGGCAGACATAATGCGTGCCTCAAGGAACACACATAACATTGAACTAGATGGCAAAAGGTTACATATCTACCCTGATATTTCCCCTGCTACACTTGACAGGAGACTCAGGATAAAAGATGTAACCAGTATTCTCCAAAATGCAAGAATTAAATATAGATGGGGTTTCCCTTTTAAACTTACAATTCCACACAACGGATCGACTTGCACAGTATATAATGCGTTTGAAGGCAAGGAGCTATTGGTTAAACTGGGTCTCTTGGATCCTGAACCTCCTAACCGTCTTCCTTCCACTCCAAGATCTTCACCAATATCGTCTACACTGTCAGGTCACCTGAGACCAGGGGACAGATGCACTCCATAGGAGTCGGAAGTGCACCGCTAGGTAGTGGACCTTAGGACTGACTGCTGCGGATTGTACCCAGGGAGATTCAGGACACAGGTCTACAGGATCATTAACACAGATACCAATGGGAGCTTGAACATAGATTCCCCAGGGCGCGCAGTCTAAGAGCCAGCGGGTGTTCGCCAGAGCCTCCAGTGGTGAGGATGGACTTCGCTGCAGTCTGGCTCCAGGTCGCGGCCCATAGGGTCTCACAGCTCACACTCACAGTAGACTACAGGAGAAGGAAGCAGCAGTCTGGAACGACAAGGATAGTAAGGGGATACGGTAGAGGTCAGGGCAACTAGCAGACAGGAACAACAGAGTACACGCCAAAGGTTCAGGGTCACAGGCAGACAGGGATGGTGAGAGACATGCAAAAGGTCAAGGTCACAAGCAGACAGGAATTGTTGAGAACACGCCAAGGTCAGTAACAGAGTCAAACGTAGAGCACACAGCAAGCAGGAACCAGGAAGCCAAACACACAATAAATACACAATGGTTGATCAGCACTGTTGGCTTGCAGTGCACAGGTTAATATAGGGTTCCCTGATAGGGCCTGGGGTGGAGCCATGCACAGAGGAGAGGTTATAAAAACCACCAGGTGGAAGTGGCTGGCCTCTTAGTCAGAACACATGAGGCAACCAGAGGCAGATCACTGCATAACCATGACACACACCATCTTCTCGTCGCAACCAGAGAAATCAGAGACGTTTGCGTCAGTCATTTCAGGATCAAGCACCCTAGTGGTCTGAACTCCACTTCCTTCCTCTTTTTCATGCAACTTTGTTAACTAACTTGCAACTTTGTTAACTAACTTTTTCTCCTGATTATGCCAACTGGAGTCCTCCTTTAAGACCTTGGTTTAAGTCTCGCCAGGCTTACTCTGCTCAAGACCATGCCTATTGAGGCTGCAAAACTGGATCTACGGAGTCCCTCTCCATACCAGCTGTACCCCCTCTTATGACTCTGGAGGATGATTACCCCCAGGAGTCCCCTGTAACTCCACCCCTTCCCTAAGACAGCCCCTCCCCCAATTGTTTTTCCCCCTATTAGTCCCCAACACCATCATTTATACAGTCTATTGTTTGATTATGTGGTTGGGAGTGGTGGTGGGTGGATGGGAGCAGGGGTGGTCTGGGGTGGAGGCTTTCATTTGATGTTGCCACAAGTTGTTTTGTTCCTTCTTTTTCAGGGCCTTGCACCCATTTAGGCCAAGTTTGATATACAGCTATTTAAGAGCCAATTATTGTATTTTTAGATAGGATCCACGGTTCTGAGATTCCCTATTTTACCCCAGGCTTAAAATTGCACACCCTTATAATTAATTCTATAACCTTCAAATGCCTGCTACGTCCGTCGTCGCTGGTTTGTCCCCCATCCTGTGTATGTGGCTAATAGGGATGAGCCGAACACCCCCCGGTTCGGTTCGCACCAGAACTTGCGAACGACCCCCGCGTTCGGTACGAACGTTAGAACCCCATTCTAACCCCACCTCTGCTCAAGACCATGCCTATTGAGGCTGCAAAACTGGATCTACGGAGTCCCTCTCCATACCAGCTGTACCCCCTCTTATGACTCTGGAGGATGATTACCCCCAGGAGTCCCCTGTAACTCCACCCCTTCCCTAAGACAGCCCCTCCCCCAATTGTTTTTCCCCCTATTAGTCCCCAACACCATCATTTATACAGTCTATTGTTTGATTATGTGGTTGGGAGTGGTGGTGGGTGGATGGGAGCAGGGGTGGTCTGGGGTGGAGGCTTTCATTTGATGTTGCCACAAGTTGTTTTGTTCCTTCTTTTTCAGGGCCTTGCACCCATTTAGGCCAAGTTTGATATACAGCTATTTAAGAGCCAATTATTGTATTTTTAGATAGGATCCACGGTTCTGAGATTCCCTATTTTACCCCAGGCTTAAAATTGCACACCCTTATAATTAATTCTATAACCTTCAAATGCCTGCTACGTCCGTCGTCGCTGGTTTGTCCCCCATCCTGTGTATGTGGCTAATAGGGATGAGCCGAACACCCCCCGGTTCGGTTCGCACCAGAACTTGCGAACGACCCCCGCGTTCGGTACGAACGTTAGAACCCCATTGAAGTCTATGGGACTCGAACGTTCGAATTGGAAAGTGCTAATTTTAACGGCTAATATGCAAGATAGTGTCCTAAAAAGGGTTTGGCGACCTGCCTCCTGCCTCAGGGGACATGGGTCACTGCAAAAAAAAGTTTTAAAAACTACCGTTTTGGTGGGAGCACTGATTTTAATGACGATTAAAGTGAAAAAAAAAAAGTGAAATATTCCTTTAAATATGGTGCATGGTGGGTGTCTGTAGTATGCCTGTGAAGTGCCACGTGTTTCCCGTGTTTAGAACAGTCCCTGCACAAAATGACATTAAGCGGAAATAACACCATTTAAAACTGCTTGCAGTTTTAATGTTATATCTGGTTCCTGCAATATGGTTGAAAATCATTCAGAAAAATGGCATGGGTAGCCCTCCCTGCCCATTACCAGCCTATTTGGGTCTTGTACGCATATTAAGGGGAACCCTGTACCCATATTAAAAAAAGGAAATGCGTGTGGCCCCCAGGCCCTATATACTCAGAACAGCAGTATACAGGCGGTGCAAACAAGACTGGGACTGTGTAGGTTTGTTGTGTTAAGTTGAATCTGTTTGTAATTTTCAACTGGTACATTTTTAAAGTGTAGCTCCAGTCAAAAAAAATATTTTTAAGCTTTTTGGAAAACATAGCAAAGGGTTATCACCCCTGTATAATTTGTTTTGTCGTCCATCTTTTTTCATCTCACTTGCTGTTGTCTCCTTCCGTTTGCAAGTAGGAGATGTTTGTAAATTGGATGTTTGAAAGTAGGGGCCTGCCCTATATGCTCTGCAGAAATGGCGGAACAAGGTGTTGGTTTTGCAACAACATTGTAAGCCCTCAAAGTGACTCTTGGTGGGCGCTGGAGCGCCCTGCTGTGAACGATTATATCAAGAATTGTAATTACATGCCATTGTTGAACAGTGGTAGAAAAATTGACCTTTGGTGGTTGTGGTGCTGGTGCCACAACACTATAAGTCCTCACAGTTACTCTGGGTGGGCACAGGAAGGGGCCCTCCTGTGAAATATTATATCAAGAATTGTAATTACATGTCCCTGTTAAACAGGGGCAGAAAAATTGGGCCTTAGGCACTGGTGCCATCACACTGCAACCTCTGCCATACACTCTAGTTTTTTTGCAGGAATTAGCCCTGCTGCAAAGCATTGCATCAAAAATTGTACTTAAACGCCCCTGTTAAACAGGGGCAGAAAAATTGGGCCTTAGGCACTGGTGCCATCACACTGCAACCTCTGCCATACACTCTAGTTTTTTTGCAGGAATTAGCCCTGCTGCAAAGCATTGCATCAAAAATTGTACTTAAACGCCCCTGTTAAACAGGGGCAGAAAAATTGGGCCTTAGGCACTGGTGCCATCACACTGCAACCTCTGCCATACACTCTAGTTTTATTGCAGGAATTAGCCCTGCTGCAAAGCATTGCATCAAAAATTGTACTTAAACGCCCCTGTTAAACAGGGGCAGAAAAATTGGGCCTTAGGCACTGGTGCCATCACACTGCAACCTCTGCCATACACTCTAGTTTTTTTGCAGGAATTAGCCCTGCTGCAAAGCATTGCATCAAAAATTTTACTTAAACGCCCCTGTTAAACAGGGGCAGAAAAATTGGGCCTTAGGCACTGGTGCCATCACACTGCAACCTCTGCCATATACTCTAGTTTTATTGCAGGAATTAGCCCTGCTGCAAAGCATTGCATCAAAAATTGTACTTAAACGCCCCTGTTAAACAGGGGCAGAAAAATTGGGCTGCTGGCATCACCCAGAACCAAAAATGTTCTTCCAACATATCAGCGGAGGAGGAAGAGGATAGACAATCAACATAACAGGACAGTCACTCAGCATCAGCATAGGCAGTCTTGAAGGGATGTGGTATTTCAAAAAAAATTATTTGGTTACATCAGCTTCAGGTGCTTGGTAGCTGTGGGTGATCCAAGACTGATTCATCTTGATGAAGGTCAGTCGATCAACTGATTCGGTGGACAGGCGCACCCTGTGATCGGTAACGAAGCCACCAGCAGCACTGAAGGTGCGTTCCGAAAGAACGCTGGATGCAGGACAGGCCAGTAGCTCAATTGCATACTGTGCAAGCTCTGGCCAGTGATCCATCCTCAAGACCCAGTAAGCCAGAGGATTTTCAGTGGGAAAGGTGTCCAAGTCTGACCTTGCCCCTAGGTATTCCTGCACCATGTAAATTAGACGCTGGCGATGGGTGCTGGAACCAATCATACCTTGGGGCTGCGGACTAAAAAATTGTTTGAAAGCATCAGTCAGACGGCCACCTTCTCCACCGCTCCTTCTGACTGATGCCTCAGCAACACGTTGTCCAGGACCAGGAGTTTGTGACCTCCCAGTCTCTGGGAACGCGTTGCACAGAGCTTTCTGCAAGGCCTCCCGGAGATGTCTCATCCTCTGCTCAATCTGCGATGGCAAGATAAGGTCGGCAACCTTACCCTTGTACCGTGGATCAAGGAGAGTGGCCAGCCAGTAATGGTCCCTCTCCTTGATCCGAAGAATACGAGGATCCTTCCGCAGGCTTTGCAGGATCAGGGAGGCCATGCAGCGTAGGTTAGCTGAGGCATTCGGTCCGGAGTCCTCTGGGTCACTAAGGACAACATGATCCGCAGCTACCTCCTCCCAGCCACGTACAAGTCCACGTGTTTCTTGGGACTGTAAATCATCCCTATAAGACTGCTGCTGCTGATGCTGAGTGCCAGCCTCCACCTCCATGCTGACACAATCATCCTCCTCCTCCTCTTCCTCCTCCTCACCCTCTTCCTGTGTGATGGGTGGCACAGCAGGAACACTGTCTGGATAAAGGGGGCCTTGAGAGGCAAGGAAGTCCTCCTCTTCCTGCCTCTGTTCTGCCTCAAGTGCCCTGTCCATTATTCCACGCAGCGTATGCTCCAAGAGGTGGACAAGAGGTATAGTGTCACTGATGCATGCACTGTCACTGCTCACCATCCTTGTGGCCTCCTCAAACGGTGACAGGACAGTGCATGCATCCCTGATCATGCCCCACTGGCGTGGTGAGAAAAAACCAAGCTCTCCTGACCCTGTCCTGGTGCCGTAGTCGCACAGGTACTCATTGATGGCCCTCTGCTGCGTGTGCAGCCGCTGCAGCATGGCCAATGTTGAGTTCCATCTGGTGGGCATGTCACATATAAGGCGGTTCTTGGGCAGGTTCAACTCCTTTTGGAGCTCAGCCAGCCGAGCACAGGCATTAAATGATCGGCGGAAATGCACACAGACTCTCCTGGCCTGTTTCAGGACATCCTGTAAGCCGGGGTACCTGCCCAAGAACCGCTGCACCACCAGGTTAAGGACGTGAGCTACACAGGGCACATGGGTCAGTTGTCCCTGTCGGAGGGCGGAGAGGAGGTTGGTGCCATTGTCGCAAACCACCATTCCTGGCTTAAGCTGGCGTGGCGTCAACCACCTCTCGGCCTGCCCCTGCAGAGCTGACAAAACATCCGCCCCAGTGTGGCTCCTGTCCCCCAAACAAACCAGCGCAAGCACGGCATGGCATCGTTTTGCCTGCATACTTGCGTAGCCCCTGCAACGCCTACGGAGCACCGCTGGTTCTGAGGACAGAGCACTGGAAGAGGCCATGGAGGAAGAAGAAGAGGAGGGGGTGGAGGAGAGAGGTGTGTCACAACCAATAGTAGCATTTTGGAGGCGTGGTGGCGGAACAACCTCCAATACTACTGCACCTTGTCCTGCATCCTTCCCAGCAGCCAGAAGAGTGACCCAATGGGCCGTGAAAGACAGGTAACGTCCCTGTCCATGCCTGCTGGACCATGAGTCAGCGGTAATATGCACCTTACCACTGACCGCCCTGTCCAGCGAGGCAAGGACATTGCCTTCCACATGCCGGTAGAGAGCCGGAATTGCCTTCCGTGAGAAAAAGTGGCGTTTGGGGACCTGCCACTGAGGAACCGCACATTGTACAAACTCACGGAAGGGGGCCGAGTCTACCAACTGAAAAGGCAGCAGTTGAAGTGCTAGCAATTTAGCCAAGCTAGCATTCAACCGCTGGGCATGTGGATGGCTGGGAGTAAATTTCTTCCGCTGGTCCAGCAGCTGGGGCAGGGACATTTGTCTGCTATAATCGGACGTGGATGTACCACTAGCAGAGTTCCCGGAAGCACTTGGCTGTGACACACCTAATTCTACACCTTCATTCCTCTCAGAGCAGGTTTCAGAGAGGACTGAAGGTCTAGTGGGGTTGGAGATGCCAGCTGATGAGGAGCAAGGAGAGGTCCGCTTTGTTCTTTGGTGTGGGTCTTTGAGGTATGCTTGCCAACGAGCTGCATGGCAGGTCAACATATGTCTGGTCAAGCATGTGGTGCCCAAGCGGCTGATGTTTTGGCCACGTGAGATACGCTTGAGACATATGTTGCAAATAGCAGCGGTGCGATCTGATGCACTCGTCTCAAAAAAGGCCCACACCAAAGAACTTTTAGAATAACGCGCAGAGGAAGCGCTCTGCGCAGAGGAGGCGCTCTGCGCAGGCGGAGCTCTGCGGTGTGATTCAGTCGGTGTGCTGCCCCTAAGCTGGCCCCCGGAGGGCATCCTGCCTCGTTGGACATGTGCCTCCTCCTCCTCCTCCTCCTCCTCCCTCCTTCCAGGCACCCACGTGGAGTCAGTGCCCTCATCATCCCCTCCCTCTTCATCGCTGTAGCAAACCTGGCAATATGCTGCAGCTTGTGGAACATGACTGCCAGATTGCTGTCCTTCTTGAGCATCCCCTCTCTCTGTGCTCACGCTACTGCCTTCCTCTAGCTGAGTGTCATCATCAGAGCCCACCAAACACTGGGCATCCTCCTGGAGCATGTACCCAACACTGTGCTCAAAGAGTTCAGGAGACTCCTCAGGAGGACGTGGTGGGTCTAGGGAAGGAGTCACTGATGATGACATTGAGAGGAGGGACGACGATGTGTTGGCAGCTGCTTTTCTACTACCCTGAGACTGGGTGAGAGAGGATGAGGAGGATGAAGAGGGCTTGGTCATCCACTCTACCAAGTCGTTGGCATGTTGCGGTTCAACATGTCCAGCTGCAGAAAAGAAGGACAAGCATGTCCCATGGCCACGTGCTGATGACAATGCACCGCGTCCACGACCAGCACTGTTGTCTCTAGACACAGAGCCTGCTTGCCCTCTTTTATCGGCTCGCGCCTGTCTGCCTCTCCTTGCTGGCCTTCCAGACATGGTAATGGCCTGAAGGGAGTTGGGTAAAACAGTAGTTGGGTAGTTTATATTGTGCTGGAGGCACACAACACCCACTAACTCCTGCAGATGCCTTTTTTATAGAACAGCAGAGTTAAAGGGGTATATACAGATGTATACTGTGCTGTGCTGGAAGCACACACAACTTCCAATAACTCCAGCAGATGTCAATCGGGCCCAAATAGAGAACAGCTATGTAGGTGGATAATAGCGGTATGTACTGGGTACAGAGCAGGCACACAGCACGCACTATCTCCTGAGTGACACTACTGACTGCAAGCTCTATTGTTAAAGATGGACCACTAGCTATATAGGTGAGGTGAATATCACGGTGTATACTGCGGTCAGGGCACGCAGACAATAACCAGAAAACAGCAGAGTTAAAGGGGTATATACAGATGTATACTGTGCTGTGCTGGAAGCACACACAACTTCCAATAACTCCAGCAGATGCCAATCGGGCCCAAATAGAGAACAGCTATGTAGGTGGATAATAGCGGTATGTACTGGGTACAGAGCAGGCACACAGCACGCACTATCTCCTGAGTGACACTACTGACTGCAAGCTCTATTGTTAAAGATGGACCACTAGCTATATAGGTGAGGTGAATATCACGGTGTATACTGCGGTCAGGGCACGCAGACAATAACAAGAAAACAGCAGAGTTAAAGGGGTATATACAGATGTATACTGTGCTGTGCTGGAAGCACACACAACTTCCAATAACTCCAGCAGATGCCAATCGGGCCCAAATAGAGAACAGCTATGTAGGTGGATAATAGCGGTATGTACTGGGTACAGAGCAGGCACACAGCACGCACTATCTCCTGAGTGACACTACTGACTGCAAGCTCTATTGTTAAAGATGGACCACTAGCTATATAGGTGAGGTGAATATCACGGTGTATACTGCGGTCAGGGCACGCAGACAATAACAAGAAAACAGCAGAGTTAAAGGGGTATATACAGATGTATACTGTGCTGTGCTGGAAGCACACACAACTTCCAATAACTCCAGCAGATGCCAATCGGGCCCAAATAGAGAACAGCTATGTAGGTGGATAATAGCGGTATGTACTGGGTACAGAGCAGGCACACAGCACGCACTATCTCCTGAGTGACACTACTGACTGCAAGCTCTATTGTTAAAGATGGACCACTAGCTATATAGGTGAGGTGAATATCACGGTGTATACTGCGGTCAGGGCACGCAGATAATAACCAGAAAACAGCAGAGTTAAAGGGGTATATACAGATGTATACTGTGCTGTGCTGGAGGCACACACAACTTCCAATAACTCCAGCAAATGACAATCGGGCTCAAATAGAGAACAGCTATGTAGGTGTATATAGTGGTATGTACTGGGTACAGAGCACGCAGACAGCACGCACTAACACTACTGACTGCAAGCTCTATTATTAAAGCTAGATCACTAGCTATATAGGTGAGGTGAATATAGTGGTGTATACTGCGGTCAGGGCACAGACAGTAACCACTACACAAGAGCAAAATAGTAAATCAGCCAAAAACGATTGGTGTGTAACTGTGTTGAAGGTACACAGAACACCCACTGCTTCAGATGCTAACAAACACTACACGAGGCCGCCTGAAAGGCGGCTTTATATAGTGTGGGGCGTGCACTACACAGTCTGAGCTATGATTGGCCACAGGCAGGATGCCTGTGGCCAACCATTGCTCTCCTCGCTACTGGCGCTGCGATTGGCCAAGCATGCGGGGTCACAGTGCATGCTTGGCCAATCGTGAGACAGCAATGCATTGCGCCATCGCAGTGCATTGTGGGCCACACGAATTTTGCCGCGAACGGCCCAAACGTTCGGAATTCGGCGAACGCACGAACGACCGATGTTCGAGTCGAACATGCGTTCGACTCGAACACGAAGCTCATCTCTAGTGGCTAACTGCAATCCCTGGAATTTTGCGGGTGTCGTACCTGGCAGTGTATACAGGAATAGGACACGTTAGTCCTAATGCTAAACATATATTTTTAAGTGACAGGCCTATTCTTGTCCCTATGACAATATTCAAAATTTTTTGTTGGTATTTTATTTACGCCCTTTTAGCTAATAATGCACCTATCCCGAAACATGGAAGCCAATATTATTCTATACAGCTATGCAAGTTACTCAGGGTTGTGTATCTCTATATTTCTGCATAATGTTCATACTTTATGATATTCTATTCTTTTTGTCATTACATGTAATGCCATATTTCACACCCCCCGTGTTGGACGAGGAAAAAATCGTAGGGGCATTGCTTCGTTGTAATTTTATCCTCCACAGATCTCTGTCGGTTGGATATTGTAGCCCTCAACAAAATGTTTTGTATCAATGGGTCTTAAAATAATTTCACATAATGTGCAGGGCTTCAATTCCCTGCACAAAAAGAAAAAAGCCTTTCAGCATTACAAAAGAATTGGTGCTGACATCATATTGATGCAAGAAACACACTTTTCCATCTCCAACAACCCAAATTACTTTAATAGGACCAAAACCAATTCTACTACACCACTTTTGACAACAAATCCAGTGGTGTCGCAGTCTGTAATCGTAACTCTATTGTTATAGACATTAAGAACATTTACAAAGACACAGATAGTCGCTTTATTATCATTAAATGCACAATCAATAAACATGATGTCACTATGGCCTCGGTCTATGCTCCTAACGAGTCACAGTCAACTTTTTTTCTAAATTTTTTGAAACCCTAGACCGATACAGCCCTCCCCACCTAATCTTGGGAGGTGATTTCAACCTAGCCACACACCCTGCTTTGGATAGAAGTAGGGTAGTCCCCTCCTCTAAGGCCTTCTTAAAAAATCTTAATCGCTCTCTCAACAAATTTCAACTCATAGACACTTGGCAGGCACATAATGTCAATGATGGCATGAGAGCCTACACACATTATTCACATGCCTATGATGTCTATGCCAGACTGGACTATATTTTCTGCACCAACATCCTTGTGGCCAACTCTTCTAAGGCCACTATCCACCCTTGCCCCTGGTCCGATCACAAGATCACTACTTTTGAAACCTCACAAATAGGCCTTACTCCCTCCTCGTTCAACTGGCATTTAAATTACTCATTACTCACAGACCCCTCTATTTTTCAATCTATATCTACACACATTGAAAATTGCTTTATAGAAAATACGAGGGATGATATCCCCCCCAACGGCACTTTGGGTAGCTCATAAAGTGGTTCTCAGAGGCCAATCAATAAGTTTGGCTGCAAAGAAAAATAAAGAAAGACTTGTGGACATCAGAAGTCTCACTAGGGACCTAAATTACCTTTACAATAAAATTCAACACAACCCCTCCCAAGAGATCACCAAACAAATTCAAGATAAGTGCCAAGCCTTAGACCATATTCTATCTGCAAACACAGAAAAATCCCTTAGATTTTCAAAAGCTAAATTTCTACTTCACTGCAACTCCCCTTCAGCTATGTTTGCTAAGAAACTTAATCAAGAACACAAACCTCCCCACACTTACAAAATTAGAAATCATGCAGGTAATCTGGTCACCCACCCACAAGAAGTTTTGAATATTTTTTCTACCTTCTATAAAGACCTCCGCTCTGGACCTCAATCTCAACCCAGTCATACCTCAAAAACTTGGCTAGGTGAAACCCAACTACTAATGCTCCCTGCACAGATTCTGAGATACTCAAAATTGTTAAATCTCTCAAGACTTCTACTGTACCGGGACCAGATGGTTTCTCCTCAGCATACTATAAAAAAGATGTCTCCCTTCTAGCCCCCTACTTAACAAAAAATGTTTGTTTCATTCTTAACCACCTCGATACAGTGCAGTTACACCCCCTTCCCGACCAGACCAATTTTCAGCTTTCAGCGCCCTCACAGTTTGAATGAGAATTACTCAGTCATCCAACACTGTATCCATATGAAACTTGCGTCCTTTTTTCCACACAAATAGAGCTTTCTTTTAGTGGTATTTAATCACTAGTGGGTTTTTTATTTTTTGGGCTATAAATAAAATAAAACGTAAATTTTGTGAAAAAAAATGCCTTTTTCTTTGTTTCTTTCATGAATTTTTGCTAATTAGTAATTTTTCTTCATAAATTTTGGCCAAAATTTATACTGCTACATATCTTTGGTAAAAATAACCCACATTAGTATATATTATTTGGTCTTTGTGAAAGTTATAGAGTCTACAAACTATGGTGCCAATCACTGAAAATTGATCACTTCTGATCAGGAGTTCAGTACATCAGATGTACCTCATTTCTTGAGACACTAACAAGTCAGGAAAGTACAAATACTCCCCAAATGACCCCTTTTTACAAAGTAGACATTCCAAGGTATTAAGTAAGTAGCATGGTGAGTTTTTTTAAGTTGTAATTTTTTCCCACAATTCTTTGCAAAATGAAGATTTTTTTTTATTACTATTTTTGTTTCCAAAATTGTCATATTATCAGGTTATTTCTCACACACAGCATATGCATACAACAAATTACACCCCAAAATACATTCTGCTACTCTTCCCGAGTACGACGATACCACATGTGTGAGACTTTTACACAGCCTGGCCACATACAGAGCACCAACATTGATGTAGTACCTTCAGACGTTCTACGAGCAAAAATTACGCATCTCATTTCTCAACCACCTATTACACTTTTGAAGGCCCTGGAGTACCAGGACAATGGAATTTCCCATTAAATGACCCCATTTTGGAAAGCAAACACCCCAACATATAATCTGTGAGGCATAATGAGTCTTTTGAATGGTTAATTTTTTTCCAGAAGTTTTTGGAATATGTGGAAAAAAATGAAAACGCATTTTTTTTTTTTACACAAAATTGTCAATTTATAAGATATTTCTAACACATAGCATGTATATAGCAAAAATTACACCCCGAAACACATTCTGCTACTCCTGCCAAGTATGGCGATACCACATGTGCAGGACTTTTACACAGCCTGTCACATAGAGAGGCCAAACATTGAAGTAGTACGTTCAGGTGTTCTAGGAGCATAAATGACACATCTCATTTCATTCCTACCTATCACACTTTTGAAGGTCCTGGACCACCAGGACAGTGAAATTACCCACAAAATGACGCCAATTTGGAAAGCAAACACCCCAACATATATTCTATGAGACATGGGCTGCAAATAGGTACTCGGGTACTCTGATGGGCTGGAGATAGGTACTCTGGTACTCTGATGGCCTGGTGAGAGGTACTCGGGTACTATGATGGCCTGGTGACAGGTACTCGGGTACTCTGATGGCCTGGTGACAGGTACTCGGGTACTCTGATGGCCTGCTGACAGGTACTCGGGTACTCTGATGGCCTGGTGACAGGTACTCGGGTACTCTGATGGCCTGGTGACAGGTACTCTGATGGCTTGGTGACTGGTATTTGGGTACTCTGAAGGGCGGTGACAGGTACTCATATGGACTGTGACAGGTACTCGGGTACTAAGATGAACTGTGACAGGTACTCAGGTACTCAGATGAACTGTGACAGGTACTCAGGTACTCAGATGGACTAGGACAGGTACTCGGGTACTTAGATGGGCTGTGACAGGTACTCGGGTACTCAGATGGGCTGTGACAGGTACTCGGGTACTCAGATGGGCTGTGACAGGTACTCGGGTACTCAGATGGGCTGTGACAGGTACTCGGGTACTCGGATGAACCGTGACAGGTGCTCGGGTACTTTGTTGGGCTGTGACAGGTACTCGGGTACTCTGATGGACTGTGACAGATACTCGGGTACTCTGATGGACTGTGACAGATACTCGGGTACTCTGATGGACCGTGACAGATACTCGGGTACCCTGATGGACTGTGACAGGTACTTGGTACTCTAATAGACTGTGACAGGTACTCGGGTACCCTGATAGACTGTGACAGGTACTCGGGTACCCTGATGGACCGTGACAGGTACTCGGGTACCCTTATGGACCGTGACAGGTACTCGGGTACCCTGATGGACCGTGACAGGTACTCGGGTACTCTGATGGACCGTGACAGGTACTCGGGTACTCTGATGGGCCGTGACAGGCACTCGGGTACTCTGATGGGCCGTGACAGGTACTCGAGTACTCTGATGGGCCGTGACAGGTACTCGCGTACTCTAATGTGCCGCAACAGGTACTCGGGTACTCTGATGTGCCGGGACAGGTACTCGGGTACTCTGATGGGCTGGGACAGGCACTCGGGTACTTTGATGGGCTGGGACAGGTACTTGGGTACTCTGATGGACCGTGACAGGTACTCGGGTACTCTGATGGGCCGTGACAGGCACTCGGGTACTCTGATGGGCCGTGACAGGTACTCGGGTACTCTGATGGGCCGCAACAGGTACTCGGGTACTCTGATGTGCCGGGACAGGTACTCGGGTACTCTGATGGGCTGGGACAGGCACTCGGGTACTTTGATGGGCTGGGACAGGTACTCGGGTACTCAGATGAACTGTGACAGGTACTCGGGTACTCAGATGGACTGGGACAGGTACTCAGGTACTCAGATGAACTGTGACAGGTACTCGGGTACTCTGATGGGCTGGGACAGGTACTCGGGTACTCTGATGGGCTGTGACAGGTACTCGGGTACTCTGATGGGCTGTGACAGGTACTCAAATACTCTGATGGACTGTGACAGGTACTCTGATGGACTGTGATTGACAGGTACTATGAGGGGTTGTGACAGGTCCTCTTTATTGGGGGGGGGCAATCAGTATGATTGGTGTACACTGTAGGCGGTAACGAGATGTTAACGCAATCTCCTCCTCACACACGATCGGTGTGTGAGGAGGAGAACCCGGTAACATCTCGTTACCGCGGTTTATTTACATTTTAGTGATTGGCTGTCAAAGGATCACAGCCGATCACGTGGGTAAACAGCTGGCCAATGGTTGTTTACCAGCGTCAGTGACGAGCAGTGTTCCCGGGGAACACGCCGCCACCGACGTGCACGCGCAGCGCACTCACGATCGTGCGCATGCGCCGTGCAAAGTCAGGGTGGGACCATCTGTGATCGGCCGTGACTTCATCACGGCCGATCACGTGGTAAACAGCCATAACCAATGGCTGTTCACCCCCTTCGGTGGCGAGCGGTGGCGCCATGACAAACGCCACCACCGAAGAAACAGGGATGCGCGCGCTTGATCGCGCGCATTCCCTGTTTAAACGGGAGGCCGTCATATGATGGCCTCCCGCCACAATAGGTGCGCCGCCTGGCCGTCATTTGACAGCCGGCGGTCAGCATCTAGTTAAAGGCAACCATTTCCCAGAAGAAATGCTTTTAGCCAATTTATCTTTAATCCCAAAGCCAGGTAAAGATCACTCCCTCCCTCAGAACTTTCACCCAATTTCAGTTCTCGACAATGACCTAAAAATTTTTAGCAGACTACTCGCTGACAGACTGGCATTAGTCATCACAAATCGAATACACTTTTACCAAACAGGTTTTATTCCTGGCCGTCAGATAGTAGACAACATCAGATTAGTCACCAACATTATCCAGGATGCTAACCTACACTCTTGTAAATTATGCCTCCTGAGTTTAGATATTCACAAGGCATTTGATAGTGTTAATTGGTCCTACCTCAACCACCTTCTACCAAAATACGGCATCTCTAGTAATTTTTTACATGGCTTTAATGCTTTATATTACTCACCTCAGACCAGAATCAGGATCCATGGACATAATTCAGAATTATTTCCTCTTAGCAGAAGCGCAAGACAGGGCTGCCCCTTATCCCCCCTACTATTTGCACTAGCAATTGAGCCTTTGGTCCAGAGGATTAGAAACAATATAGATATTAAGGGTTATACCAAGGGGGAAGGGGAGTTCAAAATTAGCCTATAAGCTGATGATGCACCCATATTCCTCACTGAACCTCACAACTCCATCGCCTCTCTTCTCAAAGAACTCAACTTCTTCCATGACATATCTTGCCTAAAAATTAATCTAAACAAATGCTCTGCCTTACCGATCAACTACTCCCAACATGTACGTGACCGTCTCTCTAATAATTTCCCATTTATTTGGTGTCCTCAATCGTTCAAATATCTAGGTATTATGGTGACATCTTCCCATAATCTTCTATACAAAACCAATTATCTCCCTCTTTTTACCCATATCACTTTCCTTCTTAAAACTTGGTAAAATTTTCATATATCTTTCCTTTGTAGAATATGTTCCATTAAAATTACAATTCTTCCCAAACTTTTATACTATTTCCATGATCTCCCTGTGAATGTCTCAAAGTCTAGGCTTGCTTCTCTTCAGAGAGAAATTAATACATTTATTTGGGCTGAGAGGAAACCCAGATGTAGTTATGCCCATATGCACAGACCTCAACCCTTAGGCAGGTTGGGCCTTCCTAACATCTGGCTCTATTTCCTCTCTGCTAGATTGACGTAACTCTCCCAATGGTTCTCACCGACACAGTTTACCCCTTGGAAAAAAATATTCAATTGCTCCATTACATTTACAGGGTATACTTTGGATTAAATCGACCTCTTATAATAAACTTATTAAGCTTAATATTATAGTTGCCCATTTTTATTAACTATGGCTCAAGATTAATAGTCCATACAAATTATCCTTGGAATCTTCCCCTCTTGCCTCTTTTCTGGGAGACCCCAGATTCACACTGGCATACAACAACATAGGCTATTTTTCTCACTGGATCAGCAAGGGTCTAACCACCGTTGGTACATTGTTGACTGATGTGATTTTACCCCATTCCTGAATTTGCAGATGAGATGGGATATTCCCTCCTCGGAGTTACAACACTATCAACAAACAATAACCTTCTTCACAAAACATTTTCCACTCTCTACACATCCTTAAATTACTTTTTTTGAGAAAATTTGTACATCCTCTGCTGTTGACAGGGGCCTCATATCCAGACTGTATAATTATCTTAACAGTCTTGATATGCCAGATAAATCTGGACCAATGCTTCACTGGGAGTCAGATTTGAAATGCACGTTTTCGGCTGAGGATTGGTGCAATATGTCGGACAATCTCCGGAAAAGCAATAAGGCCATTTCATTTAGGGAAACCCCCACATAAGTATTCTCCAGATGGTACTTAACCCCCTCCAAACTCCACACTTTGTATCCTTCAATCTCTCCAAACTGTTTTAGGGGTTGCCAAGCACCAGGTACAATTCTTCACACATTTTGGAGTTGTAACCACCTCATATACATATGGCAAAGGACAATCGAAAGAATAGAAAGATCTTCTAAACAAAAGATTGTACCTACCCCGCAGATTTGCTTCTATATGCAAATATACCTAACATTCCAACACCCTGTATGAAACTCTTTCATTCATTATGCAGCTCTATCCAATGGTTGATTGCTTATAACTGGAAGTCTAACAACCTACCGTGGCCTCAGGTACTAGCCAGAATGGAGACAATTAGACTTTCAGAGAGGATCTTTCATACTTTACATGACACAGTTCATATTTATGAAAAACATGGTCTTATTGGAACCTACATTAATCTGTACCCAGCTTTTGCAGACTACTCTTTGTCTCTTTGGTCTAGCACTTACTATCATGAATATCTACTTATACTCATTATTGGAACATAATGCACACAAGAAACGTACTCCACCATACTGCTTTAATCACTTTATTTGTTTTTTAATATTACATTTCACTGAGATACTAATGTTTTGATGCTGATTTTATTTTTATTTGGCTGTACTTGTCTGTATACAATTGAGCTCCCAAATAAAACTTTTGTAAACAAAAAAAAATAAAGTCTATGGTGGCTAATCTTGTTATTCAGTTCTGATCATATTACCAAATAATAAGCATATGAATGCTTTGGGGGACATATACAAATGACAAAATAAAAAAACAATCTAAAAAAATAAAAAGACAGTATCTCTCCTTACATAAATTGTCAGCTCTGTTTAACAACCCCAACGCACACTGACAATATGGCTGCTGTAAGCCAATCATTTTCTAGAGAATTACTTCAGATTATTGATTAAGCTGACCAGGGGCCAAGGCTACCCACTGTGGCGTAGGCTATTCCTTATTTCTATTGACCAGTGGCATCGCTAGGGGGTGGCTTTTTGGGGCTATACCCCCGAATCTGGGGCCCATAGCCCGAATCTCTGCAGGGGTCCCCAAGGGGATGGAAGGTTCTCTCGGGACCCTGATGTAAGTTAGGGGCTCTATGGGGACCCTGATGCAAGGGGGTGGGTCTCTGTGGACCCTGATTTTAATGGGGAGTCTCTCTGGGGACCCTAATGTAAGGGGGGCTCTCTGGGAACCCTGATGTAGGTGGGGGGCTCTCTGGGGACCCTGATGCAAGGGGGAGGCTCTCTGGGGACTCTGATGTAAGCAGGAGGCTCTCTGGGGACCCTGATGTATGGGGGGGCTCTCTGGGGACCCAGATGTAAGGGGGGCTCTCTGGGGTCCCAGATGTAAGGGGGGCTCTCTGGGGTCCCTGATGTAAGTGGGGGGCTCTCTGGGGTCCCTGATGTAAGAGGAGGGCTCTCTGGGGATATATACACACACATGTATATTACTGTACATGTGTATGCCTGCCCAAGCGTATGACTTTCTATACTACGCTGCTATGGGCTCTACCCTCAGATTTTTGTAGACCTAGCAACACCCCTGCTATTGACTAACCTGCAAAGTGTTTGGCCAAAAGTTAGCAATTCATAGATTTCACAAATCCCAGGGATAGATTCCATACCCATGTTAGCACCTCCAATCGCTGCTGTGCTATATCACAGTTTTACAAGTTTGCAGATCTGTGTAGAAATAGGTTAACCTACAACTCTTTAACCACATCGCGCCCAGTCTATAGCAGAATGACGGTTGGGTGGTGGCTTTCCCGTTCTGACTGGATGTCATATGAAGTCCTTCAGAAAAAGCTGCTGGTGTGCGCCCTCTGGCGCGATCGGTAGTGCGGTATGTCAGTCCGACACACTGCATCTCCGATCATTGTAAAGAGACTATGACATAGATTCTTTACCATGTGATGAGCTGTGTTCAATCAGAGCTGATCACAGCATAACTAGGAAGTGGCGGTTATTGTCATTATCGTCTTTCCTCTATTCACACTGACAGGGCATGAGTAGAGGAGAGCTGATAGATGCCTCTCCTGACAGGGGGGTCTGTGCTGATAATCAGTGCAGCCCTATCAGAGCCCACCAGTGATGCCCACCAGCAGGGGCATTGCTAGGTCTGAGGCTAGAGCTCATAGCAGCGTAGTAAAGAAAGTTATACGCTTGGGTGAGCATACATATGTACATACAGTAATATAAGTGTGTGTGTATCCCCAGAGAGCAGCCCAACTTACATCAGGGTCCCCAGAGAGCCCACCTTACATCAGGATCCCCAGAGAGCCTCCCCCTTGCATCAAGGTACTCAGAGAGCCCCCCCACTTACATCAGTGTTCCCAGAGAGCCTCCCTTACATTAGGGTCCCCAGAGAGCCTCCCCCTTAAATCAGGGTCCCCAGAGAGCCAACCCTTTGCATCAGGGTCCCCAGAGAGCCTCCCCTCCCCTTGGGGACCACTGCAGGTACTCGGGGCTATGGGCCCAAAAGACACCCCCTAGCGACACCACTGTTCACCAGTGTCCAACAGTGATGCCAATCAGTTCCCACTAGAGATGCCTTTCAGTGCTCATCAGTGATGCTTGTCAGTGTCGCCTATCAGTATAGTCTATCAGTGGCTATCAATGCCACCCATCATTGCCCATCATTGCCACCTATCATAGCACATCAGTGCAACCTATCAGTCCCCATCATTGCTGCCTATCAGTGCCAATAAAGGCTGTCCATCAGTGCACCTATCAGTGCCCATCAGTGTCGTCTATCAGTGTTGCATACTAGTGCCTCCTCGTCAGTGCCACCTCATAAGTGCCCATCAGTGTAGCCTCATTCTTTATTGGTTTATTTAAAAAAAAACACAGTGGTGATTAAATACCATCAAAAGAAAGCTCTATCTGTCCCAACACAATGGTAAAAGTGGTGTTTGGGTACAGCATTGCATGACCTTCCAATTGTCATTCAAAGTGTGACAGTGCTGAAAGCTGCAAATTGGCCTGGCCAGGAGGGGGGTGAAAGTGCCCGGCATTGAAGTTGCTAAATCGCACTGCTCTTTGCCTTCTTACAGGAAATAATGTTCATTTCTGCCCCTTCTGGCAGATTCCCTTTATGTGAGATAGTAGAACTATGCTTCAGGTTCCCCCATGTTGGCTTCCCCTGTTATGGGCTTCCTGGTACCTTCATAAAATGAGAGTTCAGCCCAAAAGATGGGAAAAGCAAAAATGAAAAATAATATAAAAAATTGTGAATACAAGTGGAAAAAAAAAATGAGTGGAAAAAATATATAACGGCTGTGTAAATTACAAAAAATGCAAAAGTTCAAAAATTGAGTCCGAAAAGTGGAAAAAATCTTACTATAAAATATATGTAAAAATAGAAGACGGTGAATAAAAATAAATAAAAATAAATATAAAAGTACAATTAAATAAAATGAAATCAGATGGTGAAAAAGGTCTTCTATGTGTAGGAGAGGAGTGGAGGGAGTGACTTCGTTTTCAGTTCATAGTGCCCGGTGAACGTTTATGAATTTTGCTCTCACCAGAGGTATGACCCCGTCCGGGGTGGATCAGCCTTCACAGTATAAGCCACTGTGTCGCTTCCTGGGCTGCCTCTGCTGTGATGCTCGTTCCTCCGTGGGTGTGTTGTACCTCGTTTACATGTGATGGAAAAGAGGAATTTAGTAAGTTAAAACTCGTATTGTATTGCTGTATACGTTTGAAAAACCCGCTCGGCTACCTCGCCGTCTGCACTGAAGGTGTACGTTGCCTGGCCACGGAGTCACTCCCTCCACTCCTCTCCTACACATAGAAGACCTTTTTCACCATCTGATTTCATTTTATTTAATTGTACTTTTATATTTATTTTTATTTATTTTTATTCACCGTCTTCTATTTCACATATATTTTATAGTAAGATTTTTTCCACTTTTCGGACTAAATTTTTGAACTTTTGCATTTTTTGTAATTTACACAGCCGTTATATATTTTTTCCACTCATTTTTTTTTCCACTTGTATTCACAATTTTTTATATTATTTTTCATTTTTGCTTTTCCCATCTTTTGGGCTGAACTCTCATTTTATGAAATTTGCCCTGATTTTGTAAACAAAGTCACTTGGTTTTGTCACAGTCATAGTCACTGGCACTTTAGCATTTGCATTTTCCCATAGATATATTTTTGTATTCACTATTTAATATTGATCGAATAATGGTATTTTAGTAACACATCATTATTTATTTATTCATTCATTTTATTTATTTATTTTATTGTGGATTTTATATCCTTACTTCAAATTATCAACCAGCACGCTGGAAAATTTATATTTATTTTTGTATTCACTATTTAATATTGATTGATCTTTGTAAACACATCATTATTCATTTATTCAATTTTTTATTTATTTCATTTTATTTTGGATTCTATATCCCTACTTTAAATTATTAGCCAGCAAGCTGGAAAATGTATACATTTTTATTCTTTTCATTTTAAGTTGGTTTAAAAAGGTATAGCGCCAAATCTATTTCCTTTTCCCTATCTGTCTTACTGTTCCATCCATCGGATGGAAACTAAATAGAGGCTGCTCTTACCTATATTATACATTACATTATATATACTTTCTGTACAACAAACTCCATAGCGCAACCTACCTCCTTGCTTTTATTTCCTGGTACCTTGCCCTAGGTCTCTGCCTTCCACAGCTGCATATATTTTTTTTTTTTTTTGCCTTTGGTTGTATGTAAGTATTTAGGACCGGGAACCCTGTTTCTTGTTATAATTTTTTTTTTTAAAACTAGATATACTTATACTTTGTCTTTTTCAGATATTCCTTAACATCTACCCCTGAAGAAGTGTTGTTATACATGAAACACGTTGGAAATTTAGGATGTAGCTGCATGCTTTTGAAGGACCCCATCTCTATATATACCTATTTTATTTCAACCTATTTTCATTACTTTTTATACATACTTCCATCCATCTGGTACTAATCTATAGCCTAAACTGTTGTGTACTGCAAAGTTGATTGTACTGCCTAATTTTTGCGTGTGTGCATATGGATGTTAATATGACGATCTATGCTATACAGTGTACATATATGAAATTACCTATGTGCTATATGTCTATGTTATGTATTTATACCCTGCCAGATGCCAGCACACCAATAAACTTATATCAAATTACACTTATCAAATAAAATTGCCTCATTCAAAGTCCCAAATTCCCTCCTCTTTTGTATCTGATGTAAAGGAGGACTATAATGGGGACATCTAATGTAAAGGAGGACTCTGATGGTGGCATCTAACGTAAAGGAGAATTCTGATGGGGACATCTGATGTAAAGGGGGACTCTGATGAGGACATTTATTTAAAGGGGGACTCTGATGGAGACATCTAATTTAAAGGAAGACTCTGATGGGGACATCTAATGTAAAAGGGGGCTCTGATGGTGACCTCTAATGTAAAGGAGGATTCTGATGGGGACATTTGGTGTAAAGGGGGACTCTGATGGGGACAACTGATGTAAAGGAGGACTCTGATGGGGACATCTGATGTAAAGGGGGGCACTGCTGGGGAAATCTAATGTAAAGGGGGACTCTGATGGGGACATCTAATGTAAAGGGGGGCTCTGATGGTGACATCTAATGTAAAGGAGGATTCTGATGGGGACATCTAATGTAAAGGAGGACTCTGATGGTGACATCTAATGTAAAGGAGGATTCTGATGGGGACATCTAATGTAAAGGGGGACTCTGATGAGGACATCTAATTTAAAGGGGGGCTCTGATGGAGACATCTAATGTAAAGGAAGACTCTGATGGGGACATCTAATGTAAAGGGGGGCTCTGATGGTGACATCTAATGTAAAGGACGATTCTGATGGGGACATCTGGTGTAAAGGGGGACTCTGATGGGGACATCTGATGCAAAGGGGGACTCTGATGGGGACATCTGATGTAAAGGAGGACTCTGATGGGGACATCTGATGTAAAGGGGGGCACTGCTGGGGAAATCTAATGTAAACGGGGACTCTGATGGGGAAATCTAATGTAAAGGGGCACTCTGATGGGGACATCTAATGTAAAGGGTGACTCTGATGAGGACACCTGATGTATAGGGGGATGCTGATGGGGACCCTTGTTATAAAGGGGGACTCTGATTGGTTCACCTGCTGTAAAGGGGGCACCTGCTGTAAAGGGGGACTCTAATTGGGACATCTGATGTAAAAGGTGGCTCTGATGAGGACACCCTATGTCAAGTGTTTTTATTTTATTTTACTTGAAATATGGATGTGAATTGCCTACTGTGACAGGCACAGTGAGGCTGCATATGAAGGGCAGTGTGAGGCTGCATATTATGGGCACAGTGAGGCTGAAAGTGGTTGGCATAGTGAGGCTGCAATTGATGGTCAGAGTTTTATCTAGCAGTATAATCACCTGATAAATGGCTAGTTACAGCCCTGCATTACTAACAGTAACATTGTTCAGTTTGTTTGCGCCCCCCCCCCAAAAAAAATGTTGAGCACCAGCCACCACTGATAGACAGGGTAACCTTTTTTTTTTTTTAGGATAGGTGTAAATTGGGGCATTGCATGGTGACCATGGAATCTCTGGTCAGGTTCTATAGCCCAAAATGCACAGGGTTCATGTTCTTCTCATAGCCATCATTTGCCTTTTATTGCAAAAAACACTCCATCCCAAACCAACACATGCAATCTACAGCTGTTTGTTTTAAAATCTTTTTGAATGTAAATTTAGATTCTCTCTATTCTTTAAGGCTGGGTTCACACTGCTGCGGGGGGAGATCCGGATGTGATTCGCACCCGCACTGCAGTGCAAATCACATCCGATCTCTGTAGCGATGCGAGTTCAGCCATACAGATAGTATGGCTGAATTCGCATCGCTCCCGCAGCAAACTCGCACGGGACCCTTTTTTTGGTCCGCAACAGAATCGGATCGCATGGGTGTTCACAGCATGCGATCCGATTCCTGTGCGAGTCGGCAGATCGCACTGCGATATGCGGACGGATCTGGGGGTGTCATTAACATATCATTGACACTCCCAGCCGTTCGCATAGGGCAGTGTGAACTGCCGGCGGGAGTAATGCGATGCGGGAAAACGCAGCGGATTCGCGGCGTTCCCGCATCGCTGTGGTGTGAACCCAACCTTACTGTCTAGCATCTTCCAAAAGCTTTAATAACAAGTTTGGGTAGACTGATCCCTCAGCAGTGTTCTTGTTAAAATATGTCACATTTCAGGAAGATTTATATTTTTAGTAGCAGGATAAATCATCACTATTGTCTGGGTGAGAAAAGGTCAATTACATTTAGCCCTGTTCATTCTGTCAGTGTAATAGTTATAGTCATCATACATCTAATTAATAATGTACATTTCCTGTAGGAGCTCGTATAACCGCTCAAGCAATGCACCTTTGTCAACCTACGAGTGACATGACTAAAAGGGCACCTGTAATTTATTAAGAGCCATAACACGGCAAAGGAAGGAGGGTGGAGGAGATAGAGGTGTTGTATATTGTGTGCAGATAACTGCACATGAGAATCTACTATTACAACATTTCATCTAATATACAAAAAAAGAGGTAGTAGTTGAAATAACAAGAGCATTGTAGAAAGAAGAAATTCTCAAACACAGACAATCCTTACCTGCTCTCATGTCACCACCTGAATCTTGCCACTTGTCCTTGGCACTGTTCACTGTGGAAAGTCCCTTGGTATGGCTAGATCAACTACACTTCATGTAAAGCCCCGTACACACGACCGGACTTTTCAACATCCAAAGTCTGACGGAATGATTCCGGCAGACTATTCGATCGTGTGTGGGCTGCAACGGACTTTTGATTCGCAAAAGTCTGACAGACTTTAGAAATGGAACATGCTTCAAATTTTTCCGCCAGAACTCTGCCGGACCCAGAACGCTCGTGTGTGTGCTAGTCTGATGGACTAAAACCGACGCTAGGGCAGCTATTGGCTACTGGCTATGAACTTCCTTATTCGAGTCCAGTCGTACGTCATCACGTTCGAATCCGTCGGAGTTTGGTGTGATTGTGTGTGGCCAAGTCCGCTCATTCGGAAAGTCCGTCAGAACTCTGTCAGAACTCCGGCAGAACTCCTTCGAAAGTCTGTCAGACATAAGTCTGGTCGTGTGTACGCGGCATAAAAGGTACTAAGAGGTGAAATCTGGTGCTGTGGATCAGGGAACCCATATGGACACACTGGTAATTGTCACTGTAGAGAGACCCCTGAACTCTCTCTGTTTACTAATTCACTACACTTTGCTGCACATGACAATGTGGTTATTGGAGTCCCACGAACACACCAGAACTGGTCACTGTATTGAAAACCCTAATATGACACTATCTACTAAAATTTGCTTGGAGTGATAGCAAGCTACTGTCGCTATTTTAACAAAGGCCCAGTCAATGTAGCCACATGCTGTCAAAGATCTTATTAAGTGTTTGGCGTCCTTCAACTTATTATTGGTGGTCACCATCTCATGTGGAGAGTTCTAGTAACTTCCAGTTTGTGTTCCAGTGGATGGGGGACATAAAACAGCTGGTCCATATGTCTGGGTTTACAGACATTTACACTTTATTATAAATGTTTCCTACATCTCTGAAGGAAATTGCCCAGTACAAAAAGTTCATGGTTTGATGAGCTTGGTGTGGAGGAACCTAAGTGGCTTGCACAGAGCACATCAATCCTAATAAACCCTTGCGATGAATGGAAACACCCATTACAAGTCAGGTCTTGTAAGAGCCGGTTCACACAGGGGCAACATGACTTCCAACGCGACTTTTGTAGGCAACTTGGACACGACTTGTCAACACGACTTAGGGCGACTTACAACATGACTTTAAGTCACCCCAGGCCAGGCGACTTTGGCCGTGGCCAATCAGATAATGAGCTCTCAAGGGGGAACTCCACGCCAAATGTAAAAAAAAAATTGGTATTAAGGATAACCAACATACAAATTTAGCAGAAGAGCAAAGCCAGTGTACACCCTTATAGGGACCCAATGGTTGTTACCACCATATTGCAGCCCAAGGTGCTGGTAGAAAAAACAGTCCTTTTGATCAAAAATAAGAATAAGAGCTTTGCGCTGTACTGCTATGTAAGAAACTGGCTCTGTCACAGAGATCGCGGAGGAGCGGCATGCGTTCCAGCTGCGCTCCACGAACTTGGCAGACAGGAAGTGACGTAGTGTGCGTGGCTCCGTTGTGCGCGTTTCGTCATAGACGTCCTCAGCAATGGTGAGAAATTCCCAAAGGCACACTCAAAATCTTATAGGAAACCTTCCCAGAATGAAACTATTGTAGGTCCAAGGGGAAACTTCTTAATAATACCCATGGTTTTGGAATGGGATGTCCAGCAAGCTCATGTAGGAGCAATGGTCAGGGGTCTACAAACCTTTGCCCATATTGTGTAAGTGTAATGAAAACAGATGGTGTTCTATTACAGCATTAGGATGCAGCTTGATAAAATGTAACCTCATTCACACAGGCTTTTGAAATGGAAGATGATAATTCAGTGATCACGTTTAGCCAGCTTCTGCTCAGTCACCACAAATTACCCTTTCCAATTGGCCACCTCTACAGTAGCTTTTTAAAAATACTTGTTACAGCCCCCAGGTTGGATCATCCAGCCAATGCATAGAATGTCTCCAGCATCAGACCAGATCAGACCTAGCTATTCTACCATGACTAAATCAAAATTAAAGGTGAACCTGAACAGCCCCTAAAAGAATAATAATTGAAATCGGAAACATATGCTGTAACAATTAAAGTGGAAGTAAACTCTTTATTAAGGCTTACCTGTAGGTACAGTGAATATCTCCTAAACTTGCACTGTTCAGGAGATATGCACAATGCATGCAGTCGGTGACGTCACCGGCGCATTCGCTCTGAAGGTACAGCATACACGTGTCACTGCCATGACTCCCATGTGCATGAGCGGGAGTGATGTAATTGCGTCTTGGTCAGTCAGACATCCGGAGCACAGGAAACCAGAAGGAAGACAGGGTGAAGATGGAAGCCATGTCAGTGGTGACAGTGTGCCTCTGGAAGGCTTTGTTCTAAGGTAGGCAACGCTTAATGTGCTACTATGTGATGCATACTATCACATTAAGCCATTGTCTTGCAGTTTGTTTTTTTAAGGTTGCAGTTTGCTACCACTTTAATGATTTCATTATTTGTTGCCAGCCTGTTAACTAGGTTCAGATATCTCAGGAAAGGTTGCTCTTGCTTGGAGTAATTTATCAAATATTACCGGAAAGCTTACCTGCATTACAAAACCTTTTTTGGCCAGTCAAGATTACATTTCCGATTTGAAATGGCTTTTATATTGAGTCCTGGGGTAAATTATTTTTATTTGAGTAATAGTATTCCTCTAACATCAACAAAGTCCTGAAGAACATTACTATTCATTGGGAGAATAGCGTTCCTGCATTATTCATTTTCCCTGTCAATATTAAGAAAGAGGAAGAACTTCCGATTCTACTGATTTACAGATCTGTCAACTGCCTGTCTTTCTTCAGGTCCAATGCAAAATATTACGAAGACTGGGGTTGTATTTCATAGACTCTCAGACTGTTCCTGACTGTGCTCAATCTAGTACTATCTAAAATATTGACAGTTCCTTGGCAAATAGCAGTAACGGATTTCCAGATCAACTGGGCTGCCAACTGCTATTTCAGTCAATCATGTTGCTTTAAGGGAAGGCTAGACACAAACTGCTCATACATTAACTGGTTAAAGCCCCACTCCTGGATGATGTCTCCACTATTTTCACAATGTTATATCTATATTTGCAAAGGGATTTGGTGCACACAAAGTTGATTCAGATATTGACCAGATTTGTGTATGTGAAGCTAGAATTGTATATAGGTGGCTTGTTTATCGGACAATGTTTAGGTGTATGTAAAGCCATTTTTTAAAGTGGAAGAATAGCCTAATATCACTATTTTTTAATTACAACCCCTCCTGCTTACCCAGTATAAAAAAGGATCTGTATACTTAAAGTGTTAATAAACCCAGGACCCTACATTCACTATATCTGTTCCCCCACAGTACACAGAACATGGAAATGCAATTATTTTAGTAAACATAAACTGCTCAATTCCATTTTTTCATCAGCAGTATATAGCAGTCTTGTGATTTCTAGTCCAGTCAAGCACTGGTTAAAGCTTGTAGGAGGAGTTTTCTGGCTGTCCTATTATGCTGAAAGACCCCTGACCCTCTGGACAGTGCTGATTAGCTCTGTCCTGGTCACATGCACTCTCCCAAGAAAAAAAAAACCTCTCTACCAATACACGCCAAACTGAGCATGTGCAGCATGACTCCATAGATTATGTGTTATCAGGAAATTATCAGCGGACAGTGGAAGGAGGGGAGGATCAGAGAAGACAGGATCAAACAGCCTTTTTACACAATGTGGAGGATTAACCCACTAGGTTTCACAGTGAGTATAACAAGCATGCTTTACTGCATATAAAGACTGATTTTACTGTTGTGGGTTTAGTAACACTTTCACTATTTTTAATCTGGTCTGGTCACGCGATCCTGGATTTAGTCAAGCCCTGGGCAATGGTTGTGAATTCTGGGAGTGGTGACATCACCCATAGGTTCCCATGGACCAGCCGATGTTGGTGCACCCTGCTCTCCCCTGCAGCTGCCACTCACAGACACAGGGGTGCTGGAATTGCAGGATCATGTGAAAGGACCAGAGCAGACCAAATATAAGTACTGTAGATAGACAGATCTTTTTTTATATAGGTTACACAGGATAGGTGGGAGGAGGGGGAACGTTTGAAGATTGGTTAATGTTGGACTTTTCTTCCTCTTTATGTTTTAGATTTTATATGGGAAAGGCTAAGACATCTGTCATTTTATTTATTTATTTATGTTTATTGAAAACACGTTTATCCATTAGGAGATTTCCCCCTCTATTCCTGTCCCTGTAACTCAAAAATGTTGGACTTCCTTTCGCTTTCTGTACCAGGGACAATAATCAACAGGGCCAATAATGAGGTTGAGCCCCCTTGCAAAGACACAGACAGCAATAAAAAAAACCTTCAGAGGTTCAAACTCTTGACTACTCTATCTGAAACAACAGAATAATATGACTATATAAACACCTTAACAATGTTATCCAGTTGAAATCCACTTAGTTATTGTACACCATGTGGAACTCTCTCAAATGATGATCATATCTGCTTTTTAATTGGTTATTGTCGGATGACTTTTTGTAATTACTGAAAGTTTGACTCTGGCGCTCAAAGTCCACATGTGTGGACAAATCTTTTAAGGGTTTTTTTTTTTTTAACACAAGCTCAGTTTGCTGATCACAACGAGCTATGAGATTTGTTGACCAACCTATAAATCCCAAGGGCTCCACTCCCTGAGATGTTGTTGGCCTAATAAGGACGTAGTATACGTATCAGGCACTATCCTAATAAAAAAATATACATTGTAGAAATTCCTTTTTTGGGGGCAGGCGATGCTCACCCCATAGCACTCTGCAGTGCTAAAGGTAGGATCTCTATTCCATCTTTTTTCCCCACACTTACTGAATTGATGAGCAGCCCTTTTGATTGGTTTCTACCAGTTCAATGATATCCTGGGCAATTCAAATATTGGAGCAAGCAATAGACTTTGAATTATCATTACTCACTAATTTCTGTTTGATACATTGTGGTGGTCAGCTGCCAGCCTAAAGAGAAGTACAGTAGGTCTTTGCACTTCATTTGCCACATGAGCCACATAAAAGGACCATAGCCTTCATCAAGCCTAACATGGTATGCTTCAGAAATCCAGGAAGAAAGGTTTATTCCCTGGTAGTATCCTCTACCTTACAACGGTTTTATTGTGGTAACCTAGCCTGACCTTCCAGGAAAACGACTTTTAACTATAATGAGCACCCCCACCTCTGTGTCCTCTACTCATTAACTTTCACGAATCTTTAAGAGGTGATCACTATTTATTCACTGATGCAAGGTTAAGTAGGGATAATTCACAAAGGTATGGTTTAGTTGATTGGTACCCAGAGTCATGGAACTATCTCATCTCTTTAATCAATATTATCGTAATGCAGTTACATGTCTGTAGTGTATCCTATATTATTGACATGTCTACTGACAAATCACCTTGGTTTAATTACAAAGAAGGTCCCAAGAAGTTAGACAAGTCATTGACTTGAAATCGATGCCAGGAACACTTAGCAATGCTTTCTTGGTTGTTGGAAGAAAGGTCATTCTTTTATCAATCAATCAATATGGCTGACAAAGCTGTTCTATTGTAAAGGGATTAAAACAATGGCTTAAAGCTTGACGCTAGTCGTACATTTTTGATTACCTTCAGTACCGAATGGTGTCTCGAGTATAAATTTCCTATCTTTTAATTCTCTGCCATTTTTCCTTCCTGCCCAGCCCAGCCGTCATGACCATGCCCCTTGTAGTCCAGAAGATGTCATGATGTTGCAATTACAAGCTGTGGGGGTGACTAGCTGCATAGTTCAACTATTCACAACCCATCTAGTAACCTCCACCTTCCCTGACCATTTAGGACACAGCATTGGGGACATGTAAGCCTGGAGCATTGATGTACGGAATCGGTATGGCACAAGTGCATCCTACTACTCCATGGTGTGTGATAACTGGTAAAGTATGCTGGCCATCTGGTTTAGCTGCTGGTTCCCACCAAGTTGGCCAGAGGCTCCAACCAGCTTCTTCTTGAGATAAGTTATGTACGTACCAGCGCCTTGAGGCAATTCAGTTCGCGTTGTGCGCTATACAAATATTTCATTAATTCATTCATTCATTCACCTGATCTTGTGAAGTTACTCTGCCATTTTCTGTCTCACTTACTTCAGATCTGAGACCCACTCATGTCACAGTACTCACAGTTTTCTGGCACAAGGTCCACTTTCCTAACTAAAGAATGTCCACACAGAGTGCAGTTTCAATGATTTGCTGTAGAATGTCAAAGGCAATCATTTCTCAACTTCTTCTGTTCATGATTACAAGACAGAACACTTCATTCCCCCAGCAGTGGGGCCTCACATGGAGTCTCTTTCCTGGGCCTAAACCCAAGAGGCTTACTACTCTTTGAGGCTACAAAACTGCATGCAGTAAGTTAAGGGTTGTTATTTCCCATCCTTCTGCCCAAGGTCCCACCCACACACCCATAAATGACACAATACTCCACCCACCAACATCATTGGGGAGTGGTCTCTCCAAAAGGAGTACTACAACCTTCTGACAAGAACCTATTTGACTACTAAAGTGGTCCTGTGAACTGATAAATTGGACCTCTGAAGTGCTTCTAGAAACTGGTACAGTGGTCATTTAAACCAGTGGAGTAGTCCTTTGAGCCAGTAAGTGGTTTTGTGAACCAGTAAAATGGTCTTATGAACTCATAAAATTGTCCTTTTTAATCAGTACACTAGTCCTTTGAACTAGTAATAGAATCTCTGAACTGGTAAAGTGGTGCTATAGACCTGTAAATTGGTCATGTGAACTGATAAACTGACCCATTTAACCAACAAAATGATCTTTTGAACTGGTCGAATGGTCCTATGAACTGGTAAAGTGGTCCTTTTCACCAGTAATGTGGTTCTATTTACTGGTAGGGTGGTCATTTTAATCAGTAAAGTAGTGGTCTTGAGAACTCGTAACTTGTTAACTTCTTTTGAACAAGTAAAATTATCTTATGAACTGTTAAAGTCATCTTTTAAACCAGCAAAGTTGTACTTTGAATTGGTACTTTTAACCAGTAAAGCGGCCTTTAGAACTGCTAAAGGGGTTCTATGAACCAGTTAACTGGTTCCATAAACAGGTAAGTTGTACTTTTAACCAGTAAAGTGGTTAATGAAACGGACAAAGTGATCCATTAAATGGGTACAGTAGTCCTGGGAACTGATAAAGTGGTCCACTAAACAGTTGCAGCAGTCCTGTGAACTGATAAAGTGGTCCTGTGAACTGATAAAGTGGTGCTTTGAATAAATAAAATGGCTTAGGAACTGGAAAAGAGGTCCCTTTGACCAGTAAATTATTGTTTTGTATAGGTAAGTGATACTGTAAACTCGTAAGCTGGCACTGAGAACTGGTGAAGTGCCCTTCTTTTAACCAGTAAAGTGGTCTAGTAATCTGGTGAAGTCGTCCTCTGAACCAGTAAGGTGGCCCTTTGGAAATCCCACTACCACCTTGGGAAATTCTGATTATTACGAATATATTCATACATCGCTGCCCTTTAACCTTTGCCATTTACCTTTAAAATCCAAAAATAAAATAGCAAATAATTATCCAAGCAATGTTCAATGTCATGGAAATGGACCAGCAGTACAAGCAGGAAAAACAACTAAGTATTTTGTATCTAATGGGAAATAACTTGATTAAAAGCCAAAAAGGGAATGGACTGACTGAGGCAGAATGTGTGACAGATGTTATTTTTGTGAATAGACAGGTGGAATGAAGGAATATCTATTTTTACTGACAAAAACACGGTCATGTATTCCACAGCATGTTAAATAAACTTTCAAGGCAGGGCTGGTAGAGATGCAGCGTTACCACCAATGCGTTATGTTAGCTCTTCCATAGTCAGAACACAAAAACTGGTCAAATCTTTTGTCCAGGAGACATCTGCTGGTGTTGTTAGTATTCCAAAGGGATACATGCTGTGATATTGTGCTTTAGCTGGAGATTTTCGATTTAAAGTGGTTCTTCACCTAAGGAACAAAACATGAAAAGTCAGTAGCTACAAATACTGTAGCTGCTGACTTTTAAAAAAAGGACACTTACCTGTTCAAGGATCCAGTACCATCCTCACCTGAGCCATTTCTTCACCAGTCTCCCAGTCCCCTACGCTGGCATGTTAACTGTGGGCAGCTGGCTCATGCACATGAGCGACCCGTAAATGGGCCCATAGCCTTCTGGGACCTGTGGCGTTTCCCAGAAGGCTGCAGTCAAGCAGGGGTTGAGAAGATCTTCCGGTGGATCTGCTGCTGGTCAAAACCAAGTACCAGCTCTCTCCCCCCCCAACAAAAACTGTCCAAAAGGTATTCGATGAGGGGGAGGCGGAAAAGCAGAACTTCCCCTTTTCAGTAAAATTCTGCTTTAAGTAGAACTTCAGCCAAAACCTTATTTTTCTATTTTTGGGGATAGTGCTGGACAGCCTAAACCCCTGGGAAGATTTCCACTCACTCCCTCCCCCAATGATAGGTGCTCTAGGGGTTAGCAAATGTATGGTAGCACATTTGAGCAAAATATGGCCTATCTCTTAATAAAGTTCCTAATTATAAGCAGGAGGCTTTGCTATGCTATTGGCCAGTGGAACAAACTCTAGAACCCTGGCCTGTCTTTGTTTGGGTCCTGATCCTGCGGTCTCTCACCACTAGACGCCATTCACAAAGTCTCAAGCAGTCCCCCCAGCATCCATTGAAAGGTCTCACCCCACTCAATCCCGGCCCTCTTCAGTGCACTTCTCCCCTTGTGCTGTCCTTCATGCAGTGAAAGACGAGCTGTGACCAGAGGAGGAATACTCTGCTGGGCTGCTTAAAGAGGCCATCACATATGCTGTATACATGATTTTACCTGTTAAAAAACTGTGTATTCTGTTCATCCATCCGTCCTGAGATCTACACAGCTCTGCCAAAACAAAACAGGGGAGGGGATTTCATCTTTCTCTGCTGCAGTTTCTCTTTCACTAACTGATCTCCTCCCTGTCTGTGGTTGGACAGTGAAAATAGAAGCTGCACAATAATAAGCTCATCGCTCTGTCACTCTACGCTCTCCTCCTATCAGCATGCACCTTGCACTGCAGCACACTTAACTCTTTCTTCTGCTTCTCCCAATCCCTTCCTGAGCTCGGCTGTACAGGAACCGCAAGTGGCTGATACCAAGTCAAATTTAGGTGTTTATATTGCTTGCATTTTATAAAATGCATTTAAGAATGAATTGATTACTGAGCTGCATTGATGTGTGCCTTTTATATCTGCTTGGATGCCAGGTTAAATATAATAATATAACAATACAATTAATAACAATATTTCTGCGCGGGTACATTCAGCTGTTCCTAGGCATTCGCCACCTTTCCGACCGATAACATATCATTCGTGGAACAATCACAGGGCATAAAAACAAATCCTGATTCTGTTTTTATCTGTATGCTGTGTGTGAACAGGAGCTATTATTTCCAGTGTAATTATTGACACAAGATCTATGTGTAACCTAATCTGTTGTCACCGTTCTCGCTCGCCTAACTCGGATTTAGAGATTTTTTTTTTGTTCATTTGCCTCTTATCTTCAGCAAACAATTTTTCTGCGGGACACACAAACATTGACAAATTAGTATTCCATTAAGAGCTCTCTTCTGCTGGGACAGATAGAAAGTTACCCTTAGACCTCATGCACGCTGATCTTTTGATCAGCTTCTCTGTACGCCTTTTCTCCGGGCAAGAGAACGCAAAAACCTTGGTGTGTGTTTGAATCTAGCATTTATGTATGCTTATGCATGTTCTGCATTTTTTTTCTGCCCAAAAGCTTCTCTCTAGGTGATTGGCTACCATTCACAGCTGCTCCAGATTTTGCACTCACTGGTTTTAGTAATGCTACTTTCAAACTGGGGCGTGGGGGAGTCGACGATAAATCAGCATAATATTTAGCGCCGCTTTACCGTTGTTTTAGCGGCGTTATTCAGCCACTAGCGGGGCAGTTTTAGCCATATTTATGACAGAAACAAAGAAAAAGTCATTTTTTATCAAAAAATTTACGTTTTATTTTATTTATAGCACAAAAAATAAAAAACCCAATAGTGATTAAATACCACTAAAAGAAAGCTCTATTTGTGTGGAAAAAAAGGACGCAAGTTTCATATGGGTACAGTGTTGCATGACTGAGTAATTGTCATTCAAACTGTGAGAGCGCTGAAAGCTGAAAATTGGTCTGGTCAGGAAGGGGGTGTAAGTGCACTGTACTGAGGTGGTTAACAAACTTTTCCGAATATTCGTAAATTCGAAAAAATCGTAAATTCGTAAATTTTGAAAAAAATGAGTAAATTCGAAAATCTGAAATAATACCTAACTAATAATAACTTAAAATGGTTGTAAAGGTTTGTGTTTTTTCACCTTAATGCATTCTGTGCATTAAGGTGAAAAAACACCTTGGCAGTCACCGCCCCCCCTCCCCCGTTTTACTTACCTGAACCCCTTCATTCAATCGTAGGGATGCACTGTCTCTCTCTCCATGGGCTCCTGGCTCTTGATTGGATGTATTGATAGCAGCGCAGCCATTGGCTCCCACTGCTGTCAATCAAATCCAATGACGCGGGCTCCAGGGGTGGGGCCGAGTTCTGCATTCAGCCTCTATGGATGCCGAATGCTGCACTCAAGGTAATCCCCCGGGAGAGCGCTTCTCCCAGGGAGTTGTCTGATGCAGGGATGAGCCGCAAGGGGACCCCAGATGAGCGGCACAGTGGAGGTAAGGAGAGAAGTTGGTGCTTGCATCAACCTTGGTGAGGATCCACCTGTCTTTTACACACCTTGGTATATAAAAGAGGCAAAAAAATGTTGCAAGATAAATGACATTCCAAATGTACAGTCCATAAAGTCTGTGATAAGGCACTTGAAGGCATCCCAGTGGAGATTAGAAGCAATGCTCTGTGGAGGCTGGGGAAGAAAGCACAAAACGCCACTCTAAGTGCAGTAATTAAAACAGTTTATTTAGGCAAAGGATGCATTGTACTCACAAGAGTATGTATAAAATAGGCATGTCAGGAAAGGTAGATTAGCCATCCAGGAGGAGGGAGTCCATCAGGGGCAGAGCGTGGATGCCATGGAGTGGGTTGCGTCGGTGGATGCCGGCGTTTCCTGGTCCTCAGTCACACGAGATGCCAGGGGATGACTCCACTTCCGATCGGATGGGGTGTCAATTTGCTGGCGACGCGTTTGCGGAGCATGCGCTCCTTCTTCAGGGCCTGATGGGGGCCATATTGGTTGAGGGCTTATGTACTGTGTTGCCAGAGCTCCTGGGTTCTAGTGAACAAATTAATAATAAATAACAAAAATAATAATAAAACATGTTTATTATTATTATTGTTATTTATTATTATTAATTCCTTCTGTTTCATTTGTTTAGATGCAACATTTGTTATTTCAGATAATTCGCAACTTTGGATAAATTCGTATTCATTGCGTTCACTAACAGCCCAATTTGAAAGGAAATTACAATGCCTATAATTTAATAGTAATAGTTAGGTTATTATTAGTTAGTTACTATTTCAAATTTTTGGGTTTTCGGATTTTCGAATGATCAAATTTATGAATTGGGATCATAATGAATGACCCAAAAAACAAAAAGAAAACCGAATGAAACTAAAACGAACACATTTTTTGGCAGCACACATGTCTAAAATCAATCCCATAGGCTAAGATAGAGGTGTGTTTACAGGCAAAAACACCAAGTGCCTGTAGAAGGAGCGTTTTTTAAAGCCCAGTGTGCATGAGGCCTTAAAATGTAAGCAATATGAGATCACAGGCTCACTGTGTTATATCTTTCGTTTTACGAAGCTTGCTGCTATATAGCTGCAGTGTACCCCCTAAGGAGCCGCAGATTAACTTGAATCCCCATCTCCTGCACAGCCAGTCACAATAAATTCTCACAAGCACCCCAGAGTCAGAGAACAGTCCATGACTTTTTTTGTTATTTATTTAGGGTTAATAACTTGGATAGGGATGGGAGGTTATGGGATGCCCGCTTGACTTCAGTAAAACTTAAAGTTCAGGGACATCTTCCTATATACAGTCTATATACAACCTCCTTCACTTGGCTCCTGCACACACTTGTTTCTTTGCACCAGCTGAATCACTGAAACAAAAGCCCTTTACAGTGGACTCATAGCCCCTTGTTGTGTAGCAAAAATATAGTGAAACAGCTTGTCATTTCTCCTCTGTGACCCCCGCTCCTAGCACCACCTCTTCAGGCACTGCCAACCCACTTGGCTGCAGCTTCCCCTTTCTCTAGCCCTGCAGGCTAACGCTCCACACCAGTCCTCCAGACTCTCTTAACAGCCCACCCAGCTGACTCTCAGGAAATCTCCCAGGAAAGGATGAAGACTTAAGCACCCCGCTGTCTTCAGGGAGACTGGTTCCCCCTTGTTAGTCCCCAGCAGTGCTGATCTACTCACGCTGTCTTCTCTTGCTCATGTGCCTATAGGAAGGGCCTTCTCCCATGTGTTATGGCAGGAACCTTCCAGCACCTGAGCCTTGGACCAAGGCAAGGCACTCCCCCCCAGACTAGGGGGTACCCCTGAGGGCCACGGCAGCCTCCTCAGCACTGTATCTCCATCTTTCATCCAACTGCCCCTGCTAGCATATCCCATGCCTGTTTATGGAGTGGCCTCAGCCCCCTTCCAGCCAGGCTTTGAGGTCTGGCTACTCCTCCTAAGCTCCACCCACTAATTCTAGAAGATTATTCAACCTTCTAGCCCAGGGGAGACACCAGAGAGTTGCCAGGATGAGTCACCCAGCCCTGAACTCTAGTAAACTCTGACCCAGATTCCAAAGCTTAGGCTTAGCCCTGAGCTAAACAATGTTTAACTACTACTTCTATCACACACTAGAGGGTGCTACATAGTGTTTTGTTTGCCACCTAATATATTGATGTTTACAAAACAAATCTTGTTGCAGGAACAGAAAGTAGGACAATGTGTTTAGGACTGTTCCTTGGTTAAGGGCTTGTTTTTGATATCCCTCCTTAAAACAATCAAAAGCCAATGCAATCCTTGCTTTGCTGTGTCCTATTGATGTCACCTCATTCTTGCTAGTATGCTGGCCCCAGAATCAATGATGCCATGGCTCGGAGGTCAACACCCTAGCAACCAAAGATGCTGTGTTCCTTTGGTTGCTAGGACACTGGCTGGGCCACACCTCATTATTGGCTGCTAGGATGCAGGTACCTGAGCTGTATAGCACCATTGGTTGTTATGGTGCAGACAGCCGCCTGTACCACAACAACTAATGATGCCCTATGGCTTAGGCACCAGGGTCCTAGCAACTAATGATGCTGGGAGTCTTTGGTTACTAGGACACAAGCAGTTAGGCCACACAGCATCATTGGATACTAGGATGCAGGCAGCTGGGCTGCACAAGATCATTGGTTGTGAGGGTGCAGAGGGCAGTCTACACCAATACAACCAATGACATTGTGCAGTTCAGCCACCATGATCCTAGCAACCAAATGACGCTGTGTGTGCTGGGAAACACATCATAGTTTGTTTTTATGGTGCAGACAGCTGCCTGCAGCATAACAACCAATGATGCTCTGTGGCTCAGCAAACAGTGTCCAAGCAATCAATGAAGCTGTGAGTATTTGGCTGCTAGGACACTGGCAGCTGGACCACATAGCATCATTGGCTGCCAGAACACAAGCATATGAGCTGTACAACATCATTGGTTGTCCTAGTAATCAGCTCAGTAATGCTTCCCTGTATACAGGGCAATGATACCGAACTGCAGTGAGGATGGAGGATCCAGTATGGCCTCAATGTCATGTCCCTCCTACCTCAATCACCTCACTTTGCATTTTTGGTGGCACACCCCTGAGTGTATTAGCCTATTTCTGACATCATGGAGAGAAATAAAGTCCAGCTCCAATCTGTGCAAAAATGCTCACCATGTAAAGCCATAGGCATACCTTTCAAAAACATATATTTCACTCTTAATAATCTCACAATATATAAATTGTTTAATTCCACCCCCTATATGTCCCCCATAAAGTCACGGGAAAAATAGTCTATTTCTCTGACCATTTTTTTTACACCTGGTTCCTCGATCAATGGCTATGGGTCATTAAGTTCATGCAGAACATATGAAATGTCTTGGTACAAGCATATGATACATATGTTACTATATATTGTGTTGCCAGGACAGCTTAGATAATCTATATGTACATTATCTCCACGCATCATTTCACCTGACACATTTCCTGCCTCTTTCTGCAATGATCTGCAATAAGTCCCTGGGTTGTGAGCCGCACCTCATCACCAGTTATTACCTCTGACTGAGTGTCTGAGATCGCCAGGCTTATCTGAACAAAAAAAATGTATTACCTCCTGGAGCAATTAAGCATCATAGGTTATATACCAGACTAATGATTTGTATTGTGGGGAGATATAAGTTCATCAAGTTCATAGTTGGTGACGTTGAAAAAAGACACAAGTCCATCCAGTTCAATCTATGGCGTGTGTGTATTTGTTTATGTCAATAGTACATTGTATATCCCTGTATGTTGTGGTTGTTAAGGTTCTCATCTAATATTTTTGTTTTAAATTATTGACGCTCCCTGTTGATACCACTCCTTGTGGAAGAGAATGGCACATCCTTACCACTCTGACAGTAAAGAACCATCTACACAGCTTAAAGAGGAAGTAAAGCCTCTGAAAAAAAAATACACACTGCAAGACAAAGGCATAATGAGCTAGTATGCATAGCATACTAGCGCATTATGAATTACTTACCTGAGATCGAAGCCCCCGCATCGGGCCACGTTCTCCTCCTCCAATGCCGCCATCTATCCCGGAGCGACTTCTGGGTATAGCGTCTCCGGCGCTGTGACTGGTTGGGGCCATGATGAAGCGCTGGTGCCGCCATTAACGGCATGATCGCCGTTAGAAATGGCATGCTCAGCGCTGCTGTGCCCGATGTCTACGGTGCATGCGCCGTAGACATCGGTGCCACTATTTCTGCAAATATCTCCTAAACCTTTTAGATTTGGGAGATATTTCTTGCACCTACAGGTAAGCCTTAATCTAGGCTTACATGTAGCTTAAAGTGGTTATAATGGGTTTACAACCACTTTAAGGGTAAACCGCTTCTCTTCCAGTTTTAGTAAATGGCCACCTGTCTTTTTTAAATTCCCTTTATATATATATATATATATATATATATATATATATATATATATATATATATATATATTGATATCATATCACCTCTCAAGAGGTACTCCAGTTCCTTTATTAGCTTTATTGCCCTTCTCTGGACTCTCCAGTTCCAGCACACCCTTCCTGGGGATAGCTGCCCATAACTGGACAGCATATTCAAGAATCAGCCGAACCAGAGTCTTGTACAGTGGAAGAATTATCGTTTTATCTCTGGAGTGAATGCCATTTTTAATGCATGTCAATATTCTGTTGGCTTTGCTTGCAGCTGCTTGGCATTGCATGTCATTGCTGAGCTTATCATCTACTAAGCCCCCGATCCTTTTACATCCTAGATTTCCTCAGAGGGTCTCGCCCTAGCAAGTAACTTGTGTTCATATTTTTGCCACTCAAATGCATTACCTTATATTTTTCAACATTACATCTCATTTGCCATGTAGTTGCCCACCCCATTATTTTGTTTAGGTCTTCTTTCAAGATTTCTACATCCTACGTAGAAGTTATTGCCCTACTTAACTTGGTATCGCCCGCAAATACTGAGATTGAGCTGTTTATCCCATCCTCCAGGTCGTTTATACATAATTCAAACAGGACTGGTCCCAGGACAGATCCCTAGGGAGAGCCCACTTTCCACACCAGACCATTCCGAGTATTATTTTTTATTAGTACCATTTGTCACCATCCTTTGGACTCGCCCCTGCAGCCAGTTTCTAGTTTGTGCAGTAAACTGTGGCCACCAGGAAGCAGGAACAACAACCAGCATGGTACATGACCGTAACATGGCCGGATGTCTCCACAACAGGCTAGGCAGGCAGATAAACTACGCACTCTGAGCACTAAGCATGTTTTAATCTCTGCACTGAGGTGGTGCTTCCCTTATCCCCCCCTTCTTGTCTTCAACAGAGCTGCCACCTACCATATCCTTGTAAAGCCTCGTACACACGGTACGATTGTTGGCCAACCAATCGTCAGATTTTTGTCTTAAGGGTGTGTGCTTGTCTTACATACTAACTGTATACAATTGTCCTGCAACAAACACAAATGTAGTGACATACTACAAGGAATTTCAGCTCTTGAGCTCTACCCTTTGGTCCCCTTCTGGTAATTTCGTGTTTGGTGAGCATTAATTCCGAGCATGCGTGTTTTGTACTTTCAACTTTTGTGTGACAGAATTGTGTACTGACCAACTCATCAGTTACTCACAATGCTCTCAGTATTTACAATACTCACCAGTTACTCTCAATGCTCACCAGCTACTCGCAACACTCACCAATTACACCTAATTTCCCCCAGTTACTCCCAATGCTCACCAGCTACTCACAATACTCACCAGTTACTCCCAATACTCACCAGTTACTCCCAATACCAGGTGGAACTCAACGTTGGCCATGCTGCAGCGGCTGCACATGCAGCAGAGGGCCATCAATGAGTACCTTGGTTTTTTTCACCACGCCCGTGGTGCATGATCAGGGATGCATGCACTGTCCTGTCACCATTTGAGGAGGCCACAAGGATGGTGAGCAGTGACAGTGCATGCATTAGTGACACTGTACCTCTTGTCCACCTGTTGGAGCATACGCTGCGTGGAATAATGGACAGGGCACTTGAGGCAGAACAGAGGCAGTAAGAGGAGGACTTCCTTGCCTCTCAAGGCCCCCTAAGGGTAAGGTTGCGAACAATATCTTGCCATCGCAGGGGAAGCAGAAGAAGAAACATCTCCGGGAGGCCCTGCAGAAAGGTCTGTGCAACATGTTCCCAGAGACTGGGAGGTTACAAATTTCTGGTCCTGGACAATGTGTTGCTGAGGCTTCGGTCAGTCACAGAAGGAGCAGTGGAGAAGGTGGGCGTCTGACCGATGCGTTCAGACAATTTTTTAGTCCGCAGCCTCAAGGTATGATCAGTTCCAGCAATCATTGCCAGCATCTGATTTACATGGTGCAGGAATACCTAGGGGCAAGGTCAGACTTGGACACCTGTCCCACCGAAAATCCTCTGGGTTAATGGGTCTTGAGGATGGATCACTGGCCAGAGCTTGCACAGTATGCAATTGAGCTACTGGCCTGTCCTGCATCCATTCGGAATGCACATTCAGTGCTGCTGGAGGCTTTGTAACCGATCACAAGGTACGCCTGTCCACTGACTCGGTTGATCGACTGACCTTCATAAAGATGAATCAGTCTTGGATCACCACCAGCTACCAAACACCTGAAGCTGATGTAACCAAATAATTTCTTTTGCCATGTCACATCCCTTAAAGACTGCCAATGCTGATGCTTAGTGACTATCCTGTTATGCTGACTGACTATCCTCTTCCTCCTCAATGATCCTGCTGATAGCTTAGAAGAACATTTTTGGTTCTGGGCACCGCCACCAGTGGTTAAGGCCCAATTTTTCAGCCCCTGTTTAACAGGGGCATGTAATTACAATTTTTGATGCAATACTTTGCAGCAGGGCTCATTCCTGCACTCAAACTAGAGTATCTGTGAGGGGTTGCAGTGTCGTGGCACCAGCAAAAGTGCCTAAGGCCCAATTTTTCAGCCCCTGTTTAACAGGGGCATGTAATTTACTTGTCGTCGATGTATGTTTAGACAATATACATATCAACTTACTTACTAAGAATATATGTGTTTTTTTTATTAGTGTGCTTGTGTATGTCTATAAATCCCCTTAAGAAGGGCTGATGCCTGAAACGATCCTTGGGTTGGATGTTTCAAGCTACATTTTTATGTATTATATTGTGATGAGGTTTTTGTGAATTTATATGTTTTATATGTAATCAATTTTTGTACTCAATAAATGGAAAAATATTCTTTGTATTGAAAATTTGATATTGGGTGCTGCCAAATCGCTTTAAAAGTCCTGTTCCCTAGGGGGGTTTGTTTTTTTATACAAGGCCCAATTTTTAAGCCCCTGTTTAACAGGGGCGTGTAATTAAAATTTTTGATTCAATATTTTGCAGGAGGGTTTGTTGCCGCACTCAACTACAATATTTGTGAGTGGTTGCAGTGTTGTGGCACCACGCCTAAGGCCCAATTTTTCAGCCCCTGATTAACAGGGGCATGTAATTACAATTTTTGATGCAATACTTTGCAGCAGGGCTCATTCTTGCTCTCCAACTAGAGTTTCTGTGAGGTGTTGCAGTGTTGTGGCACCAGTGCCTAAGGCCCAATTTTTCAGCCTCCGTTTAACAGGTGCATGTAATTACAATTCTTGATATAATATTTCACAGCAGGGCCCGTTCCAGTGCCAACCGAGAGTAACTGTGAGGACCAGCACCACCACCCCCACAACCGCCAAATGCCCAATTTTTCTACCACTGTTCAACAATGGCATGTAATTACAATTCTTCATATAATAGTTCACAGCAGGGCATTCCAGCACCCCCCAAGAGTCAATTTGAGGGCTTACAGTGTTGTGGCAACACCAAACACCTTAGGCCCAAATTTCTGCAGAGCATATAGGGCAGACCCCTACTTTCAAACATCCAACTCACAAACATTTCCTACTTGCAAACGGAAGGAGACAACAGGAAGTGAGATGAAAAAAGACAGACAGCAAAAAGAATTATACAGGGGTGACAACCCTTCCCAATGTTTTCCAAAAAGCTTAAAAATAGATTTTTTGACTGGAGCTACACTTTAAAAATGTACCAGTTCAAAATTACAAACAGATTCTACTTAACACAACAAACCTACACAGTCCCTGTCTTGTTTGCACTGCCTGTATACTGGTGTTCTGAGTATATAGGGCCTGGGGGCCCCACGCCTTTCCTTTTTTTAATTTGGGTACAGGGTTCCCCTTAATATCCGTACAAGACCCAAAGGGGCTGGTAATGGGCAGGGGGGGGGGGCTACTCATGCCATTTTACCCAATAATTTTCATCCATATTGCCGGAACCAGACATTACATTAGCAAGCTGTTTTAAATGACCTTTTTCCGTTAGAAATGTAATTTTGTGCAGGGACTGTTCTAAACATGGGAAACACTTCACAGGCATACTATAGACACTACCCCCCCCCCCCCCCCCCGGCACGATATTTAAAGGAATATTTCACTTTTTTTTCACTTTAAGCGTCATTAAAATCAGTGCCCCCAAAAACACATCCGTTTTGAAAAAATTTTTTTGCATTGATACATGTCCCCTGGGGCAGGAGCCGGGTCCACAAACCCTTTTTAGGACAATAACTTGCATATTAGCCTTTAAAACTAGCACTTTTGATTTCGAACGTTCAAGTCCCATAGACTTCAAACCCTTGTACACACGGTCGGATATTGCGATGGAAAATGTCCGATCGGACCATGTTGTCGGATAATCCAACAGTGTGTGGGCTCCATCGCACTGTTTCCGTCGGAATATCCGATGGACCAAGTTTTAGAGCTGGGCTATAAAATTTTCTGACAACATGATGAAAGCCTTAAAGTGAACCTGTGCTTAGCCCGTGTAAGCCATAGGAAATACTTAGTACTTCCAGGTATGGAGTGTAAGGAAATGTAGAGTTACTCTTTAGATCTATAGTGTTTTATAAGATGTTTTTCATCTCACGCTAGCTCTTAGCTTGTGCATGTTTACCAGAAGTGCTAAGACAAAGTGCGAAGCAGGATGCGCCTGCGTTTAGAGTTGACATTTAGTTGCTGGACGTTAGGAACATATATTGTGTGTTAAGAACATTGGTCTAAAACCAAGATGATAAACTCAAACATTCTTAGAATTATGACGCTGAGTCTCTCTCTAGGCAGAAATACTATGAATAACTTTTAGATTAGTATTGATCGTATAGCATAATGCTTGAATGTGATTGGTTGTTCATGGGGCCTTCCCCCTATGCGACCACTTTTTTTGTTTATTGCATATATTCTGTAAATCTGGAATAAACCTTTATATTCTTGATCATCCACACACTGTGTATGGTGTTTTGATACCCGACCGGTCAGAGAGTTTTTCCATTGACCACCAGAGTCCAGCGCGAGCACAGGAAAGAGGGGCTGAGATAACTCTAACCTTTCAGATTGGTACCAGAAGTGGGGTGCATTTGAACAGGTAAGCTTTCTTTAAAATTACTTTTGTGAAAAGTGTTTTTGAACAGCTTACTCTGTCAATGTTGCACCCCGACACGTTATAGATCTCAGGGCATGAGAGTCTTCTTTGCCTAAAAGGTAGGGACATTGAAAGGCAGCTCGCTCAAAGGGGACCTTGCTAGGCTGGCCAAGATCCCAGGTATTGATATACAAGGGGTTGAAACTTTGTTTTCAACCAGAAGGACTGGTCATTGGAAACCTCTAAGTTACTTAATGTCAGGACCTTGTCCTGGGTGTTTATTGGCAGGACGTAGCCCCGAGTGTTTAACAGGCCTATTATTTGTGTATAAAGGATCAAAAACCTATTTGGTTGCTAGTGTTGGTGGGGGTTATTATCACAAGATGAGGTCCTTTGTTCCACAAAGGGGTACCGTGGATCCAGACCTTAAGGTTCAATATACATAATACCTTTGAATTTCAAGAAGGTCTAACTGTTAAAGGTGTCAGGAGTACTATTGGATTTAGAACTGGTGAAAGATTTGTGGTTTGTCCTAAGTCATTGATTGTGTGTTCTGAAACTGATGTATACAGATAGAGTTACAATATAAGTTAAAGTATAAGAATTAAGCATGGGAAATCTGCAACATAAACAGTATAATTATCCATCGTTCCCTTATGATAAAGAAAATATGATTGAATGCTATAAAATATGGTCTAAAGCATTAAAGGAATATAGAAAACGGTTCCCTCATCCGCTAGGCAAGCCCCCTCAAGAGCAAACATTTGCCTCTGCCTCTGTCCACTCCCCTTGTCATGATTCAAGCATGGAAGATTCTCGGAAGGGTATGTGCTTTTAGCGCCCCCGCCACCCTATGCCATGATCAAGACTGATACTGAATACATGATCAAGACTCTGACCTGACTCTGCCCACTCAAAGATAAGGCAGCGCTCCTTTCTTTCCTTGGCTCTATTGTCTACTGCAGGCAGTGGATCCCAGATTGTTCTTTTTATGATTCAATCTTGCACCCCTCTACTGCAGCAACTGCCCCCAAGCAGGTAATGTACACTGAGGAAATGACACAAGCCTTCCATGCATTGTTACAGTCTTTGGCCAGTCCTCCGGCACTCGGTTTACCAGATCATAAGAAACCCTTTGTGCTTTACTGCATAGTCAGGGGCCCTGCGTTTGCTGCTGTTCTGGCCCAAGCGCATGGCACCCACTACCGACCCGTGGCTTACCTCTCCAAAAAACTCTCAGTCCAAGTGCAAGGAATGCCGGCTTGCCTACAATCTGTCGCTGCTTGTGCCATGGCGGTAAAAGAAGCTTCTAAAATCACTTTAGGAACTGAGACTACTTTGTATACCACACATACTGTAGTACACCTTTTACAAAACATTTCTACACAGCACATGACAGCACAACGCTACAGTGGTTATGAAATCATCCTCCTTAACACACATGGTCTCACTGTCAAATCTTGTTCTGAAACAACACTTGCAGTCAGTCTATTACATGCGCTACTCAGGCTCCCGTCAGTTGAAGTCCCACCAGAGCATGACTGCTCCGCACAACTGCTACGTTCTACCTCACCAAGACCTGACCTCACTGATCAACCCAACCCCGAGCCTGATTACATAAATGCTTTTGTTGACGGCAGCTGTTCTAGACCAAGCGATGATACTTATAAAACTGTAGTGACTTTACCAGATGTAGTAGTGGAAGCAAAACCACTAGCAGCCACCTCTGCTCAGCAAGCATAACTCTTTGCCATAACCCGTGCCTGTCAGTTGTTCAAAGGACAGAAAGTAAACATTTACACTGACAGCAGATACGATTTCGGCGTCGTACAAGACTTTGGCATGATCTGGCAGTCCTGCGGTTTCAAAACGGTGTATAATAAGCAAATCTCAAATCAAACCTGGGTGGAGGATCTATTATGTGCACTTCACTTGCCCTCAAAAATGAATGTCATTAAAGTAAAAGGTCATTCCTATGACAAATCTGAGGCTACCAGGGGAAATAACTTAGCAGACAGGGCAGCCAAAACTGCAGCTGAAGAGGCAGTCAAAGAATCAACCCACCTACTGTTTTCTACAGATTTTTCCTCTCCAGATTTTCCAGCCCTAGCTGCATTACTTCAGAGGAGGGCTCAATTGTCAGACATTACTTGTTGGAAATTGCATGATTTGACGCGCAATCCGGACGGCTTGTGGTCAAACAAGGAGGGAGTTATAGGCATTCCCGAAACAGTAGCTCCCTTGATTTTATCTTATCTCCATGGCCCTGGACACATATGAAAAAAACCCTGTTGCAAATGTATAACCAGAAATTGTGTACCAATAGCACTCACCTATTGATCTTTTGCCCGGAATAATGTTCTAGGGCTGAAATATGGCCCATTACAAGATTAACAGATTGACTTTACACACATGCCCAAACAGAAATGTATTATTATTATTATTATTAATACATAGAAATTTGAATCCATAAAAAAAAAGGAAATCGTAATAATAATATTAATAATTATATTTCCTTTCAATATAGTTACTAATAATACTAATAATAATAATAAAAATAATAACAACTAATAAACGGAACTCTCTTTATTGCTTGCCCAAGAGAGTCTGAACACTATTAAACTTTATACTGCTATTCACTTATTACTATCACAGAAATTCCAGTTTATGTTCCCTCAACCACTTCATCCCCGGAATGATTTACCCTCTTAATGCCATTTTTTGCGATAAGGCACTGCGTTACTTTAACTGACAATTGCACAGTCGTGCAACGTTACACCAAAACAAAATTGTCCTTTTTTTCCCCACAAATAGAGATTTCTTTTGGTGATATTGGATCACCTCTGCGGTTTTTATTTTTTGCGCAATAAACAAAAAAGAAGCAACAATTTAAAAAAGAAAAACAATATTTTTTACTTTCTGCTATAAAACATATCCAATTAAAATATGTAAAAAAACGAATTTCTTCATCAATTTAGGCCAATTTGTCTTCTGCTACATATTTTTGATAAAAAGAAATCCCAATGAGCATATACAGCACATACAGTATTGATTGGTTTGCGCAAAAGGTATAGGGTCTACAAAATAGGAGATAGGTTTATGTAATTTTTATTTTATTTTTTTACTAGTAATGGCGATCTGCGATTATTATTGGGACTGCACAATTGCAGCAGACAGATCAGACACTTTTTTGGGACCATTGACATTTATTCACTGATCAGAGCTAAAAAGAGCCAATGATTACTGTATAAATGTCACTGGCAAGGAAGGGGTTAACACAGGGGGGGAGATCAAGGGGTTAAGCGTGTTCCTTAGGTGCTTTAATAACTGTGGGGGATGTGACTGACTGGGGGAGGAGACATATCGTTGTTCCCACTTAGTAAGAACACACATTCTGTCTCTACTCCCCTGACAGAACCGGCTAACACCGGATAACAGCTGTGCCAACCTGCCACAGTATAACTGCGACAGCTGGTCAGCAAGCGGTTATTCCATTTGGCCCATACTTTTCCATATTTGGTGGGACAACTTATGTTTGCATAGGTGTCTTTATAGAACAGAAGATTGTTGGTAATCAATTGTTTCCAGAAGGGAATGGAAGGGGGAACCTGTTTTTTTCTAATGCAAAGTGATGGCCTTCCTTGCATAAAAAAGAAGGCTGACAAGGGTTTTTTCTGCTCTGGTATGAAGTAAATTGTCTATGAGGCTAGTACCTCTGACCAATAGCTTGCGATTCCAGAGCATGACCAAAAGATGTGTATAAAATGACCCTGGGTATTGCCATACCTCCAACATTCTAAGGAGAGGGAGGGACTCATCATGTGGAGCCTAGAAGAGCGTGAAATAGGCTCTGTGTGCTATTTTGAACTGGATTAATTTGTCTCTTCTGGAGACTAATGCTTTAAACGGAAGTATCATCCCAATCATTATTGTCCAAGTGTGGTATACCATTTGACTTTCAATGTGTCTAGTGGAGACAAGGTGGCCAACACAACATGAGCATATATGTGAGTTGTGGGCTTCTCTGCGCACCGGGTTCTGAGTGTCTGTTTCAGCTCGGATTCCACCATGTTTAGTGAGGCCTGAGAAAATTGGCTCTTAAAGGCATGGGAAAGTTGTTTATAGTTAAAAGCATGCGTGGGGGGAGGTACATTAATGTCTTCAGATAGATGGGCTAAAGGGCGTATGGAACCCTGATCCACTAGTTGAAATATGCTTTTTATTTTGTATTTCGTCAACACTATTGGATCTGGTAGCATATATAAGTGTATATAAGTGTGGTAGGGAGGGGTTCTTCCAGATGAGCGTATTGGGTAGCACCACAGTGTCCGGATATTTCTCAGTGGCTAGACCAACCCTCCAGATTCTGATAGTTGTGTACATAGGTGGGGGATATGGAGCCTTGGGGCCTCAAAATATGAAAGCCAGTAAAGCATCTAGAAAAAAATGGCCACCTCCAGCATTGTAGAGGGGTTAGAATGGTCTGGGGAGAGCCACCAGGCGGCTGAAACAAGTTGGGTGGCCAGAAAATATTTGTAGGAATCCGGGAGGGTCAGGCCCCCCTGGGAGGAAAGTCTCATGAGTGTGGATAGTTTATATTGGGGGGCTGAGGACCCCATTGGAAGGCTGAGAGGATGTTGTTCAAAAGGATAAAAAAAGATTTAGGGACCCAGCTGGGAGAATGTCGATAAAGGTACTCAATCTGGTGAGTGGCCATTTTGGCAGGTGGTGGTGAAGTCACATGATTGGTGAATAGAAGAAGCACTTTAAATAGGAGGAATTTAGTGGCACTGGAGTGATTACTCATTTAGGACATTCATGTGGCACTGGAATTGTTTTTCTTTTTTCTAGTTTTATATATTGTTTACATATTTTTATGCTTGTATTTTCCATCCATATTGTCTATATCAATTGCATTTTATATAGGGGGATGAGAGTAAAGTGAGGAATTTAATTGAGGCATGGCACTTTATGTGGTTTTGTATAAAACACAGTGGAAGTGATATCTGACATGAAATTGTGGTGATAGTTAGCGCAATCCATATTACACGCATATTTTATATTAAATTTGTCTACTCATATAGTGACATTTATACCTGATTGCAGCAAACTAACATATAATCTGTTGAAACCTTTTGTGCTGGTAATTCATTGGTTTTTCAATTAAACAGGTAACACTTTCATTTTCAACAGATTGACCCTCCCTATCAAACAATTTGCAATCCGCACATTAAGGGCCTGAGTGTGGGCTGGCTGGGGGAGAGGGTGGCCCTATACGTGGATGTCCTATTGTTATTCCTGAATAATGTAGGGCCCTCTTTACAGGGAGCACTCCAAGTGTTAAACTCCTATTCCATATTTACAGAGCTTAAAGTCAATTGGAATAAGTTCCTACTTTTTCCCATTGACCCCGAGGCCCAGGCTTCTGCCTTCCCAAATCTCCCACTCCAGTGGATGGACTGTTTTAAATACCTGGGGGTGTGGGTAAATCAGTATTTTTGCTGGAAAATTACTTAGAACGCACAAACATTACACTTTATTTTAGCGGAGGTCCTAGAGTATAGTGGTGGGTTTTGCAAATTGTTAATGTCACACGGTATTTGTGCAGTCGTTTTTGAACACAATTTTACACACTAATGCATAAATACACATTGATACATTTTATTGCACACAAACATGATATAATAGCCAATTTATTAGTAAAATATAAAATAAGTAAAGAGATAACAAACATGTCACGCTTTAAAATTGTGCACGCTTGTGAAATAGCTCCAAACTTCGACATTTAATAATCTCCATAGGTGTTGCTTTATAAGCCTTTATAGGGTACCAGTTTAGAGTTACAGAGGAGGTCTGGTGCTTGCATTATTGCTCTCACTCTGTGTGGTGCTATCACCGTTTATGCATACGGGACCAACATGTGCATTCACCTTTGCATGCAAGCATGAGGGCGCTTTAAATTATTTATTTATTTATTGGTGGGACACTGGTACACTGACAGGTGCTTTTGTGGATTTATAAACTGTGACAGATGTTGATCATCCAACAGCCGACACTGACAGATGTTGACAGTCCACTAGGAACACTGACAGATATTGATGTTGCAATGGAACACTACTGCAGATGTTTTTGTGCCCTGGTAAAATGTGACAGATGTTTTGTGCACTGGTACACTGCTACAAATGTTCATGGGCCACTTGGACAGGGACAGATGGTGCTTGGTGTACTGTGTGAGGGTGGCTTCAGTTTATGTGATCTCTGTGTAAATACTAAAATCAGTTACAAATGGAACATAACATGCTGCAACATCCCCCTTTCCCATCCCTTCTCACAGCATCCATGTCCCGATCTATGATGTGCTGTGACCAAAGGACACAGCCACCACAGGATTGCACCGATGCGTGGCCACGAGGTTGTGTGACGTGCACATTCTGACAGGATGTATGGGTATGTCCAGCCAGAACTGCGAAGCTCCCACCTGGCTGTTTATGTACAGTGGCCAGGTGGGACGTGGCTAAAACAGTTATTTATTATCCTGCATAGATTATTTTTGTGCGTTTACAAAAAAAATGTTTTATTACCTTCCTCCTCTGGGTCATACTTTGTTTATGATCATGTGTGTTCTTGCTCATTTGATTTTTTTAAGAACAAATACTGTACTAACTAAATTAAAATTGTTTGTTCTGGTAACTAACGAGAACATTTTTCCCTTCATAACATTTTGTCTAAACAGTCAACATCGGCTCTCAAAAGCAGTATACTAATGGACAGATAATTGAAAAATTGTTCTGAATACGTATATCTTCAACTGTTTTTATTTGATAATGTGTATTATGCTTTATTCCCTGACAGCCAAATAGATGGATGAATGTCCATGAAAGGGACGTGAAACTTGTCTTTAACCACTAGGCGTCTGTGCTATAGCCGAAAGACGGCTATAGCGTGGACTCCAATTGCCGGGATGGCGTCCCTGGACGTCCTCCTGTTTACTTCCTCAATGCTCGTGCCCATGGGCGCGCATCAGGGAAATTCTGTATTGCCCATGTTCCTTGGACACAGCCAATCACAGATTGTGGTAAATGGCCAATCACAGCAGCCATTTAGCACTCGTTCTGTGTGTCCAATGAGAGATGATCTCATATATAAACATATGAGATCATCTCTCATTGCTGGCTCTCCCTCCTCACACAGAGACAGCGTGTGAGGAGGGAGAGCGAACGGCTGCAGTGTCAGTGTAAGAAAAAAAAGGGAAAATAAAGTGCCCACAGTACCTGTCAGCGCCATCTGTCCCCAGTGCCACCTGTCAGTGCCATCTGTCCCCAGTGCCATGTATAAGTGCCATCTGTCATCAGTGCCACATATAAGTGCCATCTGTCATCAGTGCCACATCAATGTCATGTGTTATTAGTGCCACCTATTAGTGCCATCTGTCAGTGCCACGTATTAGTGCCATATGTCATCAGTGCCACATATTAGTGCCATCTGTCATCAGTGCCACATCAGTGTCACGTGTCATCAGTGCCACATATTAGTGCCATTTGTCATCAATGTCATGTGTCATCAGTGCCACGTATCAGTGGTATCTATCATCAGTGCCACCTGTCAGTGTCACGTGCCATCTGTTTTCAGTGTCACGTGTCATCAGTGCCACGTATTAGTGCCATCTGCCATCAGTGCCACGTATTAGTGTCATCTGTCACCAGTGTCACCTACTGTATTAGTGCCATCTGTCATCAGTGCCTTGTATTAGTGCCACGTGTCAGCAGTGCCACATATTAGTGACATCTGTCATCAGTGTCACGTGTCATCAGTGCCATGTATTAGTGCCATCTGTCATCAGTGCCACGTATCAGTGCCACGTATCAGTGCCATCTGTCTTCAGTGCCACGTCAGTGTCACGTGTCATTGTCCTGGTGCTCCTGGGCCTTCAAAAGTGTAATAGGTAGTCAACAAGTTAGATGTGTAATTTATGCTCCTAGAACACGTGATGGAGCTCCCTGCATGTTGGGCCTCTCTATGTGCCTAGGCTGTGAAAAAGTCCCACACATGTAGTATCGTAAAATACTCAGGAGGAGTAGCAGAATGTATTTTGGGGTGTCATTTGTGGTATACACATGCCATGTGAGAGAAATAACCTATTACAATGACAATTTTGTGGGAAAACATCTTAATTTTGCAAAGAATTGTGGGGAAAAAATTACATCAAAAACCTCACCATGCATCTTACTAAATACAGTGCCTTGCGAAAGTATTCGCCCCCCCTTGAACTTTTCAACCTTTTGCCACATTTCAGGCTTCAAACATAAAGATATAAAATTTTAATTTTTTGTGAAGAATCACCAACAAGTGGGACACAATTGTGAAGTGGAACGAAATCTATTGGATTTTTGAAACTTTTTTAACTAATAAAAAAATGAAAAGTGGGGCGTGCAAAATTATTCGCCTCCCTTGCGTTAATACTTTGTAGAGCCACCTTTTTCTGCTATTACAGCTGCAAGTCGCTTGGGGTATGTCTCTATCAGTTTTGCACATCGAGAGACTGAAATTCTTGCCCATTCTTCCTTGCAAAACAGCTCGAGCTCAATGAGGTTGGATGGAGAGCGTTTGTGAACAGCAGTTTTCAGCTCTTTCCGCTGATTCTCGATTGGATTCAGGTCTGGACTTTGACTTGGCCATTCTAACACCTGGATACATTTATTTTTGAACCATTCCTTTGTAGATTTTGCTGTATGTTTGAGATCATTGTCTTGTTGGAAGATAAATCTCCGTCCCAGTTTCAGGTCTTTTTCAGACTCCTACAGGTTTTTATCCAGAATGGTCCTGTATTTTGCTGCATCCATCTTCCCCTCAATTTTAACCATCTTCCCTGTCCCTGCTGAAGAAAAGCAGGCCCAAACCATGATGCTGCCACCACCATGTTTGACAGTGGGGATGGTGTGTTGAGGGTGATGAGCTGTGTTGCTTTTACGCCAAACATATCGTTTTGCATTGTGGGCAAAAAGTTTGATTTTGGTTTCATCTGACCAGAGCACCTTCTTCCACATGTTTGGTGTGTCTCCCAGGTGGCTTGTGGCAAACTTTGAAATGGCTTTCTTCTTGCCACTCTTCCATAAAGGCCAGATTTGTGCAGTGTACGACTGATTGTTGTCCTATGGACAGACTCTCCCACCTCAGCTGTAGTTCTCTGCAGTTCATCCAGAGTGATCAAGGACCTCTTGGCTGCATCTCTGATCAGTCTTCTCCTTGTCTGAGCTGAAAGTTTAGAGGGACGGCCAGGTCTTGGTAGATTTGCAGTGGTCTGATACTCCTTCCATTTCAAAATGATCACTTGCACAGTGCTCCTTGGGATGTTTAAAGCTTGGGAAATCTTTTTGTATCCAAATCCGGCTTTAAACTTCTCCACGACAGTATTACGGACCTGCCTGGTGTGTTCCTTGGTCTTCATGATGCTCTCTGCGCTTTCAACAGAACCCTGAGACTATCACAGAGCAGGTGTATTTATACAGAGACTTGATTACACACAGGTGGATTCTATTTATCACCATCAGTCATTTAGGACAACATTGGATCATTCAGAGATCCTCGCTGAACTTCTGGAGTGAGTTTGCTGCACTGAAAGTAAAGGGGCCGAATAATTTTGCACGCACCACTTTTCAGTTTTTTATTTGCTAAAAAAGTTTAAAATATCCAATAGATTTTGTTCCACTTCAAAATTGTGTCCCACTTGTTGGTGATTCTTCACAAAAAATTTAAATTTCATATCTTTATGTTTGAAGCCTGAAATGTGGCATAAGGTTGAAAAGTTCAAGGGGGCCGAATACTTTCGCAAGGCACTGTACCTTGGAATGTCTACTATTCAAAAAAAAGAGTAATTTGGGGGGTATTTGTACTTTCCTGGCTTGTTCGGGTCGCAAGAAATGAGATAGGCCACCAGTACAGCAGGTGTGATCAATTCTTTATGATTTGCACCACAGCTTGTAGACTCTCTAACTTTCACAAAGACCAAATAATATCCACTAATTTGGGCTATTTTTTACCAGAGATATGTAGAAGTATAAATTGTGGCCAAAATTTATGAAGAAAGAGTAATTGCCATTCAAATAGTTAGAGCACCAAAAGCTGAAAATTGGTCTGGTCACAAGGGGAGTTTAAAGAGAAAGTAAACCCTGATGAGTTTACTTACTCTTTCATTCCCTGCAAAGGCAAAGCATAATGGACTACTATGCATCGCATAGTAGTCCATTATGTGTCACTTACCTGACACAGGAGCCAGCGAAGTCACCGCTGTCCCCTGTAGTCCGGCGCATCCATCTTCTCAGCGGGGTCTCGCAGCTCCGCCGCTGTCATTCGGCGAAGCCGAGATGACGTCACTCCCACGCATGCGCACGGGAGCCGACACGTGCGGCAGCTCCGTCGTCTATGGCATGCGCCGTAGACAGCGGTGCCTGTCTTCGGGCAAATATCTCCTAAACCGTATAGGTTTAGGAGATATTTCTTGGACCTACAGGTAAGCCTTAATCTAGGCTTACCTGAAGGTCAAAGTGTGTTGTAAGGGTTTACAACCACTTTAAGTGCCTAGTTGTCAAGTGGTTAATAATGTAATAATAAATACAGAGCTTCTTCTGTGTCTTTAATATCTGCAGGGAGTCCAACGTTAGCATCACAAGGGTGCAAAATGAATTATAAAACACAGTTTCCTATTAGAGTAAAACAAAGCTGTTGCATTAGTTCAGGGTTTCCCCCAATCAGCCCCTGAGACCACTTATATTTTGCACTATATCAAAAATCAGTTTCCTTTAATTTTACTGCTATTTGAAACACTAATATATTCCAATCTTGAAGGCCAATAAATACTATACAATATTAACAGCTACTTTGGCTCAGTTCAGTTAATCAGGATCTTATAGATGGCCAGAAGTCATAAATGGACATTGAAGGATGTTGTTGGTGGCTAGGGACCCTCACTGCTCCACTAAAGTATATTCTTCCTTCATTAGACCTTTGACAGCAATCAATTTTACTTTTCCATGGAAATCCTTTTCTTCTCATTAGCAAGTTGTCCTTCATCAATAATGCTGACCTCGCAACATTCCATTCTCCCCATACATTTTAAAATGATTAAAGTTTGTGTTATTGGATATTAGCTGAGGATTTAGATCTTCACTCGACCATTAAAACACAAGGAAAATCATTTTCAGAAGCAGCGATTGAAAGAGCACAACCTCTCCCACCACAGAAACTCATTTCCAAATGATCATCGGAAAAGTCTTTTTCTGTTTGTTCTGTAATAGAAAAACTTTCTTATTAAATTTCCTGGCTAAAACCCAACAATGTAAGTAAGGAACAATGTTGCACATGAAGCTCAAAAATCCAAGTAAACACTGCATTTTTTATGAAAGTGTATCTAAACCCTAACCATGAACTTCTTATATTTGTTCTCTTTTGGTCTGTTAAAGGGTTAATTCACATTTTTTCTGAAAAAAATAAAAGATGAACTAGCACCCCATACCCTCCCCACCCCCTGGTTCCCACTGTACTTACCTCTGTAGGTGATGACGTGCTGTCAGTACCAATACAGCCAGTGTAGCAGTCTGGAGATTTAAAAACCACACTTTTTGACCTCTTTCCTCCGCAAGACTTTTGGGACGGACCAGAGTGATTCTCTGTGCAGGTGCTTACCAATCAGAACAACTTTGATCTATCATGTTAGCTCTACAGAAAGAAAGGGAAAAAGTGGGGATTTCAAATCCACAGACCGCTGCAAAAGCTGTGTGGGTGCTGACAGCTCATAACCCATGGAGGTACAGTGCCTGGAAAAAGTATTCATACACCTTGACATTTTCCACATTTTGTCATGTTACAACCAAAAACGAAAATATATTTTATTGGGATTTTATGTAATAGACCAACATTAAGTGGCACATAATTGTAAAGGGTTGGAAAATGATGAATAGTTTTCAAAATGTTTGACAAATAAATATCTGTGTGTATTTGTATTCAGCCTCCCTGAGTCAATATTTTGTAGAACCATCTTTCACTGCAATTGCAACTGCAAGTCTTTTTGGGATGTCTCTACCAGTATCTAGTGAGCAGTGTTAATTTAGGCAGAAAATTTCGATTTAGTTGTAGTCTTAGCCCTTGTTCACACGGTCGGAGATTTCGACAACCAAATCCGTCGGATTTTGTCCAACGGATTTTGTCCAAAACTGTTGTATACACACGGTCGGACAAAGTTGTCAGAAAATCCGACATGATGACGTTATTTTGTTACGACTGGACTATGTTCACGCTAGTAGCCAATAGCTTTGGTGTAGGAATTTGATCTGAGCATGCGTGGCACTTTGTCCAATCGGAATTCTCTACACATGATCGGAGTATGTCCGATCGGAGCATTTTGTCGGAAAATATTTCTGGCAAGTTGGAAAAGTTGGTCCGACGGATATTCCGATGGAAACAGTCCGATGCAGACCACTCACAGTCGGAATATCCAACAAAATGCTCCGATCGGACACATTCCGACGGAATCTCCGACAGTGTGTACAAGGGCTTAGTCTTAGGGCTAAAATGGCATTTTCGTTTTAGTCCCATTTTAGTGTTCTGCAATTGTTTTAGTTTTAGTCATATTTAGTCAACTAAATCTCCAGTACATTTTAGTCAACTAATGCCGCGTACACATGACCGAACTTTCCGGCAGAAAAGGTCCAACAGAATCATTCTGTCAGATATTACGATCACATGTGGGACGGACCTAGAAATAGAACATGTTTGAAATCTGTCCGACGGAATTTCTAGTCCCATCGTACGTCATCACGTTAGTCCCATTTTAGTTTTAGTCGTATTTTAGTAATCTCAGTTGTTTTAGTTTTAGTCATATTTTAGTCAACTAAAATAATATTCATTTAGTTGACTAAAATGTTTTAGTTGACAAAACTAACACTGCTAGAGAGTGATATTTTTGTCCATTCTTCTTTGCAAAATAGCTCAAGATCTGTCAGATTGGTTGGTGAGTGTCTAAACAGCAAATTTCAAGTCTTGCCACAGATACTCAATTGAATTTAGGTCTGGACTTTAACTGAGCCATTCTAACACATTGATCTAAACTATTCCATTGTAGCTCTGGCTTTATAGTTACATAGTAAGGTTGAATAAAGACACCAGTCCATCAAGTTCAACCTGAGTGAGTGTCTACAACTGTCCCTATCCCTGTACATTGCACACTCACATTGGTCCCTACCCTTAAGGAGCCCACAATCCAAGGTCCCCATTCATATATTGGGCCAATTTTGGACAGAAGCAAAATAACCTACCAGCATGTTTTTGGAGTGTGTGAGGAAACCCATGCAGGCACAGGGAGAACATGAAAACTTCAGGCAGGTAGTGTCGTGGTTGGGATTCGAACGAGCAACCCTTTTTACTGCTAGGCAAGAGTGCTAACCACTACACCACTGTGCCATGTGTATGTTTAGGGTTGTTGTCCTGCTGGAAGGTGAACCTCCGACCCAGTCTCAAGTCTTTTGCAGACTCTAATGCCCCATACACACAATCGGACTTTCCAACAACAAAACCGTGGATTTTTGTTCGAAGGTTGTTGGCTGCAACTTGTCTTGCATACACATGGTCACACAAATGTTGGCCAACAATTACGAACGTAGTGTCGTAAAAGATGTATGACGGCTGATAAAAAGGAAGTTCAATTGCCAGTGTGCCACCCATTGGGCTCCTTCTGCTAATCTTGTGTTTATCTTGTGTTAGTAGAAGTTTGGTGAGAGACGATTCGCGCTTTTCAGCCTCGTGCTTTTCAGTTTGTTTCTGCATTTCAGTTTGTGCTTGTCGGTTCATATCTGTTCTTAAGTGCATGCTTGCAAGTTCATTCCTGTCTTTCAGTGCGTTTTATTTATAGTTCGCTTATGATTTTCAGTGTGTTCTTGTCTGGACGTTTATGATTTTCAGCTCATTCTTCTCAGGTCCTTTCTGATTTTCAGTGCATTCTGTCAGTTCACTCTGAGCAGCCATTCATTCATTAGCCATGTTGCGGTTATGTACTCGTCATAGAGTTCGTGCTGTTGTTGGGCTTGGTGTTGGAGTTATTGCTTCGACCCAAGTCCAGTCCATGAACAGGGGGAGGAGGAGTTCTTGGACCAAGAATTGGTTGCTTAATCGTGACCAAGTCTGTCATATGCCTTTGCTGCGGGAGCTCCAGGAGAATAATCCTGATGATTTCAGGATTCGCCGGATGACAGACCCCGTCTTTCACCGTCTCTCGGCTTTGCTGACCCCTCATATTAAGAAGCAGGACACCTGCATGCGGCAAGCCATCACTCCCGAGCAAAGACTCATCGTCACCTTGCAGTAATTGGTGATGGGGAGAAGTCTCCAGGACCTGAAGTTCACGATTGGGATCTCCCCCCCCCCCCATGCTCTGGGAATCATTATTCCAGAGACCTGTTCTGCCATAATTCAGGTCCTGCAGAAGGACTACTATATTAAGGTAAGTTGTATCCTTTAACATCACATTCTATGTATTTAATATTTGCTAATGTATTGTATTTATTTCATCATTCCATAATTACCATGATTATAATATGCTGTGGATGTCCTCTTTGTCCTCATGCATGCTGAATGCTTTTAATGCTCCTTTTTTGTCCTTCCCGCATATTTGCCTTCACTAACCTCCCCAGCACGCTACCCTGGGCCCATACACACCTAGCCTAGTCACTTAACAATGTATTTTGTCAGCTCCATTGTAGTGCTTAACCTAAAGACCCCCTAAAATGTGTCCAAATGTTATTGTTGTCCTTAAATTCAAGCAGAGTGCAAGTGGCTTTTTGGGGGGGGGCAAAACTCCCCCCCAACTGCTAAGTCAACTGATACCAATACTCTATCTGCTGACTTTGCCAAACCCATACACACTATACCTACCTCTTTTTTGGTCATATTTATGGATGAATTCACCAAAGCATGTAGTGCAAGTGCCTGCCTGAATACCTTTGTTCTTCTATTATCAGGTAATTGCAGAATGTAAAAATCTGCTTCAATTTGGACAATATGTGTTCATATTTTTGGATTATGACACTTCTTACCTGTCCAGTGGGCTACCAATAGTATAAGTAAGGAGCGGCTGGTCAAAGTAACACACATTATTTATGCATTCAGCTCTCAATGAAGTGGAGAGGATTACCTGTTCAAAACATCTCCCGCCCTCCCTAAAATTTTTACAATGGGCCATTAGAGGGGGTGAGGATTCTGATAGGTGGACCTTATACTTTTGTCTTTAAATACTCATTTAAATAAATGTTATACTTATGTTGGCCAAGAATGTTTGTGTCTAATCTGCTTGCAATGTTATGTGAAAAAGTAAAAATTTTTTCTTCTTGTTTGACTCCACAGTTTCCTTCCAACCCACAGGAATGGCAGAGTCTGGCCTCCCAATGCAACCAGCAGTGGGACTTTCCCAATTGCGGTGGTGCGTTTGGTGCGTTTGATGGGAAGCACGTCTGGATCGTCCCACCACCCAACTCAAGGTCATACAATTTCAATTATAAGGGGTACAGTAGTATTGTGATGTTGGTGGTGGTGATGGCGAATTATGAATTCCTATATCTGGACGTAGGGAAGAATGGCCATATGTCTGATGGAGGAGTGATTGCCCAGACGGAATTTTACCAGCGTCTCCAGAATGGCACCTTGGTGTTAACATTGTGGGCCTCACGTTTGTTTTTGGGGAGGATGAGGCCTTTGCGCTTGGGGGGACATGTGATGAGGCCATTCCCCATGAGGACCCTGACCCTGGAGCAGAGGGTTTTTAATTAGCGAAGAGAATGCCTTTGGCATAATGGGCAGCCGGCTTTTCCAAATGGTTATCAACATAGCCAAATGCAAACTAAAACACATCATCTTGAGCTGCTGCTGCATTCTTCACAATTTCCTGCAGAAGAATGCAGACAACTATCTGGCCTCAGTTGTGGCTGAGGCCCACTTTTCACCTGAACAAACAATGACAGTGCTTGAAAGTAGCCGTCCTGGCTTGGCAATTGATTTATCAGAAAATATGGAAGCTGTGTAAAATATAAAAAAAAATTAACTAAACATTTAATTTGAATTACTGTTTGTGTTTCTTATCTGTCTCCTAGGTTCTTCAATGCCTTTTATTTTTGGCCATTTTCTTCAATAGTTCATATACATGAGATGACAATCTCTTCTTCAGCTGACTATTATGTTGTGCTGTGGGTCTTTTTCGGGTTTACATCCACTTTAAGACAAAAATTCCACATTCCATACCAGATAACATCATTTTTTGTGTGCCAAAGTAAAATTGATACTTTCATTTCCCCATGCAGATCAAAACTTTGATGGCCAATGTAAGAGCAGAATTGCACATTCCAAGGAAAACTTTCATATACTACTGTATAATTAAAACTGGCATGTGCCAAAGTAAGATCAAAACATTTTTATCATCAATATATGATTTGTACTCATTTGTTGATGTTAAATTAAAAGTTTCATGGCCTATGGAAGATCAAAATTTTACATTTCGATGAAAACGTTCATGTGCCTTTCATGTGCCGTTGCAAGATGGAAACTTTCATGTGCCGATATATGATCAAAACGATCATATGCCAAAGTAATCAATACTTTCATTGGTCAATGGTAGATTGACCACTTCCCGACCAGCGCGCGATGATGTACGTCGACAGAATGGCACGGGCAGGCATATTGGCGTACAGGGACCCCCGCGATCGTCTCACGGAGCGGCCGAATGGAGGAAATGGCGTGTAAACAGCATTTCTCCATTCTGCCTAGCAACTAGTGACGCTGATCTCTGCTCCATGTGATTGGAGCAGAGATCAGTGTTCACTAAATGAAAGCCCAACCCCCCCACAGTTAGTAACACACCCCCTAGGAACACTTAACCCCTACACTGCCACCCACTGGTTAACCCCTTCACTGCCAGTGTCACACAGGAATCACTGCATTTATATAGCAGTGATTACTGTATAGATGAAAATGGTCCCAAAAATGTGTCAAAAATGTCCGATGGGTCCCCCACAATGTCGCAGTCACAATAAAAATCGCTGATCGCCGCCATTACTAGTAAAAAAAATAATTTAAAAAAATTATTAATAAAAATGCTATAAAACTATCCCTATTTTATAAACGCTATAACTTTTGCGCAAACCAATCAATAATCGCTTATTGCGATTTTTTTTACCAAAAATTTGTAGAAGAATACGTATCGGCCTAAACTGAGGGAAAAAAATGTTTTTTTATATATTTTTGGGGGATATTTATTATAACAAAAAGTAAAAAATAATGCGTTTTTTCAAAATTGTCGCTCTATTTTTGTTTATAGCGCAAAAAATAAAAACCGCAGGGGTGATCAAATACCACCAAAAGAAAGCTCTATTTGTGGGAAAAAAAGGACGTCAATTTTGTTTGGGAGCCACGTCGCACGACCGCGCAATTGTCAGTTAAAGCGACGCAGTGCCGAATCACAAAAAGTGGTCTGGTCTTTGACCAGCAAAATGGTCCGGTCTGCAAGTGGTTAAACATTCATGGTGGATGTAGGATCAAAAGTTCACATTCTGACGCAAGATAACATTTTTCATGTGTCGAAGTAAGATCAATACTTTCATTTGCCGATGCAAGATCAAAACTTTCATGGCCAAAGTGAGCTAGAAACTTTCATGTGTTGCTGTTAGCTAAAAACATTAATGTACCATAATCCATAACAGCCAAATAGCCAACTTTTCAGATAGTATTCTGTACTCCTTCAAATCCTGAAATGGGAAATCGACATATCCCTTTAACAATGTGTATGGCACAAAACCAAGTCCAACGTCTCTACTGTGACGAGTCTATAAACTAATGTCTATTTAATGCAATTTGTATTCTACTTAATTGCTCTTTTAATTACAACTCGGGGAATGCTTCACCTCTGCCTTGACATAGCATTGATTTTGTGAGCTGAGTCCGTTTAATGGCATTTCAGATAGATACAGAGAGCCGGTCAGTTCTTCTGCAGAAAGTGCTCATCCTGCAGAAAAAAAATAAAGCATGCAATCAGCAAGCATTGACGGAACAGGGGGAGGCAGCAGTGCCTGTTTCAGTCTGCTATATAATACATTAAAGTTCCTGTTTTTGCAGTGGCCTGCAGCAGTCTCCATGCATGAAGATGGATGACTCACAAAACCACTTAAGTTCCATCTGGCTGCTCCTGTCACAGAGGATAATATTTATAATTTGGGATCACAAATCTCTGCATAAATTCCTTTGTATATATATACAATTATATATAGACTGTATAATTCACAGCAAGTGGGAGTTCTTCTGACAGGTGTGCAATTGATAATAAAGGTCATTGGGCACAATTGTACTTCTTTTAAAGGGTAATGTAAATCAAGTGAAACATGTACAGTATATGTTGATCTGCATTGATCAATGCAGGCTCTATGCAAGGGCACATAGAAAACAATTGTTCTCTATGTGCCCTGTTCATAACATACATGTGGTATGTGTTGTGTAAAAGTGTGCCATGTCTGCATTTTTTGGCATTGCATAACCACATATTAGTTAGTATGGATGGGCGACAAAGTCAATAAAAGGCACCACCAACCCTGAGTAATATAAAGATTTCAGGAGGTAGTTTAATGGGACTTTTTGGGTGCCACATACACAAAGAAACCATATAATTTATACAAATATAACAAAGTTTATTCAACAATAACACAGACATTTAAAACCAGTAAAGGTGGCTATACCAAACATTGCGCAGTACAGTTACACATCATAAAGTATAGATGGATTGAAGTCTTTCAGCAATTGTGTCCCGACATGTTTCGCCAACTGGGGCTTCCTCTGGGGATATTTGTTGAAAGACAGAATGGATGTATAACTACATAAAACAAAAATACAACTATAAAAATTCAGAACAAAACCAATATACAAGGAGATGTGTGTCATAACCGGCCATATCCATTGATTACCCACCAAACAGAGCTTGTTACCTGTGCACTGATGAAAAGCCAATGATGACTGAATTGGAAGGATGGGCACTGGGCTACACTTAAATGGCTGACCAAAATGGCCCAAGACCAGAGGCCGGGGTCAGTCTAACCAAAAAAGAAAAATATTGACCAAAAATAAATGAAAAGGAAAGAAGGGGAATGGAAGGGAAGGGGAGGGGGGATGATAAGGAAAGGGAGGTGGGGAAAAAAAGGGGGGTGATGGAGGCATGAAGACTGCTAAAGCATTCCCACTAAAGAGCCTATAATTCATAAGAATAAATTAAGAATAAATTATAAATAAACCTGTGTGCTGTAAATGATATATACATTTTAAAAATGTGTAAGTACACCTCGCACATTATATACATATATATATATATATATATATATATGTATATATATATATATATATATATATGTACTGTATATGTATATATATATATATATACACACACACACACACATATATATATTTTTATATATATTCTTATTTTTATATATATATCCCCTTGTGTTTCCTTTTCCTGTGGATTGTACTGAATGTAGACCGTGTCTTCTGCCAAGTCAATATCTGTACAATTGAAACCGCCTATTACAGTAACACTGGCATGCCTTGCTGCCATTTCCAGCTGTGATGGGAGTTCAGTCTCCCTCTCCTCCAGGTTGGGGGGCCTGTAGCATTTGCCCACTGTTACTTTCCCATTAGTTTCCTCCCTTTGGAGCTCCACCCACAAGGATTCCACCCCTTCCCTTGCTCCATTAGTAATGTTGTCCCTCAAATTAACGTGCAAATAATTCTTGATGTACAAGCATACCCCTCCCTCTTTCCTACCCTCCCTGTCCCTACGATATAGGGAATACCCCTGGACGGTTGTCAGCCAATCATTTGAGCTGTCAAATCAAGTTTCTGAAAATTCCACAAAATCAAAATGCTCCATTATATACAAAATGTACATTAGCAGATCCAGTTTTCTCATTTTATTAGCTAGACTTCTAGCATTGGTGTACATATAATTTTGTCCTGTTGCATACTATTTCCCTGTGAGTTGTTATGAGGCTGCAATTGGGATTTGCCAACTTACTTACCTTATGGTTTGGTATACTATGCACCCCAACACCAATGTCCCCAATATAACCTGCTGAACTTAACCTGCAACACATAGTTTAAAAGCCCCTCTAACTTCCTGTCCATCTTTCCTCCCAACAGAGCTGCACCCTCCCCATTTAGGTGCAGCCTGTCCCTGCTAAAGAGCCGGTCACCGACTGAAAAGTCAGCCCAGTTCTCCAGAGACCCCCTTCCTACAGCAGCTCCTCAGCCACTTGTTAACTTCTCTGATCTCCTGCTGCCTCTCTGGTGTGGCTCGAGATACAGGTAGTATTTATGAGAATACTACCTTGGAGGTCCTTCTCTTCAATTTAGCTCCTAAGTCCCTGAAATCATTTTTGAGGACACTCCACCTTCCTTCAACTTCGACATTGGTACCAAGGTGTACCATCACAGCTGGGTCCTCCCGAACACCACCAAATAATCTGTCCATCCGATCTGCGATGTGCAAAACCCGAGCCGTCTGGTAAACGACATACAGTTCGGCAATTGCGCTCTTTGTTATGGATAGCCCCCTCTGTCCTTCTAATCATTTAATCCCCTATCACCGGAATCTGTCTATCCTTACTTCTTCACTGGAGAAGTTGTTCTCCTGGCAGCTAAGGGATTCACTCTTATCCAGCAATTCCACTCCTTGACTGGTCTCCCCAAAACCAGGCAACAGCGCATACTTTTTGGGATGTGCCAGCCCAGGACTGGTCTTCCTGATGATTTCCCCTCTACCCCGCCTGTCACCCAAATTCTCTGCTCTTGTGCCTGCACCCCTGTATCTTTACCCACCTCTGTGCTTCGCAGAGAGGCTTTGCAGTGTTGGCAGCTGCTTCCCTAGATTCAGGATTTGAGCTCCCAAGGAAGCAACCTGCTCACATTTTGTGCAGCAGTATACATCCTCAATCCGATGATCAAGGGACTCATACATGTCACAAGATGTTCACTTCCAGAACTATTTTTTATTTTTTTTTGCACACATACTGAAATGCACCTTTTTTTGCACGTACTGCAAAACCCTCATAACATTATATATTTTCTGAATGAATTTTCTAAATGAATAGAACCCATAGGATAACATTATGGCAGTTGTGATTTCTTTTTTTGTGTCACACAACATTAGCGTAACTTTATAAATGTATTTTCAGTAGAAAATACACTCAAATTATTCCTTGTGCATGCAAGCACAAAAAAAAAAAAATATCTCCAAATTTTCTGTTATATATTTAACATGAAACTCGGTCATGTTAATAGAAACCAAATATATAAAGATTAAGCCCCTGTACACACGGTCAGAGATTTCCACAACCAAATCCGTCGGATTTTGTCCATCGGATTTTGACCGTCGGATCTTGTCCGAAACTGTTGCATACACACGGTCGGACAAAGTTGGCGAAAAATCTGATCTTTCAGAATGTGATGACGTAATTTCGTTACGATGGGACTACATTCAGGCTAGTAGCCAATAGCTTTGATGTAGGAATTTGATCTGAGCATGCGTGGCACTTGGTCCGATCAAAATTCTCTACACATGATCAGAGTATGTCCAATCGGCCCAGTTGGTCGGGAAATATTTCCAACATGTTGGAAAATTGGGTCTGACGGATATTCCGACGTAATCAGTCTGATGCATACCACACACAGTCAGATTATCCGACGACATGGTCCGATAGGACACATTCCAACGGATTCTCCGACCGTGTGTACAAGGGCTAAGACTGTGTGTGTCTGTGAAACAGTAATAAAGAATGGGAAATAGCAGAAAGGGAGGAAGAAATGGTGGAAAAGGATAGAGAAAAAAAAGAGGGATACAGAAGGGGGGAGGAGAACAAGAAGGGGGGGGGGGGGGGGGTAAGGACAGATAGAGAAGAGAAAGGATAGAGATAAAGAGAGAGGGAAAATAAAAAGAAAGAGGGAGAGGCGAAAGAGAGAGCGGGAGGGAGAGGAAGAGAGTGCCTTTATGGCAATAAAGTGGAGCCCTCTCACCTACCCAGATTAACCCCAATGGGAGTTCAGCCCAAAAGAAATACAGGCATACCCCAAGTTTAAGTAGACAATGGAGTTTATTTACTAAAGCTGGAAAGTGCAAAATCAGGCTCACTTCTGCATAGAAACCAATGAGTTTCTAGGTTTTATTACCAAAGCTTAATTGAACTAGCTGGGGTTAGAAGCTCATTGGTTTCTATGCAGAAGTGAGCCTGATTGTGCACTTTCCAGCTTTAGTAAATAAACCCCATTGTGTACTTAAAAGTGGGGTATGCCTGTAATCCATCTAAAATTCTGCAAGTATCTCCTCCATTGGAGAAGCTCCAACAATGCTTTCCGAGCTGGGCTGTGAAGAATCCTTTTATTGCTCACAGTACAGAAGCGGGCACTGGAACCCCCTACAAAACAATAGCACCAGCTTATATCACCATAAAACCTTACTGACCAACAAGGACCAATCCAAACCACGCACCCTGCAACAACTTATTTATCTGAAGTTCCAAATAACACAACCCAACAAAATATAAAATAAAAGACATAATGGAAAATGTATCAAAGAAGGGTGGAGCATAATAACAAACAAAACACTTACCAGTCAATACAGAAGGACTATGAACTGGCCCATACCTGAAGATGCTACAAGGCCCCAAAGCCAGACCAAAGGCAGGAATAAGAATCAGGATGGCACAGATAGACATTCAAGACCAGGGAAGGTAGGCTGTGCCAGCAGTGTGACCAGGGAGTCCTGGAGGATGAGGCCCACTTACTACTACAGAGCCCACAAGTACTTAGCAGCGAGGGGACACTCACTCCTAGAGACTCTCCCCTCTCCTTAACTTCACTTATAGATGAGAGGAGGAAGCTCTGCATTCTACTTGACAATATATTATAACATGTAATAAATTGAGGGGGACATAAATAACTGTGGGGACCTACAAGTACTGTACCCTGCATAGACTAACCCCCTATCCTCATTTATATAATCTCTCAACCTGACAGCAATCCTGGATTCATCTCTTATCCTCCTTTATATCAACCTTTACCCCTAATAATGTCCTAGGACTTATTCCTTTCATCACTAATTCAACAAATATTATTACCTCAATTGTCTGGTAATGTTTTGAATTTGGGATAGAGAGTGAGAGAGAGAGTGAGAGTGCTTACTTTTCATTAAAGTTGCTGTAAAGGCACAAGGTTTTTTTTACCTTCATGCATTATGCATGAAGCTAAAAAACCCTGTGTGTGCAGCAGCAGCCCCTCCCCCCCCTAATAATTACCTGAGCCCCCTCTCAATCCAGCGATGTCCATGGGAGCCTTGGCTCTCTGGGGACTCGATCACAGCCAGTGAGCCAATCAGGAGATGGACTGGGCAGGGTCGAGATGAAGCTCCATGTGTGAATAGAAACACAGAGCCGTAGGTCGTGAGTGCGCCTGCTTGGGTGCCCCCAGAGGGCTCGGACCCAAGAAGAGGAGAATCGGGGCTGCTTTGTGCAAAACCACTGTACAGAGCAGGTGAGTATGACATGTCTGTTATTATTTTTCTTTTATATAAACAGACTTTAGTATCGCTTTAAACAACTACACTCTTGGTAAACCTAGAGGCTACACATACCTCAAACTAAAACTGAACCAATCAAGAGAATTCAGCTAGCCAATGAGGCCTTAAAGGACAAAGCTTGTAGAGTAGTGTTGGGTGAACGGTTCAGTCTAAGCATGAGTTTGGGTGGAACATTGGCTGCTCATCCCCATTCAGGGAATGCCCGAATTTGCAGGATATTTGGCGGGTGTTCGTCCCGCCGAAACGTCCTGCAATGCACTGCACGTTGCACAGTACATTCTGTCCCCTCATTGGGCAAAGCCTTTTTAAGAAGCGGAGCTGGGGGCCGCGGCATCCTTAACAAACAATCATTCATCAGCTCTTCCGGCTTCCCTGCTGACAGCTGAATAAAAAAAAAAAAAACAATTCCCAGTAAAAATAGTAAAATAAAAACTCCATGCTAAAATAAAAAATGCGTGAGGCCCCCCAAATTCCATACCAGACCCTTAACCAGCATGTAGCCTGGCAGGCCAGGAAAGGGGGGGAGAGTGTGCCCCCCCTCCTGAGCCATACCATGCCTCCCCCTGCCCCAAACCACCTTGTCCCCATGTTGATGGGATCAAGGAACTCTTCCTCACAACCCTGGACTGTGTTTGTGGGGGTCAGCGTGTGGAAGCCCTTTCTTTAATAAGGGGCACCCAGATTCCAGCCTCCTCTATGTGAATGAGTATAGGCTACATAGTACCCCTACCCATTCACCAAAAAAGTGTCTAAAAGTAATAAAAACACAGAGACTGTTTTTGACAATTCCTTTATTAAACAATAAAAAACAACAACCTCCAATGTAAATCCATTGTCAATCACGATGCCCGCCACACCGCTGGACATGAAAAACTGAGGACTTCAAAATCCTTTACATGTACTCATTCCCTGTCTCTTTTATATGCCTATTTATTCCTCTACACCCCAAAAAGCAAAGAGAGAGAGAGAGAGAGAGAGAGAGAGAAGGGAGATGAAAGAGAGAGAGAAAATAAAGAGCAGGGCCATCTTTAACGTAGGGCAAAAGGGGCAACTGCCCTGGGCCCTGTCATTGTGGGGGGCCCGCCAAAGCAGCTGTCCCTTGTGCCCATGCTGCCTGCAAATTGGGGCCCCAACCATGCCATGATAACCCCGCAGAGCGCAGAAATAAATTGCTGTATTCCCCGGCCAGAAATGGGGGCAGGGCCGGGAGCTCCACTGCCGCTCTGACCCCGCCCATGCAGCCTGTATGCTCGGAGGCTTGGAGCTGACATCGGAGTAGGAGAGATGAGAGCCCCGCCTCCGGACCACTTTGAGCCCCACCTTCAGACCTCTTTGAGCCCCGCCTCCGGACCTTTGAGTCCCGCCCCCGGACCTTTGAGTCCAGCCCCCGGACCTTGGCGAGTCCCGCCCCCGGACCTTTGCGAGTCCCGCCCCCGGAACTTTCCAAGCTCTGCCTCCAGTCCCCTGAGGGCCCCGCACCTGGACCCCTGAAGGCCCTATCCCTGAATCAATGAGAGTGGGTGGTGAGCCTGACTGGCTAGGTAGGTCATTCTCCCCATAGACTGCTTGATGACTGTTATAGTAACCCTAACCTGTTTTTTATGAACAGTATAGCTGTACACTGCTATGAAATTTTTTTAAATGGTTACTTAGTTTATCACCTCCTGGTTTCTGGTCATCTCCTGTATTATATCCGCAGTCTCTGGTCATCTCCTGTAATAGATCCGCAGTCTCTGGTCATCTCTTGTATTCAATTTTCAGTCTCTGGTCATCTCCTGTATTAGATTTGCAGTCTCTGGTCATTTCCTGTATTATATCCTCAGTCCCTGGTCATCTCCTGTATTAGATCCGCAGTCTCTGGTCATCTCCTGTATTAGATTTGCCGTCTCTGGTCATCTCCTTTATTATATCCGCAGTCTCTGGTCATCTCCTGTATTATATCCGCAGTCCCTGGTCATCTCCTGTATTAGATCCGCAGTCTCTGGTCATCTCCTGTATTAGATTTGCAGTCTCTGGTCATCTCCTGTATTAGATTTGCCGTCTCTGGTCATCTCCTTTATTATATCCGCAGTCTCTGGTCATCTCCTGTATTATATCCGCAGTCCCTGGTCATCTCCTGTATTAGATCCGCAGTCTCTGGTCATCTCCTGTATTAGATTTGCAGTCTCTGGTCATCTCCTTTATTATATCCGCAGTCTCCGGTCATCTCCTGTATTAGATTTGCAGTCTCTGGTCATCTCCTGTATTAGATCCGCAGTCTCTGGTCATCTCCTGTATTATATCCGCAGTCTCTGGTCATCTCCTGTATTAGATTTGCAGTCTCTGGTCATCTCCTGTATTCGATTTGCAGTCTCTGGTCATCTCCTGTATTAGATCCGCAGTCTCTGGTCATCTCCTGTATTAGATCCGCAGTCTCTAGTCATCTCCTGTATTAGATCCGCAGTCTCTAGTCATCTCCTGTATTATATCCGCAGTCTCTGGTCATCTCCTGTATTAGATCCGCAGTCTCTGGTCATCTCCTGTATTAGATCCGCAGTCTCTGGTCATCTTCTGTATTAGATTTGCAGTCTCTAGTCATCTCTTGTATTAGATTTGCAGCCTCTGGTCATCTCCTGTATTAGATCCGCAGTCTCTGGTCATCTCCTGTATTAGATTTGCAGTCTCTGGTCATCTCCTGTAATAGATCCGCAGTCTTTGGTCATCTCCTGTAATAGATCCGCAGTCTCTGGTCATCTCCTTTATTAGATCTGCAGTCTCTGGTCATCTCCTGTAATAGATCCGCAGTCTCTGGTCATCTCCTGTAATAGATCCGCAGTCTCTGGTCATCTCCTGTATTATGCCGCGTACACACGAGCGGATTGTATGGCGTACTTAGTCCGTCATACAATCCGACGCACAATCCGGCGTACTTTCCACTGAACGGACTTGACCACACACGGATACACAAACAGTCCGTCGAAAGCTTGCGCGATGACGTGTACAGCACGTACGACGGGACTAGAAATAGAAAGTCCAAGACACAGCAAAGCACCCTTCCGCCGTGTAAATCCTTTCTGGGCATGCGTCATTCTTAGTCCGTCGAACTAGCATACTGACGACCGTATTGTCTGCTGAAACCAAAGTACGACGGACAGATTTTTGGAAAAACCGAAAATCTTAGTACTCCGGACTGCATGCTGAAAAAGTCAGCTGAAGCCCACACACGAGCGGATTGTCCGCTGAAATGTGTTTCAACGGACTAAGTACGTTAAACAGTTCGACCGTGTGTACGCGGCATTAGATTTGCAGAGTCTGGTCATCTCCTGTAATAGATTCGCAGTCTCTGGTCATCTCCTGTAATAGATCAGCAGTCTCTGGTCATCTCCTGTAATAGATCCGCAGTCTCTGGTCATCTCCTGTAATAGATCTGCAGTCTCTGGTCATCTCCTGTATTAGATCCGCAGTCTCTAGTCATCTCCTGTATTCGATTTGCAGTCTCTGGTCATCTCCTGTATTAGATCCGCAGTCTCTGGTCATCTCCTGTATTAGATCCGCAGTCTCTGGTCATCTCCTGTATTAGATCCGCAGTCTCTGGTCATCTCCTGTATTCGATTTGCAGTCTCTGGTCATCTCTTGTATTAGATCCGCAGTCTCTGGTCATCTCCTGTATTAGATCCGCAGTCTCTGGTCATCTCCTGTATTAGATCCGCAGTCTCTGGTCATCTCCTGTATTAGATCCGCAGTCTCTGGTCATCTCCTGTATTAGATCCGCAGTCTCTGGTCATCTCCTGTATTAGATTTGCAGTCTCTGGTCATCTCTTGTATTAGATTTGCAGTCTCTGGTCATCTCCTGTATTAGATCCGCAGTCTCTGGTCATCTCCTGTATTAGATTTGCAGTCTCTGGTCATCTCCTGTAATAGATCCGCAGTCTTTGGTCATCTCCTGTAATAGATCCGCAGTCTCTGGTCGTAATTAGTCCGTCATACAATCCGACAGACAATCCGGCGTACTTTCCACTGAACGGACTTGACCACACACGGATACACAAACAGTCCGTCGAAAGCTTGCGCGATGACGTGTACAGCACGTACGACGGGACTAGAAATAGGAAGTCCAAGACACAGCAAAGCACCCTTCCGCCGTGTAAATCCTTTCTGGGCATGCGCCATTCTTAGTCCGTCGAACTAGCATACTGACGACCGTATTGTCCGCTGAAACCAAAGTACGACGGACAGATTTTTGGAAAAACAGAAAATCTTAGTACTCCGGACTTCACGCTGAAAAAGTCAGCTGAAGCCCACACACGAGTGGATTGTCCACTGAAATGTGTTTCAACGGACTAAGTACGTCAAACAGTTCGACCGTGTGTACGCGGCATTAGATTTGCAGAGTCTGGTCATCTCCTGTAATAGATCAGCAGTCTCTGGTCATCTCCTGTAATAGATCCGCAGTCTCTGGTCATCTCCTGTAATAGATCTGCAGTCTCTGGTCATCTTCTGTATTAGATCCGCAGTCTCTGGTCATCTCCTGTATTCGATTTGCAGTCCCTGGTCATCTCCTGTATTAGATCCGCAGTCTCTGGTCATCTCCTGTATTAGATCCGCAGTCTCTGGTCATCTCCTGTATTAGATCCGCAGTCTCTGGTCATCTCCTGTGTTAGATCCGCAGTCTCTGGTCATCTCCTGTATTAGATTTGCAGTCTCTGGTCATCTCCTGTATTAGATCTGCAGTCTCTGGTCATCTCCTGTATTCGATTTTCAGTCTCTGGTCATCTCCTGTATTATATCCGCAGTCTCTGGTCATCTCCTGTATTATATCCGCAGTCTCTGGTCATCTCCTGTATTAGATTTGCAGTCTCTGGTCATCTCCTGTATTAGATCCGCAGTCTCTGGTCATCTGCTGTCTTACGTTTCTCAGTGAGCAGAAGGGATGTGCAGTAACCTCTAGCAATGAATGAGGAAGCAGAAATTATGTGTTGTAACCTCTAGCAACCAGTCAGTGATTGGTAATAATATGCTGTATCATCTGGCAACCAATTGCAATTGCTGCCTGATCTGCTGCAGTAAACTGATTTGGGTCTTGTTGCTATTTGTTATATGTCTAACGGTTGGGGGCCCCAAGAAAATGTTTGCCCATGGCCCAATCAACATTAAAGACAGCCCTGATAAAGAGGGAGGGAGAAAGGAGAGAGAGAGAAAGTGAGTGTCTTCTGTTAGGGTCATTGGACTGTAAGCTCTTTTACATACAAGAACTGATGTCAATGGTCCTATGTGCTTTGTAAAGCACTGCGGGTTTATTTACTAAAGCTGGAGAGTGCAGAATCAGGCTCAATTCTGCACAGAAACCAATCAGCCCCCAGGTTTTATTGCCAAAGCTTTATTGAACTAACTGAGGTTAGAAGTTGATTGGTTTCTATTGCAGAAGTGAGCCTGATTTTGCACTCCCCAGCTCTAGTAAATAAACCCCATTGTGTGATGTACCTTCTTCTAATGTCCAGAATCAGCAAATAGTCTGCTTACATGAGCAATACTGCAGTGAGTATATTCTGTCTCCATCGTGTGGCCAAACTGCAAACTGCAAGTTCTCCATTTCTGAGTAATGATTACTTAGGATATAGGACAGAAGTAGCCCCTTGAGTATCCTCTTTAGACATCAAACCTGTATTTGTAGAAGTCTCAGCTTTAAAGACTGTGTATAGCATGCTTTATTTCCCTTCGGTGTAGGCAAATGTTTTGTTGTATGTCAAATCACAGTGAAAACATGTATTGCTCATTAAGGTCTGAGCGTTAACAAAGGGTACCTACAGCCATACAATGTGTTCAGTTGGGCAGACATGACACAGATGCCCTCTGGCACCTTTGATGTCATAGTGGCCTATAAACAGAACTATTCTGCTTTGCCAAACACTGGTGTTTGCTACCTGTTCTACTTTATATGAAGCCCATCATGAAAACTGGGGAAGATTTTCTCTCACATGTCCTTGAGGCTGTCACTTTGGGGTTGATTTACTAAAACTGGAGAGTGCAAAATCTGGAGGAGCTCTGCATCGAAACCAAACAGCTTCCAGGTTTTATTGTTAAAGCTTAATTGAACAAGCTGAAGTTAGAAGCCGATTGGCTACCATGCAGAGCTGCACCAGATTTTACATATATCCCCCTTTGTGTAGGTGGGTGTCTTTTGGTTTGTGTTTTTAAAACACTTAAAATAAATTGAACACTTTACTTGACTCTTACCTTTAATCTAGAAGGTAATCCTTTTAAATCCTCCTAATCCTAACCTTTACCTAACCTCTAGTTTTAAGATAACTCATAACTCGACCTAACATCTAACCATAACCAACAACTCTGCAATCCGAGTTCTGCTTTTGTGTGGCTTTCTTCATACTTAGTGTATACTGATCTCTGGTGACCATTCTGATAATGCCAGGTTTGATTCAGATAAAACAGACCTTACCCTTGGCTCACTTCAAAATCATTCAGCTTCAGGTAAAATATCTGACTTTTTTTTAAGTGAAACACAGTTGTTGCTGAGTAGAAAAAAATAAAAATAAAGTATAAGTATAGGTTTGAAAAAAGGAGTTTGCCTTTAAATTCCCCCACAAAGTGTTTTTTATTATTTATCATGGGCACAGATTTTGATAAATGAACCCTTTAGTCTTCATCCCAAATATCTGCAAGGTTAAATTAAGGTAATGAAAATGAAAAAACAATACAGAAGTTTATAAATTAGAAATGGCGCCCTCTAGTGGCTTTACTTATCACTGCTTAAATGAGGAGTTCCAGGCTCCTTCAGAAAAAAAAAACTAAAAGTCAGCAGCTACAAAAACTGTAGCTGCTATCTTTTAATATTAGGACACTTCCCTTTACGTGAATGCAGCGGTGTCGACACCCAAGCCAAATTTACAATCTAATCTTTGTGGCTTCACAGCTTGTACCCTACTGCACATGTGTGAAATGCGCAGAACTTTGTGAATGACCCGATGGCAGGGGGAAGGGGGAGGGGGGCTGAATTTCCAGATGAGTTCTTCCGGGGAAAGTCATCTGGAAGTGGGAGCGGCTACCTATCAAAACCAGGTTCCCGCTCCCACCGACAGGTGCCAAATGTGGCAGTGGAAGGGGGGAGGAGGCAAATAAGCGGAACTTATCCTTTTGGGTGGAGCTCTGCTTTAAGGCTCACAACAGTTTACAATCTGATTGTACAATCTCTTTTAAATCTACTAACAACTATGCAAAACGAGGGCCTCCCTGGTTAACTACACAGATAGTCAGAATCAGACTAGATTTCATTTTCTCATTTTACATATAACTTTTAACCCTTTTTCTCCAGCATTGTATAATATACTGTTATTTACACCTGCATATGAATGAATGAATGAAATACTTATATAGCGGACAATGCGAACAGAATTGCCTCTAGGCGCTGTGGCGAGCTTTGATCATCAGCTAAAAGAGGAAGGTCTTACGTTTTTTCCTAAAAGCCAGGTGATTTTCTTCCAGGCGGATGTCGATTGGTAGAGCATTCCATAGCCGAGGCCCTTGGACAGCGAATCTCCGATCCCCCTTGGATTTATACCGGGCTTTGGGCACGAGAAGGAGGTTTTTGTTAGCTGATCGAAGACTGCGGTTTGGTGTGTAATGATTTATTTTCTCCATTAGGTATTGCAGAGCTTCTCTATGCACACATTTATGGGTGAGGCAAAGGGTTTTGAACGTGATCCGATTTTTTACAGTTAGCCAATGTAAGCTCCTCAGTGAAGGAGAGATGGATTCCCATGGTTTTTTTCCTGTTATCAGCCTTGCCGCCGTGTTTTGGATCAGTTGTAATCACGCAAGTTGATATTGAGGTAATCCTATATAAGTCGGTCAATGGTTTTTCTAGGGGGCCCATGCCACTGTTGCTGGACGTTGGTTGTATAAGAAACAGCAATGAAATCTTCATCTAAGAACCTAGCCTGTACTCTGTGAATGAGGATTTTACTACATCATCGTAATATCACCAAAATCCCTGGGACTAGCTGTAAAAATATGACAGACAAGCTCTGCTCTGTGTCTTAGCCCTTGTACACACGGTCGGACATTCCAACCACAAAATCCGTCTGATTTTTTCCGACGGATTTTGTCAGAAACTGGTGTTGCATACACATGGTCGGACAAAGTTGTTGGAAAATCCGATCGTTCAGAACGTGATGACGTTCGTTCGTTACGACGGGACTACGTTCAGGCTAGTAGCCAATAGCTTTGGTCTAGGAATTTGATCTGAGCATGCGTGGCACTTTGTCCGATCGGAATTCTCTACAAACGATCGGACAAAGTTCCGATCGGAGCGCGTTGTCCGAAAATTTTATATCCAGCTCTCAAACTTTGTTGGTCGGATATTCCGATGGAAAAAGTCAGATGGAGCCCACACATGGTCGGATTATCCGACAACAGGGTCCGATCGGACATTTTCCGTCGGAATGTCCAACCGTGTGTACAAGGGCTTAGGGCTGCAGTTGGCGGTCCACTTGCAAACAGAGTTGGCAAGTTTTATTGATAAGTACATTGTGACAATTTTATCATTATCATTTTAAAATGTATTTAACGCTTTTATGTGTGGATCAAAGAAATGTTCTTTAACCATATCACGTTCCTAGGCCATTTTAACCACTTGCCGACCAGTCACGTACCTGGTAGTGGTTGTACCAGGATAATGCCTGCAGCTGCAAGCCTCATACGGTACCGTTTTTTTTTTAGAGCCGGCAGTCAACACTCTTGTAATAGCGATCGGAGCAGCTAACTAACCGCTCGATTCCTATTACAAGCAGCGAGAAAGGATGACCTCCCCCTCCTGCCCCCTTCCTTAGCTTGCTGGGGCTCTCCCATCCCACCGGCATTAAAAAACACCAATCTTGGTGTTTTGAATGCTTTTAAGTACAGAGGAGGGATTTGGGTTTTATAGACCCCAGATCCCTCCATAAAGAGTACCCGTCACATGCCTACTGTTGTCACAAGGACTTTTGCATTACTTGTGACAGCAATAAAAGTGATAAAAAAATAAATAAATAAAGCAGTGTATAAAAAAGAAAAAAAAAGAATAAGTAAAAAAAATGACCATTCCCACTCGTGCTCACACACACGTCGATTCTGCACACACGCAACACAGCGCCCGCCCGACACATGTGAAGTATCACTGCAAATGTCAGATCACATACGTAATTCTAGCACCAGACCTCCTGTGTAAATCTAAAGTGGTAACCTGTAAAGGCTTTTAAAACATTGCCTATGAATACTAAAATTGACTTTGTAACACTAATGCTTGTTTGCCCGGGAGTGCGCATTTTTAAAGTGTGACATGTTTGGTATCTATTTAAAATTGCATATGAAAAATCGCTGTACAAATACCATGTGACATAGAAAATTGCAAAACCATATAATTTATTTTATATATAAGTTCAGGGGTTGCATGTCGGTCACAGCGGAATTTGCAAGCAATCTAGCCTTCCTTATAAGTATATAATATTACAAAATATTGAAACAACTTTAATCAACAGGTGTATTAAATCCCCCACATCACAAAGATATAATCGGTTGGAAAATACATCTAAAAACAGAAACAATTAGAAAAAATAAATAAAATGAAAATAAAAATAAATATAATAATATATATTTACATCAATATGTTTTTCTGAGAGTTATTCTCAATGATGTAAACCTGATAAAATTAAAAATATATAAACAAACTTATAAAATGAAAAAAGGAAGAAGGCGTGGCTTGGAGCCGGGACAAGATGGCCGCTTGTTAGAGAAGCTCCGTCCGCGGGAGTCCTTCTCAGCCTTCTACACAGGAGTCACCTCCGCATTCCGATGGGGAAATCACGGGGACAGTGCTCGCAATCTCGCTCGCGCTCCCCGAGGAGCTCCGATGCTCCGACGGGACGCGGCATACCGGAGCTGTTCCGTCCCCGCTCACGCGAGGCCGAGGCCTCATCTCAGGCCTACCCGGACGCCCCATCTCCATCCAGGAGCTCACCGCCAGCGGAGCTCTCTCCGAGAACGGACAGACCACTGAGCCCACCTAGCAGGCAGACACTCACTGTGGCAGACCTCCGTGATGTCGCCACAGACATAAAGAACTCTCTGTCAGCGGCTACAGCAGAGCTCCGCAGGGACATTCAGGCCATGCACACCAGAGTCTCTGGAATGGAGGAAACATCAGCCCGCCATGACTCCGCCATTAGGCAGCTGCAGCACACATCTCTCTCTTACAATGCACAGCTGAGAGACATGAACAGGTATATGGAGGACCTCGACAACAAGGGACGCCGTCACAACTTACGGGTAAGAGGCATCCCTGAGAGTGTTAAACCCGCACATCTGACCCAGGCCACTACGCAGATATTTAACGACATCCTAGGCAGACCCCCAGAAACTCCCCTGGACTTTGAACGACTGCACAGGGCCTTGAAACCCAGGGGCAGAGATACAGACCCCCCCCCCCCCCACCGAGACGTGGTCTGCTGCTTAGTTAACTTTAAAACCAAAGAAGAAATCTTAAGGAGGGCCAGGGACAGACGGCAACTGCTGTTCCAGGGAACAGAAGTGAAGACTTTCCAAGACCTGTCTCCCATAACTCTACAAAACAGGAGAGATCTGCGCCCCCTCTTAGAGGTTCTGCGCCGCAAAGGCATCCCATACAAATGGAGATTCCCTTTTGGAATATCAGCAACTGTTTCGGGTCGCACCGCCATCTTGAGAGTTCCAGAGGAATTGGGGAGGTTCTGCGATACGCTTCAGATGCCTCCTGTTGAAAGATAAGTGTCAGGTTGCGAAAAGGACAGACCATAGAGATATCGGGGGCAGTAGAAATTGATAGACACATGTTGGCTATTGCCTTTCTCACATCCCTTACGTCTCCATTTCCCCTATCCACTCCCCCAATCCCTTTCTTACATACCCTTTGCTCCCTCTCCCCAACATAGTTCTCTCCGGCCTCCCCCAAACCTCACATTACCCCATAAGGGGAGGACCTCCCTACAATCACTAGACCCCACCTCACGGCTCATATTCCACTCCGCTTGATTTTGGAGAGCCCACGCTGCTGATCACAGAGCTCGGCCATATTACTACACGCGATCATATCCGCTTTAACTTACACAATTATGCCTAACTCAATTCCTACCTTGGGCCCTTCTACTCTAAAAATTTGGTCTCAAAATGTGAAAGGCCTTAACATCCCCGAAAAACGTAGCCAGATCCTGAACCTTTTGTCCAAACAGAAAGTAGACATAGCCTTCTTGCAAGAAACACACTTCCGTACTAGACAGGTCCCTAACTTTCTAAGTCGAAAATACCCTACAGTCTATCACTCTACAAACCCTTCTGCAAAAACTAAAGCCCCGTACACACGAGAGGACTTATGTCCGACAGACTTCCGAAGGAGTTCTGTCGGAGTTCTGCCGGAGTTCCGACAGAGTTCTGACGGACTTTTCGGCTGAGCGGACTTGGCCACACACAATCACACTAAACTCCGACGGATTCGAACGTGATGACGTACGACTGGATTCGAATAAGGAAGTTCATAGCCAGTAGCCAATAGCTGCCCTAGCGTCGGTTTTAGTCCGTCGGAATAGCATACACACAAGCGAATTTTTCGAAGGGACCGGGTCCGGCGGAGTTCCTTCAGAAAAATTTGAAGCATGTTCCATATTCTAAAGTCCTTCAGACTTTGGCGAGGCAACAGTCCGTTGCAGCCCACACACGATCGAATAGTCTGTCGGAATCAGTCCGTTGGACTTTGGATGTTGAAAAGTCCGCTCGTGTGTACGGGGCTTAAGGGAGTCTCAATCCTCATCGCTAGAAATGTCCCATGGCAGTTAGAAGACTCTATTATTGACCCAGATGGAAGATACGTCTTCTTGAAGGGAATTCTCTATAACCGACCAGTTACATTAGCAAGCATTTACAGCCCTAACACAGCACAGGTGAGTTTTTTCCGAACAGTCACAGATCTTCTAACGAACTTTCAAGCGGGAATGACCGTCCTTGGCGGCGACTTCAATGTTGTGCTCCAACCCCTCCTAGATTCCTCATCGGGTACATCTTCCCTTCCCTACAGCTCTCTATGGCAGGTCAGAACCTTACTACAAGCTCTCACCCTACACGATGCTTGGCGCACTTTACATCCCATCACAAAAGATTACACCTTTTTTTCCACACCACATAACAGATACTCTAGGTTAGATTACCTATTCATTTCCCAAAGAGACCTCCCACTGCTCCAGTCGGCATTGATAGTACCACTTCTCTTTGCAGACCACCATCCGATATCCATGCTCCTTACCCTCTCGGTTCAAAAAAGGGCCACGAAAATTTGGCGATTGGACGTTTCTCTCCTTTCCTCTGAGACAGATCTCAATGCTATTACATCTAGCCTAAATCACTATTTCCAAGAAAATACCGACCCCATGATCTCCCCAATAACGATCTGGGAAGCTCATAAGTGCACCATAAGAGGGAAGTTTATAGAACTCGCCGCATTGCGGAAAAAAGCAAACCAAGCCCACATCTCTGAATTAGTTTACAAAATCCAACAGCTTGAACGAACCCATAAGCAATCGTTAGCCCAGGCCACACTTCAAGACCTGACCGACACGAGAAAGCTCCTACAGGAGACGCTAAACCGTAAAACTCATCGTAAATTTATTCTTAATCAGAAATTGTTCTATGAACAAGGCAATAAAAATGGTAGACTCCTAGCCCAGGCCATCCGCACCAAGCGTGCTTCCATTATTGTTTACACCATAACGGACCCAGGGGGCACGGCGCACACATCGTCGGAGGATATAGCAACCCAATTCGAAACATACTACAAGAGCCTTTATAACTTACCCTGCCCAACAACTCTACCCTCGACCCAACGACACAGGGAAACGCTCCTTACGAACTTCTTAGAGAAATATAGTCCTGGAAAAATTTCCAGCAAAAATGGCCTCTGAGCTAGATAAACCCATCTCTGAATTGGAGCTGAGGCAGGCCATCAAGCAATTAAAAACAGGCAAAAGCCCGGGGCCGGATGGTTTGCCCGCCCCTTATTACAAGGCTTTTACGGAGATCCTTACAACGCCCTTTCTGCGGGCCTTTAACTCTCTTAGCAACTCAGACACACCGTTCCATCGGCTTTTAGAAGCCCACATCACGGTCATCCCCAAACCGGGGAAGGACGCATCCTCGGTCACTAGTTATAGACCCATCTCCCTACTCAATTCGGACATCAAGCTCTTTGCCAAAATACTAGCTAACCGCCTACTTCCGCTCCTCCCCTCTCTTATTGGCAAATACCAGGTGGGCTTCATCCCTGGCAGAGAAGCCAGGGACAACACTACCAAGGCCATTAACCTACACCATTGGTTTACATCCCACAATGAAAAGGGATTTTTCCTGTCTCTGGATGCGGAGAAGGCATTTGACAGGCTGGCCTGGGACTATCTGGAAGTGGTACTCCAACATTTAGGACTACCCAGCAGATTGGTGACTCTGATTCTGTCCCTTTACACAACCCCCACTGCAAGCATAAGGGTCAATGGCCACCTGTCAAATGCCTTCACCATCCAAAATAGAACAAGACAGGGATGCCCTCTGTCCCCTATCCTATTTATCCTGACGCTTGAACCCCTCCTTAGACGCTTCCAATCTAATGAAGATATTAGGGGGATTCAGGTAGCAGGACACACTCATAAGTTAGCGGCATTTGCGGATGACATCCTTCTGTTTCTCAGCGAGCCGCTAACGTCTATCCCGAACCTGCTTAAGGACTTTGAAACCTTTGGCAGACTCTCCAACTTGAAAATCAATTTTTCAAAATCCAACGCTCTAAACATTACTCTGCCTAATGAACTAGTATCCCAATGCCAAAATGCGTTTCCCTTCTCCTGGAAACAAGAAGCCATCACATACTTAGGAATCCAACTCCCCAAGCATTTGCCCAACTTATTCTCCAAAAACTTCCTCCCACTGTCGCGCTCCATTACTGAGGATCTACGTAGATGGGACAAGCCCCATTTCTCTTGGTTTGGCAGGGCAGCCATTCTTAAGATGAATGTGCTCCCCAGAGTTCTGTATCTTCTACAGACGATTCCCATTCAACTCCCTGCTTCTTTTTTCATACACCTCAAACGTGCGTTCACACAATTTTTATGGAAACATAAACGCCCAAGAATTAGCTATAGTCAACTTACGAGCCCCAAAACCGTAGGAGGTATAGGTTTTACGGATCTCAAATTATATTCCCTAGCCTGCCAAATGGTCAGAATCATTGACTGGTCAGCTCATGGGCCGGATAAGGATTGGGTCAATATAGAAAACGCTTTCTCGAACCTACCCATCAAGCACACGCCCTGGATCCCTACCTCCTCTGTACCTAAGGCCCTAAAAGAACATCCCCTTGTTCATGCTACTCTAACTTTAAAGACGCTTGCAAGAAATTCAACATCTCATCCAACCCGGGGCCCCTCATGCCTATCCGGCTTAACCCCGCGTTTCCCCCTGGCATGTCTGTAACCTTTCTTAAAGATAATTGGCCACATAAGGAACTGCTTGCACATCAGTTTTACAAAAATGGGGAAATCCTGGACTATACTGCGCTCCCGACAGATAAAGACAACCCCCCGTGCCCAAATGGTCTTACTTTCAAATACGCCATTTTCTCAAACGGGTACATAGAGAAACTGAACTCTCTAGGCAGCTGACACCTTTTGAGACTCTCTGTTCACAAGCCTCACCCCAGCGTCATCTAATCTCGACGGCCCACTCACTCTTCTCCCAGTCCGAATCACCAAAAAACTGGAAAGCTTGCCTAGCTTGGGAAAGGGATCTGCAAATGGAGATCTCGGAAGAAGAGTGGGAAAACATCTTTCTCATCACGCATAAGGGTTCCCTGAACGTGAATACCCAAGAGAACAACTTCAAACTTATTTCCAGATGGTATCGAACACCTGATCTAGTTAATAAGTTTAACCCAGAGATACCTAACAAATGCTGGAGATGCTTAGGTAATGATGGATCCCTACTACACATATGGTGGTCATGTCCCAGTATCCAGAACTTCTAGGCCCAGGTGAACAGCATATCCAGTTCCATTACTGACAGCCCTATTGATTTTACGGCAGCCCGCATGCTCCTCCATCACACTTCAATCCCAAACCGCACATATATGAACTCCTTAGGCTTGCACCTACTCAATGCTGCCAAACTTTGCATCCCAATCCATTGGGGGTCTCCCACTTTCCCCTCCACAAATGACTGGTTAAAAAGGGTAGCAAGGATAGCAGAGATGGAGGAACTCATTTACATTGCTAAAGACTCCCCGCATAAATTCGCACAGATCTGGGATAAATGGACACGTTTTCGAAGCTGTAACTCCTTAAACTCCGGGGTCAATCCGACTAGCCCTTCATTTGCTGGGCATTCGCCTGTCTGATCTGGGGAATCGTCCCGCCTTGACTCACACCGCTCGCTCGTTCCCAGGTTATATGGGCCAGGCTGCTTTATCGTTCCCTCTCCTCATTCTGCACATGGACAACTGGGGGAGTCCGGAGAGAAGATCCCCTTCCGAACCTATGTATCCACCACCTACCCCCCATCCCCTCTTTCACTATCCTCTCTTTCACACCCCTTCTTTCTTTCTCTCACCCCCACTATCCCCCCTCGCAGGGGGCCGACCTTTGACGCAGACGCCCATCCCCTCGAACGGTTGACGGCTTCCTACTGACTAGGTGAACCCCTCTCTGGTCCCCTACGCCTCCCTTCCAGCTGATGTATTACCGCCCACTCACCACTTCCTTCCATTGGATCTCGGGGGAGCAGACCGATTACTATAGGCGACTGAATATCCCCGAGACAAGAGACTTACCCCTGAAAAGACACCCCTTAACACTTACTGTAATTGAAATCTCGGGAGGAAACGAAAAGGTGTAGAGACGTAGGGGGAATAGCACTGAGTTCAGTTTGAACAAGAGATGCTGGGACAAATTCACCTCAGGTCCTAACTTTGACTCTAAGTTCTGTGTGACTGTTCACCTGTATTATTATTCTCAATGTAACTGTCTGTGATACCGATCTGTACTTTATCTATTTAGTACATCAAGTCCAGCTTGTTATACTTTTTCTTTGAAAATAAATAAACATTTTATGAAAAAAAAAAAAAAGGAAGCGAAAGGAATAAAAAGAGAAAAATAGGAGAAAAAAGAAAAGGTTTTAATACAGAAAACAAAGAATAACCATAAAAGAAAAAGATATAAATCAAAATCTGAGTTTAACCCCTTGGGCTGTAACATATCAAGACGATGTATCCAATTGAGCTCTCTTTTCCTAAATTCCAATTCTCTGTTACCTCCTCGTCTATTTTTGGGTCTTCCATTAATAACCATGAATCTCAATTGTGACACCTTATGGTCTTTTTCCATGAAGAGTCTGGCTAATCGTATTTTATAAAGCTTGTCTCTAATAGAGAATTTATGTCTTGCAATCCTTTCTTTAACTTTCTCTGTCATCTTACCTACATATAAAAGCCAGCATGGACATTTAATAATGTATAAAACATAAGAGGATTGACAGGTAAAAAAATCCTTTATAGGTATAGTATGAGGGTGAGAAAAACTTTTACCGTTAATCATACTCGTTTACTGCATACAACAGAGACAAGGAAATAAGCCCTGACACAAGGAGTAGGTATACAGTATTGGTCTGATTTGACTAATCTATCGTGGCTAGTTCTCCCTTGATGATATGAGGGTAGTGGAGGATGATAAAATTCAGGGACAGTTGGATAATTGCTATAAAGAATGTATCCATATTTTTTAATAACAGTTATCTGATTAGAGAACGGATGGAATTGTGAAATGAATGACATTCTGCGACCTGTGGCTCTAATTTTATTACAGTGTAAATTTACAAATTCTTAAAGAACAAATGTCAAGGAATTGTTGGCCAACAAATGTAGTGATGTACTACGTGGTTTTTCAGCTCTTTAGTGCCACCCTGTGGGCTCTTTCTGCTAATTTTGTGTTAGTAGAAGTTTGGTGAGTGTTGATTCGTGCTTTTCAGTTCATTTCTGAACAGCCGTTCGTCAACCAGACATGTTGCGGAATTGGAGGAGATAACGTATTATTTATTATTGGCCTTGCAGTTATTGCTTTGACCCAAGTACTGTCCAGGATCAGGAGGTGGAGGAGTTCTTGGACCAAAAATTGGTTGCTTTATTAATCTTGATCAATTATGTCATATGAATTTACTGCGGGAGCTCCAGGAGAATAATCTGGATGATTATCTCCGGATGTCAGACCCCTGCTTTCACCAACTCTTGGCATTGTTGACCTCCTATATTAAAAAGCAGGACACATGCATAAGGCTTTTATTTATTTTTTTTGTTGAATAATAATGATTTTATTTGTTATATTTTCTATATTTTTGGATGCATAGAATTCACTTTTTGGTTAAGTTCTATAGGCAGATAGCATGTCTAATTTTATGTTTTCTTTTTTTAATGCACAATAAAAAAAATGTGTGTAATAATACTTGTTTTTTACTTCAATTGACAGTTTGGGAGTAGGCAGTTACATTTAAAAAATACAATGTAAAATTGACAAGGGACACTAACAGTTGTATATTTGATCTTAAAAACTACAGTATAATAGTGTTGTGGTAACTTTCCCAAAAAAACAAAAAACATAATAATATTATTCTTGATCTCACTAGAAAAAAAAGCCTTTCAAAATTTGTTTGCAATAACTCCATCGTTATCACCAGCAAACCAGCTTCATTATTATCCCATTAACCTCCCTGGCGGTATGATTCAGTCTGGAATAAGGTGCTGAAAGCGGTACAATTATTTTGCATGGAAATCTGCCTTTTATTTTGTAGTCCTGTAATTCTTAGGAATAACGCTCTTAAATCTGTTCAAACCAGAGTCTAGCAGACATCCCGGGTATGATAAAGTTTATAATATAATAAAGAATAATAAAAATTATTCAATAATGTAATCAAATCCTAAAACACTGAAAAAGGGACAAGTTTTGGTTGCTATGGACAATCTCCAAATTCCAAGCAGAAAATACTGTATTTATAATATAAAAGTGCATGCAGGGCATTGCACAGACCACTAGGGACAAAGGGTGTGTGTATTTTTTAATACAGCACTGTAATCTGTAAGATTACAGTGCTGTGTGTGTTTTTACATTTTTGAATTTGCCGCCGTTCTCCGCTCCCGTGCGCCGTAACGCCGCAGGGAACGGAGCTCTGCGGCATTCGACACTGTGAATCGAGCGGAGGACAGCTCGCTCACACAGTGTGGCGGACATCGCTGGATCCAGGGGACAAGGTAAGTAAGTCTCCCTGTGTCCTCCCCTGCATCGAGCGAAGCGATCCCGAGTCTGGCTCGGGGTTACCGATCCTACTAGTAAATTCCTAACCCGAGCCAGACTCTGGATTACCGCCAGGGAGGTTAAAGAAGAAGAGAATGTGTGCTGCATTTCGAGATTTCATAATTGGCCGCGTCACAAATGTTACTTCTCCATTACTAACGTGAGTTAACAAGACCGACGGCTTCTGGCTCGTCCTTGCACCAAGCATGCGTGTTCGTACTTTGGACTGTTGTCCGACGGATCAGAAAATTCGACAACAAACATTTACCGCTAGCAGCCTGATATCACACATTTCCCCTCGGAAAATCCAATCGTGTGTACAAGGCTTTACTTCCATTTCATCTAATGTTTGTATATTATTGACATTGTATATTATACCAGGATTCAGTAACTCATATATTATTCAAGGACTTTGTATATTATTCTAGGACTCATTATCGCATACATAATTCTTGGAATTAGTATATTATTATAGGACTCAGTAATTCGTATATTATTATAGAACTTCGTACATTATTCTAGGACTTTCAATATTATTTTAGGACTCAGTAGCTGGAATATTTTTCTAGGACTCAGTAACTCGTATATTATTCTAGGACTAAGTAACTCATATATTATTCTAGGACTCAGTAACTCGTATATTATTCTAGAACTTCGTATATTATTCTAGGACTTCGTATATTATTCTAGGACTCAGAAACTCGTATATTATTCTAGGACTCAGTAACTCGTATATTATTCTAGGAAACAGTAACTCATATATTATTCCAGGAAAAAGTAACTCATATATTATTCTAGGACTGCGTATATTATTCTAGGACTCAGTAACTCCTATATTATTCTAGAACTTCATATATTATTCTAGGACTCAGTAACTCGTATATTATTCTAGGACACAGTAACGCCTATATTATTCTAGGACTTTGTATATTATTCTAGGACTTCATATATTATTCTAGGACTCAGTAACTCGTATATTATCATAGGACTTGGTAACTCATATATTATTCTAGAACTCAGTAACTCACATATTATTCTAGGACGCGTATATTAATCTAGGATTTAGTAACTCAAATATTATTCTAGGACTCAGTAACTCAAATATTATTCTAGGACTCAGTAACTCGTATTTTATTCTAGGAATCAGTAACTTGTATATTATTCTAGGACTTCGTATATTATTCCAGGACTTTGTACATTATTCAAGGACTCAATAACTCGTATATTCTCCAAGCACCTCGTATATTATTCTATGACTCAGTAACTCATATATTATTCTCGGACTCAGTAACTCATATATTATTCTAGGACTCAGTAACTCGTATATTATTCTAGGAGTCAGTAACTTGGATATTATTCTAGGACTTCGTATAATATTCTAGGACACAGTAACTCGTATATTATTCTAGGACTTCGTATAATATTCTAGGACTCAGTAACTCGTATATTATTTTAGGACTTCATAAATTATTCTAGAACTCAGTAACTCACATATTATTCTAGGACTTCGTATTTTATTCTAGGTCTAAGTAACTTGTATATTATTCTAGGACTCAGTAACTCGTATATTCTTCTAGGACTTTGTATATTATTCTAGGACTTAGTAACTTGTATATTATAATATTACACAGTAACTCGTATATAATTCAAGGACTTTGTATTTTATTCGAGGACTCAGTAACTCGTATATTCTTCTAGGACTTCGTAACTCGTATATTATTCTAGGACTCAGTAACTCATATACTATTCTAGGACTCAGTAACTCGTATATTATTCTAGGACTCAGTAACTTGGATATTATTCTAGGATATCGTATATTATTCTAGGACTCGTTAACTTGTATATTATTCTAGGACTTCGTATAATATTCTAGGACTCAGTAACTCGTATATTATTTTAGGACTGCATATAATATTCTAGGACTTCGAACATTATTCTAGGACTCAGTAACTCGCATATTATTCTAGGACTCTGTAACTTGTATATTATTCTAGAACTTCGCCTATTGTTCTAGGACTCAGTAACTGGTATATTATTCTACGACTCAGTAACTTTATTATTCTATGACTCAGTAACCTGTATATTATTCTATGACTCAGTAACTTGTATATTATTCTAGGACTTTGAATTTAATTCTAGGACTCAGTAACTCATATAATATTCTAGGATGCGTATATTAATCTAGGATTTAGTAACTCAAATATTATTCTAGGACTCAGTAACTCAAATATTATTCTAGGACTCAGTAACTCGTATTTTATTCTTGGAATCAGTAACTTGTATATTATTCTAGGACTTCGTATATTTTTCCAGGACTTTGTACATTATTCAAGGACTCAATAACTCATATATTCTCCAAGCACCTCGTATATTATTCTATGACTCAGTAACTCATATATTATTCTCGGACTCAGTAACTCATATATTATTCTAGGACTCAGTAACTCGTATATTATTCTAGGAGTCAGTAACTTGGATATTATTCTAGGACTTCGTATAATATTCTAGGACACAGTAACTCGTATATTATTTTAGGACTTCATAAATTATTCTAGAACTCAGTAACTCACATATTATTCTAGGACTTCGTATTTTATTCTAGGTCTAAGTAACTCGTATATTATTCTAGGACTCAGTAACTCGTATATTCTTCTAGGACTTTGTATATTATTCTAGGACTTAGTAACTTGTATATTATAATATTACACAGTAACTCGTATATAATTCAAGGACTTTGTATATTATTCGAGGACTCGGTAACTCGTATATTCTTCTAGGACTTCGTAACTCGTATATTATTCTAGGACTCAGTAACTCATATACTATTCTAGGACTCAGTAACTCGTATATTATTCTAGGACTCAGTAACTTGGATATTATTCTAGGATATCGTATATTATTCTAGGACTCGTTAACTTGTATATTATTCTAGGACTTCGTATAATATTCTAGGACTCAGTAACTCGTATATTATTTTAGGACTTCATAAATTATTCTAGGACTCAGTAACTCGTATAATATTCTAAGACTCAGTAACTCATATATGTTTCCAAGACACAGTAAATCATATATAATTCTAGGGCTTTGTATATTATTCTAGGACACAATATACTTGTATATTATTCTAGGACTTTGTATATTATTCTAGTAACTCGTATACTATTCTAGGACTCAGTAACTCGTATATTATTTTAGGACTGCATATAATATTCTAGGACTTCGAACATTATTCTAGGACTCAGTAACTCGCATATTATTCTAGGACTCTGTAACTTGTATATTATTCTAGAACTTCGCCTATTGTTCTAGGACTCAGTAACTGGTATATTATTCTATGACTCAGTAACTTTATTATTCTATGACTCAGTAACCTGTATATTATTCTATGACTCAGTAACTTGTATATTATTCTAGGACTTTGAATTTAATTCTAGGACTCAGTAACTCATATAATATTCTAGGACGCGTATATTAATCTAGGATTTAGTAACTCAAATATTATTCTAGGACTCAGTAACTCAAATATTATTCTAGGACTCAGTAACTCGTATTTTATTCTAGGAATCAGTAACTTGTATATTATTCTAGGACTTCGTATTATGTCACACGCTGCACTGGGGGGTCACACACTGCACTGGTGTCACACGCTGCATTGGGGGACACAGGCTGCAATGGGGACACAGGCTGCATTGGGGATCACACGCTGCACTGGTGTCCACACGCTGCACTGGTGACACAAGCTGCATGGGGGGTCACACACTGCACTGGTGTCCACACGCTGCACTAGGGGACACACACTGAACTGGTGTCACAGGCTGCATTGGGGGACAAAGGCTGCATTGGTGTCACACGCTGCACTGGGGACACAGGCTGCATTGGTGTCACACGCTGCACTGGGGACACAGGCTGCATTGGGGATCACACACTGCACTGGTGTCCACACGCTGCACTGGTGAACACACTGCACTGGTGACACAAGCTGCATGGGGGGTCACACACTGCACTGGTGTCCACACGCTGCACTGGGGGACACACTGCACTGGTGACACAAGCTGCATGGGGGGTCACACACTGCACTGGTGTCCACACGCTGCACTGGGGGACACACACTGAACTGGTGTCACAGGCTGCATTGGGGGACACACGCTGCACTGGTGGACACACGCTGCATTGGTGTCACACGCTGCACTGGGGACACAGGCTGCATTGGTGTCACATGCTGCACTGGGGACACAGGCTGCATTGGGGATCACACACTGCACTGGTGGACACACTGCACTGGTGACACAAGCTGCATGGGGGGTCACACACTGCACTGGTGTCCACACACTACACTGGGGGACACACACTGAACTGGTGTCACAGGCTTCATTGGGGACACACGCTGCATTGGTGGACACAGGCTGCACGGGGGACACGCGCTGCATTGGGGGACACGCGCTGCATTGGGGGACACGCGCTGCATTGGGGGACATGGGCAGGCTGCATTTTTTGGGCATGGATAAAGTTGTTCATAGAAGCTTCCTCTTGACAGTTATGGTAACTTTAAATCAGAAACAGAAATGTTTTACTTTTGTTATACATTGTAAAAAAAAAACAAAGTATCAAAATAATGCTTTTTGGGGGGGCCTTCCTGATTTCTTGCACCGGGGCCCTGAGGTTTCTAGTTACGCCTCTGGTGTCCAGTCACGCCTTTCAGCTTTCCCTCCACCAGAATACACAGCAGATAGTTACAGCAGGGGTTAACCATACAGCCCTCAACAGTTTACAGGGCATAGGTTGAAGGCTTGCAATCATGAGGGCAACAGTTAACTGGACAGAGGTTCACAGGCTGAGGCTCGCTCAATCACAAGGGGAAACAGCTCAAAGGGCAGGCATCATTTCCAGGGCTTGAGTAACATGGCAGCAGGGTAGATTACTCACACCAGTGACTTCAGACAATTGCAGATGGTCATGAAACAGGCGGTGTAATTGTTATGCAGTGATATTCCTCTGTCTGCTTACCAATACCTCCCCTCATGTGTTCAGACAAAGAGGCCAGACACTTCCACCTGGTGGTTTTTATAACCTCTCCTCTAAGCATGGCTCCACCCCAGGCCCTATCAGGGAACCTTATATTAACCTGTGCACCGCAAGCTAGTAGTGATTAGAAACCACTAAAGTATCCAAGGTGTGGTTGGGTTCCTGCTTGCTGTGTGCGCTACGTTTGTCTCTGTTACTGACATTGGTGTGTTCTCAGCGATTCCTGTCTGCTTGTGACCTTCACTTTTTGGCATGTCCACAACCATCCCTGTCTGCCTGTGACCCGGAACCTTTGGCATGTACTCTGTTCCAGTCTGCTAGTTGCCCTGAACTCTGCCTTATACCCTTACTATCATTGTTGTCCCAGCCTGCTGCTTCCTTCTCTTGTAGTCTACTGAGAGTGTGAGCTGTGAGACCCTAGGGGTAGGGTGCCCACGTGTCCCGGATTGCCCGGGATTGTCCCTTAATTAATGTTTTTGTCCCGTGTCCCGGGCACCTTCATTCCGGGACAATACAGTGTCCCGGGCTCCCGGAATAAAAAAATAAAAAACACACAGCCAGTCTGCCACCCTGATAAACATTTGCTGCGCTGTATGTTTACTAGGGCCGCCCCGCGTCTAGCAACCAGTGACGTAGGCTGACACGTGGGCAGTTACCCTATGGCTAAGCAGCGCGCCTCTGAGTCCACTTCATCCACCTCCTCTCCTTCTCCGCCTCCGGCCGCAGCAGCAGGGAGAGAGAGAGAGCAGCCTCCAGTATCTCGGATCTCTTCCTCCTGAGTCTCCTGACTGGTAGTGGCACTGTTGTAAGGCAGGTTCCAGCCTATTTCCGCAGCCGCTGCCTGCAAACAGCACATTGCCAGCCAGCAGCCCGACTTCTCAAGTTCTCCTCCTGAGCCTTCTCCTGCCCACGAGGGCCACGACCCAACTCCGAGCTGCCAGCAAAACTTCCAGGTATGTGTTTGTTGTTGCAGGCTGGCAGCAAATATCATGACCAGCTCTATAATGTGATACAGCAACTTGTTGGCAAATACGACTTGTTTCTCTTTACACTTCCCTTCATTCTTTAGTCACTATTAAATTATTAAAACCTGCAGACGCTCCACATCAAATAATAACTGCACTTTAGCGTGGGCATGTTTGTCTTATGTACATGTATTTCTATTACAAGGACAATATCACTAAAAGCCTTAAAAGACTTAAAATAGTTTCTGTCATAGGCAGAACATAATTCTTCCTGTTCCCAAATTAGGATGAGATATTATTGATGAAGTTTCCATCTGAATATCTGAAAGTTTTATATAGATTTATACATAATCAAATTTTTTTGAAAAACAAAACAAAAAACGCAATAAGCGTATATTGATTGGTTTGCGCCAAAGCAATAGCATATACAAAATAGGGCATAGATTTATAGCATTTTTATATATTTTTTTAATTTTTTTTTACTAGAAATTGTGGCGATCAGCAATTTTTTAAATTTTTTTTTTTTATCGGGACTGCGACATTATGGCGGACAGATCGGACACTTGACACATTTTTGGGACCATTGTCATTTATACAGCGATCAGTGCTATGAAAAAGCACAGATGACTGTAAAAATGTCACTGGCAGGGAAGGGGTTAACACTAAGGGGGGGGTGATAAAGGGGTTAACTGCATTCCCTGTGTGTGTTGTATAACTGAAGGAGGAGGGCACTGGCAGGTATCAAAAAAACATATTTATTTGGGTAAGAATGGGGGGGTGTCCCTGAATGGCAGTTTGAAAATGTGGTCACCCTACCTAGGGGCCGCGACCTGGAGCCAGACTGCAGCGAAGTCCATCCTCACCACTGGAGGCTCTGGTGAACACCTGCTGGCTCTTAGACTCCGCGCCCAGGGGGAATCTATGCTCCAGCTCCCATTGGGATCTGTGTTAGTGATCCTGTAGACCTGTGTCCTGAATCTCCCTGGGTACAATCCGCAGCAGTCAGTCCTAAGATCAGCTACCTGTACCTAGCAGTGCACTTCTAACTTCTATGGAGTGCATCTGTCACCTGGTCTCAGGTGACCTGACAGGCAGAGGATAAGAGAGGGCCCTGGTGTCCCCTGGGTCAGAGATGGCAAATATGAGGGGTCATGGGCATCTGGGTGCAGCTCAGCAGTGACCAACTAATCTATCTTGCATAGAATCACGTTTCCAGCTGTATGTTTCTTTGTTCTATGTTGTGTTGGTAACATATTCTAATCCTTGAGTTGACAGTCGCTCCATCAATAATAATCATTGTCTCTTATTTCCAGACCATCATACAAAAAAATGGTTAAATTAGCACAGGTTGCTATTTGTATGTACAAAGACAGCAACACGTGAGCAGTAGCGCCACGTCAAGGCTTCAACCCTTGCTACTGTCCCTTCACACAACATTCATTCATGCAATCACACACACTCTAGTCACTCTACACATACACAATTACACATTCATTACAAAAAAGGATGATGGAAGGAATAAAGGGAGTAATTGGATTGCTTGACAAAAACAAATTCTATTTAAATCTTGGGGTCACACCGAAGAGAACTGCTATTGTGAATGTCAACTTCAAGTGGTAAGAAAATAAAAAAAAATGCTTTTCCTCAACATTTGGATGGTTCCTCTGAGCCCCATGTATCTTCTTCACATGGTGGCAATAATTCGGGTCTCACAAGTTAAGGGTAGGGTAACCCAGCTTGGGGAGGTTAAATTTGAGGAAAGTTATTTGTTCCATCAAATGGGGTGTTAGTTGTGCACGGTGTGGATTAAGGATGTTCCCAGTAATAGAGAAAACTCTCTCACTTTGCACACTGGTTGGAGGACAGGATAGTAGATTCTGGGCAACCAGGCAAAGACCAGGCCACACACTTTTCTTACCATCCCAATAGGTCAAAGGGTCCTCTGTAGGAAGCAAAGGGGCTTCATATAGGTAGGCCCTGACCATTTCAGAGGCACTGCTCTCCTCTCGATTACCTGCTGCTTGACCTGCATCCACCAGATTGTCAAGTGCCTCTACCCAACATGCACATGCTCCACTCAGTTGTTTTTGAGTGATGGTGTCAGGCCTTGAAATAGCAGTCATTGTAGGTGAATGTTCCAAATCGGCCTCATTCAGCATACCTCTTTGTTGCTGCAAATTATGGACTCTTTCAATTAGTTTTTCTTTCCAGTAGGAAAGGCTGTTGTCTCTGAGTGCCAGTTTACCTTTGATCCTGGGATCACACAGGGTAGCCAGCATGAGTTCAGGGCTTTTGCGGACACGGTCATTTAGCCGATCTTTTAAATTGTCTTGTAGCTTTCTGATGAAAGACGCTACATCGGCATGAAGTGGGCTGCCACAAACCGGCTCACTGCTTTCTAGGAATGATCGCATCTTATCAATGAGATAGGTAAACAAGGGTATGACCTGTCCTAGGCTGGCATTGCTCTGACTCAAGTTTTCCGTCACATTGCGAAAAAGGTTTTAAGACAGAAACAAGCTGGCCAATTATACACCAGTCATCACGTCCCAGTGTGGAAGCAATCCCAATGCTATGGTGAGATGATATATTGTGGATGGCTGTCTTTTGCTCCAAAATGCGTTCCAGCATTTCCAGGGTATAGTTCCACCGGGTGCTGACATCTTGTTTCAGGCGATGTATGGGGAGCCCTGATTGTTCTTGCTCCTCCCTCAACAGTTGACTAGCAACTACACTGCGGTGGAAATGCCCTGCAATTTTCCTGCAAAGGTCCAAAATGTGAGCAATCTTGTTGTTTTTCTCCACTGGGATTGCACCCTTGACCACTAAATGCAGTATGTGTGCAGAACAGCGCACACCGACAAAAGATCCATCTTGGAGTGCTTTGACCATGTTTGAACCTCCGTCTGTCACTATGAACCCAACAGAAACATTGGTGTCTGCCTGCTCTCCAAACCAATTGGCCAACATCGCTCTAATTGCCCGCAATATGTTGGCAGAGCTGTGTCTATCATCGCGGACTTCTGTGTGCAGCAGGAAAGCTTGATAACCCTGCTGGTCTTGAGCTGCAGACCTGCTTCCTGATGAAGTTTGAGCTCTTGCAGTAGTGCCACCACCAACAGGCACAGTGGCCTGCCACCAGTGTGCAGTCAAAGACAGGAAAGCATGTTGACCGCTGGGAGCTGTCCACAAATCAGTGGTCAAATGTATTGTCTGACCCTCAGCTTTGGCCATTTTTTCCTTTAATAATGCAGCACACGAATGGTACAGTGCTGGAACAATCTTTCTGCTGAAAGTTGTTCGTGCAGGAATAACGTATCGTGGAGCAAGGGCATGCATCAGCTGTTTAAATGGCTCCCCTTCAATCATGCGAAAAGAGGCTCCTCCAACAGCAATGAATTGGCCAATGAGGCGGGTGATCTTGTTGGCCTGCTGTTTTGACATGCCCTTGGAGCTAAAGCCAACAAAACTATCTAGGGTGGGCTGATAATGTCCTTGGGAGGATGAGGAGCCTGATTGGGCCTGCAGTGGAACTACTGCATGTGGACGGTTTGTCCTAATTGAACCCTCTCTATGGGCTGTGCTCTGAGTCTGTGGTGTGGCTGAGGAGGTACCGCCAGTACAGTCAGAGTCTGTTATGCTGCTTCCTGCTCTACCATCTTTTTCTGCCTCTGCCCGCAGTAAAGTAGAACTGTGGTGATTTCTGAGATGCAGGTTCATGCCAGCGTTGGTTAAATGTCCCAACTTTTTACCCCTGCTGACTTGCTTCCCACACAACTTACACTTTGCAAAGAACCCGCCTTCCACTGTTTGGAAGTATTTCCACACATTGCTGCGGCGGGATGCAGCCCCTTTACCCTGATCACTAGTAGTAGTATGGGCTGATATAGCTGCAGCAGGTAGCACACCAGTGGTGGAAGCTGTTGCAGGGGTGCTGGGGAGGTCGGTGTTATCGTCACAGGATTCTTCCTCTATAATAACAGAGGGAGAAGGGGAGTTAGCAGCAGATGAAAAAAGTGGACTGCTACCTGTCCTACTCCTCACAGAATATTCCTCTTGCACGTGCTCTACGTCATGCTGCAACTCTTGTGGGGTAAGAGTGTATAAAACGTCTGCAGTGGTTGGGGAAAGAGGAGCATCACATTCAGAATCATTCTCTTGGGACAATGATATAAAAGTCTCGCACTCTGTCTCTGCTGCTGTCTTCCTCAATTGCTTCTTTGGGGAGCTGGGCAGTGTCACTGGCTGTGTGATTGGTGGTTGTGAGTGTACAGGCAACGCCACTTGTTTTACACTAGGTTTCTTGCCTATCCCATAAAAATAAGAAGCCATGACACCTGTAGAAGCAGAAGGAAGCACTGCACTGGCAGTGGAAGCTGCAGCAGATGGTGGTCTGGCAGGAAAACTCATAGTAGAACTGGTGGTGGTGGTGGTGGCACCCACTGTTGTGGACAGCATGTTTGTGGTGGCAGAAGTGTCAGAGACACTAGTAGCAGAGACCTTGCCACTTCTTTTAGCAAGGCGTCCACCGCGACCGCGTCCACGACCACTACCTCTACCTGCCTTCGCGTTTCCAGAACGGTACATTGCTGTTTCTGTATATATATTATATACTAGTACTCGTTCGAACAGAAACTGGTGGACTGGTGATAGCGATCACTGATGATCAGACAGGTAACACAAGTCTAATAGATCCCCACACAACACAGGCAGCCTCTGAGGCTATAGCAGCAACACTAGAATCACTAAGCTTCTCACACTAACACTATAGCATCAGATTTTTAGGAAAAAGCTAAGTTCAACTGTAGCTTGCTTCACTATTGTTCTGCTGCTGTGCTTATGCTTGATTGCTGAATGATTCAGGAACACAAACGGACTAGCTAAGATTGACTGTCTTCTGAAATAATTCAGTGTGTCTGTCTCTCTCTGCTAGCAAATCGTAAGTGAATGTAAGTTGGCTGTACACGTGTTCTGTTAGTTTACTGCTCCTCCTCTCTGGTTACAATCAGCCAATAACATTAATCATCATCATTATTTTACTTCCCCCACCCAATTCCAGTATCGTTTCTCTCTGTCGATTCTGTTCTCTCTATGTCGAATATTAGGTTATAATATATATATATAGGTTCTCTTTGGCCAAGCTGTGTGTACAACCCCAGTACTCCTTTCCAGACTTACGGTATGTACTACTGGCCCTACATAACACACTCAATCCTGGACAAAAAAGTTTGACAAGTGTCAACCCGCTGCAGTGGCCAGGCTGTGTGTACAACCCCAGTACTCCTTTCCAGACTTCGGGTATGTACTACTGGCCCTTTACCTTCAAATCTACCCTCCTCCTTTTTAAGCACGGACTTGGGACCGGCGAGGGTGGAGTTACCAACGGTGTGGTAAGCCAGGCTGTGTGTGTACAACCCCAGTACTTTCTAGGCTTAGGTTATGTAGCACACTCAATCCTGGACAAAAAAAATAAAGGGATGACAAGTGTCAACCCGCTGCAATGGCCAGGCAGTGTGTACAACCCCAGTACTCCTTTCCAGGCTTAGGGTATGTACTACTGGCACTTTCCCTTCAAATCTACCCTCCTCCTTTCTCAGCACGGACTTGGGACCGGCCACGGTGGAGTTACCAACGGTGTGGTAAGCCAGGCTGTGTGTGTACAACCCCAGTACTTTCTAGACTTAGGTTATGTAGCACACTGAATCCTGGACAAAAAATAAAATAATGGGATGAGTATCAACCCACTGCAGTGGCTAGCCTTCTGACCTCGAACCAATACGTTTCCTGCAAGGGAGCGAAGTGCCGGTCGGTTCTCTTTGGCCAGGCTCTGTGTACAACCCCAGTACTGCTTTCCAGACTTAGGGTATGTACTGGCCCTTACCCGCCAAATCCCTCCTTTATCGGCCACGGTGACGTTACCAACAGCACGGTATAGTGGAAACTAAAAATCTGTGTTCCCTCGTGTCTGTTTTGTAACTGTAGGGTCCTCCAGACAATTCACCATACTCTGGGCGAACGGGTGCTGCTGTCTATCCTCCGTAAAGGGGTATACCCTCTTCCCACACTTTACAGTAGAGACTACGCACACCAGACGGGACAGTAGAGAAAAGATGTAAACACTACTCTCATGTAATGTAGTCCTAAAGTGGACTGTCTACAATCTTTTTAGCCCTTTGCACAGATAACTGCCTAAAGCTCATTGAACAATGATTATTGACCCTCCTCCTTTCTCAGCACAAACTTGGGACCAGCCACGGTGGAGTTACCAACATGGTATAGTGACAAAGGTCACTATACGTTTCCCGCAAGGTTGGTTCTCTTTGGGTGACCGGATCTCCTGAACCATCTGGTGTCACGGACACCATACTTGGTAAAAACATGGAATAGGTTAAGGTGCCCCGCTCTACCAAGTTTCAAGTTCCTAAGACTTATGGTTCCGGAGATATTGACCGGTAAAAATCCTAAATTCATGCTGACAAGGTGGCACCAGAGCTCGGCTAGCCTTCTGACCTCGAACCAATACATTTCCCACAAGGGAGCCAAGTGCCTGTCGGTTCTCTTTGGCCACGCTGTGTGTACAACCCCAGTACTCCTTTCCAGACTTACGGTATGTACTACTGGCCCTACATAACACACTCAATCCTGGACAAAAAGTTTGACAAGTGTCAACCCGCTGCAGTGGCCAGGCTGTGTGTACAACCCCAGTACTCCTTTCCAGACTTCGGGTATGTACTACTGGCACTTTACCTTCAAATCTACCCTCCTTCTTTTTAAGCACGGACTTGGGACCGGCGAGGGTGGAGTTACCAACGGTGTGGTAAGCCAGGCTGTGTGTGTACAACCCCAGTACTTTCTAGGCTTAGGTTATGTAGCACACTCAATCCAGGAAATAAAGGGATGACAAGTGTCAACCTGCTGCAATGGCCAGGCAGTGTGTACAACCCCAGTACACCTTTCCAGACTTAGGGTATGTACTACTGGCCCTCTCCCTTTCAAATCTACCCTCCTCCTTTCTCAACACGGACTTGGGACCACCCATGGTGGAGTTACCAACGGTGTGGTCAGCCAGGCTGTGTGTACAACCCCAGTACTTTCTAGACTTAGGTTATGTAGCACACTCAATCCTGGACAAAAAAAATAAAGGGATGACAAGTGTCAACCCGCTGCAGTGGCCAGGCTGTGTGTACAACCCCAGTACTCCTTTCCAGGCTTAGGGTATGTACTACTGGCACTTTCCCTTCAAATCTACCCTCCTCCTTTCTCAGCACGGACTTGGGACCGGCCACGGTGGAGTTACCAACGGTGTGGTAAGCCAGGCTGTGTGTGTACAACCCCAGTACTTTCTAGACTTAGGTTATGTAGCACACTCAATCCTGGACAAAAAATAAAATAATGGGATGACAAGTATCAACCCACTGCAGTGGCTAGCCTTCTGACCTCGAACCACTATGTTTCCTGCAAGGGAGCGAAGTGTCGGTCGGTTCTCTTTGGCCAGGCTCTGTGTACAACCCCAGTACTGCTTTCCAGACTTAGGGTATGTACTGGCCCTTACCCGCCAAATCCCTCCTTTATCGGCCACGGTGACGTTACAAACAGCACGGTATAGTGGAAACTAAAAATCTGTGTTCCCTCGTGTCTGTTTTGTAACTGTAGGGTCCTCCAGACAATTCACCATACTCTGGGCGAACGGGTGCTGCTGTCTATCCTCCGTAAAGGGGTATACCCTCTTCCCACACTTTACAGTAGAGACTACGCACACCAGACGGGACAGCAGAGAAAAGATGTAAACACTACTCTCGTAATGTAGTCCTAAAGTGGACTGTCTACAATCTTTTTAGCCCTTTGCATAGATAACTGCCTAAAGCTCATTGAACAATGGTTATTGACCCTCCTCCTTTCTCAGCACAAACTTGGGACCAGCCACGGTGGAGTTACCAACATGGTATAGTGACAAAGGTCACTATACGTTTCTCGCAAGGTTGGTTCTCTTTGGGTGACCGGATCTCCTGAACCATTTGGTGTCACGGACAGCATACTTGGTAAATACATGGAATAGGTTAAGGTGCCCCGCTCTACCAAGTTTCAAGTTCCTAAGACTTATGGTTCCGGAGATATTGACCGGTAAAAACCCTAAATTCATGCTGACAAGGTGGCACCAGAGCTCGGCTAGCCTTCTGACCTCGAACCAATACATTTCCCACAAGGGAGCCAAGTGCCTGTCGGTTCTCTTTGGCCAAGCTGTGTGTACAACCCCGGTACTCCTTTCCAGACTTACGGTATGTACTACTGGCCCTACATAACACACTCAATCCTGGACAAAAAGTTTGACAAGTGTCAACCCGCTGCAGTGGCCAGGCTGTGTGTACAACCCCAGTACTCCTTTCCAGACTTCGGGTATGTACTACTGGCACTTTACCTTCAAATCGACCCTCCTCCTTTTTAAGCACGGACTTGGGACCGGCGAGGGTGGAGTTACCAACGGTGTGGTAAGCCAGGCTGTGTGTGTACAACCCCAGTACTTTCTAGGCTTAGGTTATGTAGCACACTGAATCCTGGACAAAAAATAAAATAATGGGATGACAAGTATCAACCCACTGCAGTGGCTAGCCTTCTGACCTCGAAACACTACGTTTCCTGCAAGGGAGCGAAGTGCCGGTCGGTTCTATTTGGCCAGGCTCTGTGTACAACCCCAGTACTGCTTTCCAGACTTAGGGTATGTACTGGCCCTTACCCGCCAAATCCCTCCTTTATCGGCCACGGTGACGTTACCAACAGCACCGTATAGTGGAAACTAAAAATCTGTGTTCCCTCGTGTTTTGTAACTGTAGGGTCCTCCAGACAATTCACCATACTCTGGGCGAACGGGTGCTGCTGTCTATCCTCCGTAAAGGGGTATACCCTCTTCCCACACTTTACAGTAGAGACTACGCACACCAGACGGGACAGCAGAGAAAAGATGTAAACACTACTCTCATGTAATGTAGTCCTAAAGTGGACTGTCTACAATCTTTTTAGCCCTTTGCACAGATAACTGCCTAAAGCTCATTGAACAATGATTATTGACCCTCCTCCTTTCTCAGCACAAACTTGGGACCAGCCACGGTGGAGTTACCAACATGGTATAGTGACAAAGGTCACTATACGTTTCCCACAAGGTTGGTTCTCTTTGGGTGACCGGATCTCCTGAACCATCTGGTGTCACGGACACCATACTTGGTAAATACATGGAATAGGTTAAGGTGCCCCGCTCTACCAAGTTTCAAGTTCCTAAGACTTATGGTTCCGGAGATATTGACCGGTAAAAATCCTAAATTCATGCTCACAAGGTGGCACCAGAGCTCGGCTAGCCTTCTGACCTCGAACCAATACATTTCCCACAAGGGAGCCAAGTGCCTGTCGGTTCTCTTTGGCCAAGCTGTGTGTACAACCCCAGTACTTCTTTCCAGACTTACGGTATGTACTACTGGCCCTACATAACACACTCAATCCTGGACAAAAAGTTTGACAAGTGTCAACCCGCTGCAGTGGCCAGGCTGTGTGTACAACCCCAGTACTCCTTTCCAGACTTCGGGTATGTACTACTGGCACTTTACCTTCAAATCTACCCTCCTCCTTTTTAAGCACGGACTTGGGACCGGCGAGGGTGGAGTTACCAACGGTGTGGTAAGCCAGGCTGTGTGTGTACAACCCCAGTACTTTCTAGGCTTAGGTTATGTAGCACACTGAATCCTGGACAAAAAATAAAATAATGGGATGACAAGTATCAACCCACTGCAGTGGCTAGCCTTCTGACCTCGAAACACTACGTTTCCTGCAAGGGAGCGAAGTGCCGGTCGGTTCTCTTTGGCCAGGCTCTGTGTACAACCCCAGTACTGCTTTCCAGACTTAGGGTATGTACTGGCCCTTACCCGCCAAATCCCTCCTTTATCGGCCACGGTGACGTTACCAACAGCACGGTATAGTGGAAATTAAAAATCTGTGTTCCCTCGTGTCTGTTTTGTAACTGTAGGGTCCTCCAGACAATTCACCATACTCTGGGCGAACGGGTGCTGCTGTCTATCCTCCGTAAAGGGGTATACCCTCTTCCCATACTTTACAGTAGAGACTACGCACACCAGACGGGACAGCAGAGAAAAGATGTAAACACTACTCTCATGTAATGTAGTCCTAAAGTGGACTGTCTACAATCTTTTTAGCCCTTTGCACAGATAACTGCCTAAAGCTCATTGAACAATGATTATTGACCCTCCTCCTTTCTCAGCACAAACTTGGGACCAGCCACGGTGGAGTTACCAACATGGTATAGTGACAAAGGTCACTATACGTTTCCCGCAAGGTTGGTTCTCTTTGGGTGACCGGATCTCCTGAACCATCTGGTGTCACGGACACCATACTTGGTAAAAACATGGAATAGGTTAAGGTGCCCCGCTCTACCAAGTTTCAAGTTCCTAAGACTTATGGTTCCGGAGATATTGACCGGTAAAAATCCTAAATTCATGCTGACAAGGTGGCACCAGTGCTCGGCTAGCCTTCTGACCTCGTACCAATACATTTCCCACAAGGGAGGCAAGTTCCTGTCGGTTCTCTTTGGCCAAGCTGTGTGTACAACCCCAGTACTCCTTTCCAGACTTACGGTATGTACTACTGGCCCTACATAACACACTCAATCCTGGACAAAAAGTTTGACAAGTGTCAACCCGCTGCAGTGGCCAGGCTGTGTGTACAACCCCAGTACTCCTTTCCAGACTTCGGGTATGTACTACTGGCCATTTACCTTCAAATCTACCCTCCTCCTTTTTAAGCACGGACTTGGGACCGGCGAGGGTGGAGTTACCAACGGTGTGGTAAGCCAGGCTGTGTGTGTACAACCCCAGTACTTTCTAGGCTTAGGTTATGTAGCACACTCAATCCTGGACAAAAAAAATAAAGGGATGACAAGTGTCAACCCGCTGCAATGGCCAGGCAGTGTGTACAACCCCAGTACACCTTTCCAGACTTAGGGTAAGTACTACTGGCCCTCTCCCTTCAAATCTACCCTCCTCCTTTCTCAGCACGGACTTGGGACCGGCGAGGGTGGAGTTACCAACGGTGTGGTAAGCCAGGCTGTGTGTGTACAACCCCAGTACTTTCTAGACTTAGGTTATGTAGCACACTGAATCCTGGACAAAAAATAAAATAATGGGATGACAAGTATCAACCCACTGCAGTGGCTAGCCTTCTGACCTCGAACCACTACGTTTCCTACAAGGGAGCGAAGTGCCGGTCGGTTCTCTTTGGCCAGGCTCTGCGTACAACCCCAGTACTGCTTTCCACACTTAGGGTATGTACTGGCCCTTACCCGCCAAATCCCTCCTTTATCGGCCACGGTGACGTTACCAACAGCACGGTATAGTGGAAACTAAAAATCTGTGGTCCCTCGTGTCTGTTTTGTAACTGTAGGGTCCTCCAGACAATTCACCATACTCTGGGCGAACGGGTGCTGCTGTCTATCCTCCGTAAAGGGGTATACCCTCTTCCCACACTTTACAGTAGAGACTACGCACACCAGACGGGACAGCAGAGAAAAGATGTAAACACTACTCTCATGTAATGTAGTCCTAAAGTGGACTGTCTACAATCTTTTTAGCCCTTTGCACAGATAACTGCCTAAAGCTCATTGAACAATGATTATTGACCCTCCTCCTTTCTCAGCACAAACTTGGGACCAGCCACGGTGGAGTTACCAACATGGTATAGTGACAAAGGTCACTATACGTTTCCCGCAAGGTTGGTTCTCTTTGGGTGACCGGATCTCCTGAACCATCTGGTGTCACGGACACCATACTTGGTAAAAACATGGAATAGGTTAAGGTGCCCCGCTCTACCAAGTTTCAAGTTCCTAAGACTTATGGTTCCGGAGATATTGACCGGTAAAAATCCTAAATTCATGCTGACAAGGTGGCACCAGTGCTCGGCTAGCCTTCTGACCTCGTACCAATACATTTCCCACAAGGGAGCCAAGTTCCTGTCGGTTCTCTTTGGCCAAGCTGTGTGTACAACCCCAGTACTCCTTTCCAGACTTACGGTATGTACTACTGGCCCTACATAACACACTCAATCCTGGACAAAAAGTTTGACAAGTGTCAACCCGCTGCAGTGGCCAGGCTGTGTGTACAACCCCAGTACTCCTTTCCAGACTTCGGGTATGTACTACTGGCCCTTTACCTTCAAATCTACCCTCCTCCTTTTTAAGCACGGACTTGGGACCGGCGAGGGTGGAGTTACCAACGGTGTGGTAAGCCAGGCTGTGTGTGTACAACCCCAGTACTTTCTAGGCTTAGGTTATGTAGCACACTCAATCCTGGACAAAAAAAATAAAGGGATGACAAGTGTCAACCCGCTGCAATGGCCAGGCAGTGTGTACAACCCCAGTACACCTTTCCAGATTTAGGGTATGTACTACTGGCCCTCTCCCTTCAAATCTACCCTCCTCCTTTCTCAGCACGGACTTGGGACCGGCGAGGGTGGAGTTACCAACGGTGTGGTAAGCCAGGCTGTGTGTGTACAACCCCAGTACTTTCTAGGCTTAGGTTATGTAGCACACTCAATCCTGGACAAAAAAAATAAAGGGATGACAAGTGTCAACCCGCTGCAGTGGCCAGGCTGTGTGTACAACCCCAGTACACCTTTCCAGACTTAGGGTAAGTACTACTGGCCCTCTCCCTTCAAATCTACCCTCCTCCTTTCTCAGCACGGACTTGGGACCGGCGAGGGTGGAGTTACCAACGGTGTGGTAAGCCAGGCTGTGTGTGTACAACCCCAGTACTTTCTAGACTTAGGTTATGTAGCACACTGAATCCTGGACAAAAAATAAAATAATGGGATGACAAGTATCAACCCACTGCAGTGGCTAGCCTTCTGACCTCGAACCACTACGTTTCCTACAAGGGAGCGAAGTGCCGGTCGGTTCTCTTTGGCCAGGCTCTGCGTACAACCCCAGTACTGCTTTCCACACTTAGGGTATGTACTGGCCCTTACCCGCCAAATCCCTCCTTTATCGGCCACGGTGACGTTACCAACAGCACGGTATAGTGGAAACTAAAAATCTGTGGTCCCTCGTGTCTGTTTTGTAACTGTAGGGTCCTCCAGACAATTCACCATACTCTGGGCGAACGGGTGCTGCTGTCTATCCTCCGTAAAGGGGTATACCCTCTTCCCACACTTTACAGTAGAGACTACGCACACCAGACGGGACAGCAGAGAAAAGATGTAAACACTACTCTCATGTAATGTAGTCCTAAAGTGGACTGTCTACAATCTTTTTAGCCCTTTGCACAGATAACTGCCTAAAGCTCATTGAACAATGATTATTGACCCTCCTCCTTTCTCAGCACAAACTTGGGACCAGCCACGGTGGAGTTACCAACATGGTATAGTGACAAAGGTCACTATACGTTTCCCGCAAGGTTGGTTCTCTTTGGGTGACCGGATCTCCTGAACCATCTGGTGTCACGGACACCATACTTGGTAAAAACATGGAATAGGTTAAGGTGCCCCGCTCTACCAAGTTTCAAGTTCCTAAGACTTATGGTTCCGGAGATATTGACCGGTAAAAATCCTAAATTCATGCTGACAAGGTGGCACCAGTGCTCGGCTAGCCTTCTGACCTCGTACCAATACATTTCCCACAAGGGAGCCAAGTTCCTGTCGGTTCTCTTTGGCCAAGCTGTGTGTACAACCCCAGTACTCCTTTCCAGACTTACGGTATGTACTACTGGCCCTACATAACACACTCAATCCTGGACAAAAAGTTTGACAAGTGTCAACCCGCTGCAGTGGCCAGGCTGTGTGTACAACCCCAGTACTCCTTTCCAGACTTCGGGTATGTACTACTGGCCCTTTACCTTCAAATCTACCCTCCTCCTTTTTAAGCACGGACTTGGGACCGGCGAGGGTGGAGTTACCAACGGTGTGGTAAGCCAGGCTGTGTGTGTACAACCCCAGTACTTTCTAGGCTTAGGTTATGTAGCACACTCAATCCTGGACAAAAAAAATAAAGGGATGACAAGTGTCAACCCGCTGCAATGGCCAGGCAGTGTGTACAACCCCAGTACACCTTTCCAGATTTAGGGTATGTACTACTGGCCCTCTCCCTTCAAATCTACCCTCCTCCTTTCTCAGCACGGACTTGGGACCGGCGAGGGTGGAGTTACCAACGGTGTGGTAAGCCAGGCTGTGTGTGTACAACCCCAGTACTTTCTAGGCTTAGGTTATGTAGCACACTCAATCCTGGACAAAAAAAATAAAGGGATGACAAGTGTCAACCCGCTGCAGTGGCCAGGCTGTGTGTACAACCCCAGTACTCCTTTCTAGGCTTAGGGTATGTACTACTGGCACTTTCCCTTCAAATCTACCCTCCTCCTTTTTAAGCACGGACTTGGGACCGGCGAGGGTGGAGTTACCAACGGTGTGGTAAGCCAGGCTGTGTGTGTACAACCCCAGTACTTTCTAGGCTTAGGTTATGTAGCACACTGAATCCTGGACAAAAAATAAAATAATGGGATGACAAGTATCAACCCACTGCAGTGGCTAGCCTTCTGACCTCGAAACACTACGTTTCCTGCAAGGGAGCGAAGTGCCGGTCGGTTCTCTTTGGCCAGGCTCTGTGTACAACCCCAGTACTGCTTTCCAGACTTAGGGTATGTACTGGCCCTTACCCGCCAAATCCCTCCTTTATCGGCCACGGTGACGTTACCAACAGCACGGTATAGTGGAAACTAAAAATCTGTGTTCCCTCGTGTCTGTTTTGTAACTGTAGGGTCCTCCAGACAATTCACCATACTCTGGGCGAACGGGTGCTGCTGTCTATCCTCCGTAAAGGGGTATACCCTCTTCCCACACTTTACAGTAGAGACTACGCACACCAGACGGGACAGCAGAGAAAAGATGTAAACACTACTCTCATGTAATGTAGTCCTAAAGTGGACTGTCTACAATCTTTTTAGCCCTTTGCACAGATAACTGCCTAAAGCTCATTGAACAATGATTATTGACCCTCCTCCTTTCTCAGCACAAACTTGGGACCAGCCACGGTGGAGTTACCAACATGGTATAGTGACAAAGGTCACTATACGTTTCCCGCAAGGTTGGTTCTCTTTGGGTGACCGGATCTCCTGAACGATCTGGTGTCACAGACACCATACTTGGAAAATACATGGAATAGGTTAAGGTGCCCCACTCTACCAAGTTTCAAGTTCCTAAGACTTATGGTTCCGGAGATATTGACCGGTAAAAATCCTAAATTCATGCTGACAAGGTGGCACCAGAGCTCGGCTAGCCTTCTGACCTCGAACCAATACATTTCCCACAAGGGAGCCAAGTGGCTGTCGGTTCTCTTTGGCCAAGCTGTGTGTACAACCCCAGTACTTCTTTCCAGACTTACGGTATGTACTACTGGCCCTACATAACACACTCAATCCTGGACAAAAAGTTTGACAAGTGTCAACCCGCTGCAGTGGCCAGGCTGTGTGTACAACCCCAGTACTCCTTTCCAGACTTCGGGTATGTACTACTGGCACTTTACCTTCAAATCTACCCTCCTTCTTTTTAAGCACGGACTTGGGACCACCCATGGTGGAGTTACCAACGGTGTGGTCAGCCAGGCTGTGTGTACAACCCCAGTACTTTCTAGACTTAGGTTATGTAGCACACTCAATCCTGGACAAAAAAAATAAAGGGATGACAAGTGTCAACCCGCTGCAGTGGCCAGGCTGTGTGTACAACCCCAGTACTCCTTTCCAGGCTTAGGGTATGTACTACTGGCACTTTCCCTTCAAATCTACCCTCCTCCTTTCTCAGCACGGACTTGGGACCGGCCACGGTGGAGTTACCAACGGTGTGGTAAGCCAGGCTGTGTGTGTACAACCCCAGTACTTTCTAGGCTTAGGTTATGTAGCACACTGAATCCTGGACAAAAAATAAAATAATGGGATGACAAGTATCAACCCACTGCAGTGGCTAGCCTTCTGACCTCGAAACACTACGTTTCCTGCAAGGGAGCGAAGTGCCGGTCGGTTCTCTTTGGCCAGGCTCTGTGTACAACCCCAGTACTGCTTTCCAGACTTAGGGTATGTACTGGCCCTTACCCGCCAAATCCCTCCTTTATCGGCCACGGTGACGTTACCAACAGCACGGTATAGTGGAAACTAAAAATCTGTGTTCCCTCGTGTCTGTTTTGTAACTGTAGGGTCCTCCAGACAATTCACCATACTCTGGGCGAACGAGTGCTGCTGTCTATCCTCCGTAAAGGGGTATACCCTCTTCCCACACTTTACAGTAGAGACTACGCACACCAGACGGGACAGCAGAGAAAAGATGTAAACACTACTCTCATGTAATGTAGTCCTAAAGTGGACTGTCTACAATCTTTTTAGCCCTTTGCACAGATAACTGCCTAAAGCTCATTGAACAATGATTATTGACCCTCCTCCTTTCTCAGCACAAACTTGGGACCAGCCACGGTGGAGTTACCAACATGGTATAGTGACAAAGGTCACTATACGTTTCCCGCAAGGTTGGTTCTCTTTGGGTGACCGGATCTCCTGAACGATCTGGTGTCACAGACACCATACTTGGTAAATACATGGAATAGGTTAAGGTGCCCCACTCTACCAAGTTTCAAGTTCCTAAGACTTATGGTTCCGGAGATATTGACCGGTAAAAATCCTAAATTCATGCTGACAAGGTGGCACCAGAGCTCGGCTAGCCTTCTGACCTCGAACCAATACATTTCCCACAAGGGAGCCAAGTGCCTGTCGGTTCTCTTTGGCCAAGCTGTGTGTACAACCCCAGTACTTCTTTCCAGACTTACGGTATGTACTACTGGCCCTACATAACACACTCAATCCTGGACAAAAAGTTTGACAAGTGTCAACCCGCTGCAGTGGCCAGGCTGTGTGTACAACCCCAGTACTCCTTTCCAGGCTTAGGGTATGTACTACTGGCACTTTACCTTCAAATCTACCCTCCTCCTTTTTAAGCACGGACTTGGGACCAGCGAGGGTGGAGTTACCAACGGTGTGGTAAGCCAGGCTGTGTGTGTACAACCCCAGTACTTTCTAGGCTTAGGTTATGTAGCACACTGAATCCTGGACAAAAAATAAAATAATGGGATGACAAGTATCAACCCACTGCAGTGGCTAGCCTTCTGACCTCGAAACACTACGTTTCCTGCAAGGGAGCGAAGTGTCGGTCGGTTCTCTTTGGCCAGGCTCTGTGTACAACCCCAGTACTGCTTTCCAGACTTAGGGTATGTACTGGCCCTTACCCGCCAAATCCCTCCTTTATCGGCCACGGTGACGTTACCAACAGCACGGTATAGTGGAAACTAAAAATCTGTGTTCCCTCGTGTCTGTTTTGTAACTGTAGGGTCCTCCAGACAATTCACCATACTCTGGGCGAACGGGTGCTGCTGTCTATCCTCCGTAAAGGGGTATACCCTCTTCCCACACTTTACAGTAGAGACTACGCACACCAGACGGGACAGCAGAGAAAAGATGGAAACACTACTCTCGTAATGTAGTCCTAAAGTGGACTGTCTACAATCTTTTTAGCCCTTTGCATAGATAACTGCCTAAAGCTCATTGAACAATGGTTATTGACCCTCCTCCTTTCTCAGCACAAACTTGGGACCAGCCACGGTGGAGTTACCAACATGGTATAGTGACAAAGGTCACTATACGTTTCCCGCAAGGTTGGTTCTCTTTGGGTGACCGGATCTCCTGAACCATTTGGTGTCACGGACAGCATACTTGGTAAATACATGGAATAGGTTAAGGTGCCCCGCTCTACCAAGTTTCAAGTTCCTAAGACTTATGGTTCCGGAGATATTGACCGGTAAAAACCCTAAATTCATGCTGACAAGGTGGCACCAGAGCTCGGCTAGCCTTCTGACCTCGAACCAATACATTTCCCACAAGGGAGCCAAGTGCCTGTCGGTTCTCTTTGGCCAAGCTGTGTGTACAACCCCAGTACTCCTTTCCAGACTTACGGTATGTACTACTGGCCCTACATAACACACTCAATCCTGGACAAAAAGTTTGACAAGTGTCAACCCGCTGCAGTGGCCAGGCTGTGTGTACAACCCCAGTACTCCTTTCCAGACTTCGGGTATGTACTACTGGCACTTTACCTTCAAATCGACCCTCCTCCTTTTTAAGCACGGACTTGGGACCGGCGAGGGTGGAGTTACCAACGGTGTGGTAAGCCAGGCTGTGTGTGTACAACCCCAGTACTTTCTAGGCTTAGGTTATGTAGCACACTGAATCCTGGACAAAAAATAAAATAATGGGATGACAAGTATCAACCCACTGCAGTGGCTAGCCTTCTGACCTCGAAACACTACGTTTCCTGCAAGGGAGCGAAGTGCCGGTCGGTTCTCTTTGGCCAGGCTCTGTGTACAACCCCAGTACTGCTTTCCAGACTTAGGGTATGTACTGGCCCTTACCCGCCAAATCCCTCCTTTATCGGCCACGGTGACGTTACCAACAGCACGGTATAGTGGAAACTAAAAATCTGTGTTCCCTCGTGTCTGTTTTGTAACTGTAGGGTCCTCCAGACAATTCACCATACTCTGGGCGAACGGGTGCTGCTGTCTATCCTCCGTAAAGGGGTATACCCTCTTCCCATACTTTACAGTAGAGACTACGCACACCAGACGGGACAGCAGAGAAAAGATGTAAACACTACTCTCATGTAATGTAGTCCTAAAGTGGACTGTCTACAATCTTTTTAGCCCTTTGCACAGATAACTGCCTAAAGCTCATTGAACAATGATTATTGACCCTCCTCCTTTCTCAGCACAAACTTGGGACCAGCCACGGTGGAGTTACCAACATGGTATAGTGACAAAGGTCACTATACGTTTCCCGCAAGGTTGGTTCTCTTTGGGTGACCGGATCTCCTGAACCATCTGGTGTCACGGACACCATACTTGGTAAAAACATGGAATAGGTTAAGGTGCCCCGCTCTACCAAGTTTCAAGTTCCTAAGACTTATGGTTCCGGAGATATTGACCGGTAAAAATCCTAAATTCATGCTGACAAGGTGGCACCAGAGCTCGGCTAGCCTTCTGACCTCGAACCAATACATTTCCCACAAGGGAGCCAAGTGCCTGTCGGTTCTCTTTGGCCAAGCTGTGTGTACAACCCCAGTACTCCTTTCCAGACTTACGGTATGTACTACTGGCCCTACATAACACACTCAATCCTGGACAAAAAGTTTGACAAGTGTCAACCCGCTGCAGTGGCCAGGCTGTGTGTACAACCCCAGTACTCCTTTCCAGACTTCGGGTATGTACTACTGGCCCTTTACCTTCAAATCTACCCTCCTCCTTTTTAAGCACGGACTTGGGACCGGCGAGGGTGGAGTTACCAACGGTGTGGTAAGCCAGGCTGTGTGTGTACAACCCCAGTACTTTCTAGGCTTAGGTTATGTAGCACACTCAATCCTGGACAAAAAAAATAAAGGGATGACAAGTGTCAACCCGCTGCAATGGCCAGGCAGTGTGTACAACCCCAGTACACCTTTCCAGACTTAGGGTATGTACTACTGGCCCTCTCCCTTTCAAATCTACCCTCCTCCTTTCTCAACACGGACTTGGGACCACCCATGGTGGAGTTACCAATGGTGTGGTCAGCCAGGCTGTGTGTACAACCCCAGTACTTTCTAGACTTAGGTTATGTAGCACACTCAATCCTGGACAAAAAAAATAAAGGGATGACAAGTGTCAACCCGCTGCAGTGGCCAGGCTGTGTGTACAACCCCAGTACTCCTTTCCAGGCTTAGGGTATGTACTACTGGCACTTTCCCTTCAAATCTACCCTCCTCCTTTCTCAGCATGGACTTGGGACCGGCCACGGTGGAGTTACCAACGGTGTGGTAAGCCAGGCTGTGTGTGTACAACCCCAGTACTTTCTAGACTTAGGTTATGTAGCACACTGAATCCTGGACAAAAAATAAAATAATGGGATGACAAGTATCAACCCACTGCAGTGGCTAGCCTTCTGACCTCGAACCACTATGTTTCCTGCAAGGGAGCGAAGTGCCGGTCGGTTCTCTTTGGCCAGGCTCTGTGTAAAACCCCAGTACTGTTGTCCAGACTTAGGGTATGTACTGGCCCTTACCCGCCAAATCCCTCCTTTATCGGCCACGGTGACGTTACCAACAGCACGGTATAGTTGAAACTAAAAATCTGTGTTCCCTCGTGTCTGTTTTGTAACTGTAGGGTCCTCCAGACAATTCACCATACTCTGGGCGAACGGGTGCTGCTGTCTATCCTCCGTAAAGGGGTATACCCTCTTCCCACACTTTACAGTAGAGACTACGCACACCAGACGGGACAGCAGAGAAAAGATGTAAACACTACTCTCGTAATGTAGTCCTAAAGTGGACTGTCTACAATCTTTTTAGCCCTTTGCATAGATAACTGCCTAAAGCTCATTGAACAATGGTTATTGACCCTCCTCCTTTCTCAGCACAAACTTGGGACCAGCCACGGTGGAGTTACCAACATGGTATAGTGACAAAGGTCACTATACGTTTCCCGCAAGGTTGGTTCTCTTTGGGTGACCGGATCTCCTGAACCATTTGGTGTCACGGACAGCATACTTGGTAAATACATGGAATAGGTTAAGGTACCCCGCTCTACCAAGTTTCAAGTTCCTAAGAGTTATGGTTCCGGAGATATTGACCGGTAAAAATCCTAAATTCATGCTGACAAGGTGGCACCAGAGCTCGGCTAGCCTTCTGACCTCGTACCAATACATTTCCCACAAGGGAGCCAAGTTCCTGTCGGTTCTCTTTGGCCAAGCTGTGTGTACAACCCCAGTACTCCTTTCCAGACTTACGGTATGTACTACTGGCCCTACATAACACACTCAATCCTGGACAAAAAGTTTGACAAGTGTCAACCCGCTGCAGTGGCCAGGCTGTGTGTACAACCCCAGTACTCCTTTCCAGACTTCGGGTATGTACTACTGGCCCTTTACCTTCAAATCTACCCTCCTCCTTTTTAAGCACGGACTTGGGACCGGCGAGGGTGGAGTTACCAACGGTGTGGTAAGCCAGGCTGTGTGTGTACAACCCCAGTACTTTCTAGGCTTAGGTTATGTAGCACACTCAATCCTGGACAAAAAAAATAAAGGGATGACAAGTGTCAACCCGCTGCAATGGCCAGGCAGTGTGTACAACCCCAGTACACCTTTCCAGACTTAGGGTATGTACTACTGGCCCTCTCCCTTCAAATCTACCCTCCTCCTTTCTCAGCACGGACTTGGGACCGGCGAGGGTGGAGTTACCAACGGTGTGGTAAGCCAGGCTGTGTGTGTACAACCCCAGTACTTTCTAGGCTTAGGTTATGTAGCACACTCAATCCTGGACAAAAAAAATAAAGGGATGACAAGTGTCAACCCGCTGCAGTGGCCAGGCTGTGTGTACAACCCCAGTACTCCTTTCTAGGCTTAGGGTATGTACTACTGGCACTTTCCCTTCAAATCTACCCTCCTCCTTTCTCAGCACGGACTTGGGACCGGCCACGGTGGACTTATGAACGGTGTGGTAAGCCAGGCTGTGTGTGTACAACCCCAGTACTTTCTAGACTTAGGTTATGTAGCACACTGAATCCTGGACAAAAAATAAAATAATGGGATGACAAGTATCAACCCACTGCAGTGGCTAGCCTTCTGACCTCGAACCACTACGTTTCCTACAAGGGAGCGAAGTGCCGGTCGGTTCTCTTTGGCCAGGCTCTGCGTACAACCCCAGTACTGCTTTCCAGACTTAGGGTATGTACTGGCCCTTACCCGCCAAATCCCTCCTTTATCGGCCACGGTGACGTTACCAACAGCACGGTATAGTGGAAACTAAAAATCTGTGTTCCCTCGTGTCTGTTTTGTAACTGTAGGGTCCTCCAGACAATTCATCATACTCTGGGCGAACGGGTGCTGCTGTCTATCCTCCGTAAAGGGGTATACCCTCTTCCCACACTTTACAGTAGAGACTACGCACACCAGACGGGACAGCAGAGAAAAGATGTAAACACTACTCTCGTAATGTAGTCCTAAAGTGGACTGTCTACAATCTTTTTAGCCCTTTGCATAGATAACTGCCTAAAGCTCATTGAACAATGGTTATTGACCCTCCTCCTTTCTCAGCACAAACTTGTGACCAGCCACGGTGGAGTTACCAACATGGTATAGTGACAAAGGTCACTATATGTTTCCTGCAAGGTTGGTTCTCTTTGGGTGACCGGTTCTCCTGAACCATTTGGTGTCACGGACAGCATACTTGGTAAATACATGGAATAGGTTAAGGTGCCCCGCTCTACCAAGTTTCAAGTTCCTAAGACTTATGGTTCCGGAGATATTGACCGGTAAAAATCCTAAATTCATGCTGACAAGGTGGCACCAGAGCTCGGCTAGCCTTCTGACCTCGAACCAATACATTTCCCACAAGGGAGCCAAGTGCCTGTCGGTTCTCTTTGGCCAAGCTGTGTGTACAACCCCAGTACTCCTTTCCAGACTTACGGTATGTACTACTGGCCCTACATAACACACTCAATCCTGGACAAAAAGTTTGACAAGTGTCAACCCGCTGCAGTGGCCAGGCTGTGTGTACAACCCCAGTACTCCTTTCCAGACTTCGGGTATGTACTACTGGCCCTTTACCTTCAAATCTACCCTCCTCCTTTTTAAGCACGGACTTGGGACCGGCGAGGGTGGAGTTACCAACGGTGTGGTAAGCCAGGCTGTGTGTGTACAACCCCAGTACTTTCTAGGCTTAGGTTATGTAGCACACTCAATCCTGGACAAAAAAAATAAAGGGATGACAAGTGTCAACCCGCTGCAATGGCCAGGCAGTGTGTACAACCCCAGTACACCTTTCCAGACTTAGGGTATGTACTACTGGCCCTCTCCCTTTCAAATCTACCCTCCTCCTTTCTCAACACGGACTTGGGACCACCCATGGTGGAGTTACCAATGGTGTGGTCAGCCAGGCTGTGTGTACAACCCCAGTACTTTCTAGACTTAGGTTATGTAGCACACTCAATCCTGGACAAAAAAAATAAAGGGATGACAAGTGTCAACCCGCTGCAGTGGCCAGGCTGTGTGTACAACCCCAGTACTCCTTTCCAGGCTTAGGGTATGTACTACTGGCACTTTCCCTTCAAATCTACCCTCCTCCTTTCTCAGCATGGACTTGGGACCGGCCACGGTGGAGTTACCAACGGTGTGGTAAGCCAGGCTGTGTGTGTACAACCCCAGTACTTTCTAGACTTAGGTTATGTAGCACACTGAATCCTGGACAAAAAATAAAATAATGGGATGACAAGTATCAACCCACTGCAGTGGCTAGCCTTCTGACCTCGAACCACTATGTTTCCTGCAAGGGAGCGAAGTGCCGGTCGGTTCTCTTTGGCCAGGCTCTGTGTAAAACCCCAGTACTGCTGTCCAGACTTAGGGTATGTACTGGCCCTTACCCGCCAAATCCCTCCTTTATCGGCCACGGTGACGTTACCAACAGCACGGTATAGTTGAAACTAAAAATCTGTGTTCCCTCGTGTCTGTTTTGTAACTGTAGGGTCCTCCAGACAATTCACCATACTCTGGGCGAACGGGTGCTGCTGTCTATCCTCCGTAAAGGGGTATACCCTCTTCCCACACTTTACAGTAGAGACTACGCACACCAGACGGGACAGCAGAGAAAAGATGTAAACACTACTCTCGTAATGTAGTCCTAAAGTGGACTGTCTACAATCTTTTTAGCCCTTTGCATAGATAACTGCCTAAAGCTCATTGAACAATGGTTATTGACCCTCCTCCTTTCTCAGCACAAACTTGGGACCAGCCACGGTGGAGTTACCAACATGGTATAGTGACAAAGGTCACTATACGTTTCCCGCAAGGTTGGTTCTCTTTGGGTGACCGGATCTCCTGAACCATTTGGTGTCACGGACAGCATACTTGGTAAATACATGGAATAGGTTAAGGTACCCCGCTCTACCAAGTTTCAAGTTCCTAAGAGTTATGGTTCCGGAGATATTGACCGGTAAAAATCCTAAATTCATGCTGACAAGGTGGCACCAGAGCTCGGCTAGCCTTCTGACCTCGTACCAATACATTTCCCACAAGGGAGCCAAGTTCCTGTCGGTTCTCTTTGGCCAAGCTGTGTGTACAACCCCAGTACTCCTTTCCAGACTTACGGTATGTACTACTGGCCCTACATAACACACTCAATCCTGGACAAAAAGTTTGACAAGTGTCAACCCGCTGCAGTGGCCAGGCTGTGTGTACAACCCCAGTACTCCTTTCCAGACTTCGGGTATGTACTACTGGCCCTTTACCTTCAAATCTACCCTCCTCCTTTTTAAGCACGGACTTGGGACCGGCGAGGGTGGAGTTACCAACGGTGTGGTAAGCCAGGCTGTGTGTGTACAACCCCAGTACTTTCTAGGCTTAGGTTATGTAGCACACTCAATCCTGGACAAAAAAAATAAAGGGATGACAAGTGTCAACCCGCTGCAATGGCCAGGCAGTGTGTACAACCCCAGTACACCTTTCCAGACTTAGGGTATGTACTACTGGCCCTCTCCCTTCAAATCTACCCTCCTCCTTTCTCAGCACGGACTTGGGACCGGCGAGGGTGGAGTTACCAACGGTGTGGTAAGCCAGGCTGTGTGTGTACAACCCCAGTACTTTCTAGGCTTAGGTTATGTAGCACACTCAATCCTGGACAAAAAAAATAAAGGGATGACAAGTGTCAACCCGCTGCAGTGGCCAGGCTGTGTGTACAACCCCAGTACTCCTTTCTAGGCTTAGGGTATGTACTACTGGCACTTTCCCTTCAAATCTACCCTCCTCCTTTCTCAGCACGGACTTGGGACCGGCCACGGTGGACTTATGAACGGTGTGGTAAGCCAGGCTGTGTGTGTACAACCCCAGTACTTTCTAGACTTAGGTTATGTAGCACACTGAATCCTGGACAAAAAATAAAATAATGGGATGACAAGTATCAACCCACTGCAGTGGCTAGCCTTCTGACCTCGAACCACTACGTTTCCTACAAGGGAGCGAAGTGCCGGTCGGTTCTCTTTGGCCAGGCTCTGCGTACAACCCCAGTACTGCTTTCCAGACTTAGGGTATGTACTGGCCCTTACCCGCCAAATCCCTCCTTTATCGGCCACGGTGACGTTACCAACAGCACGGTATAGTGGAAACTAAAAATCTGTGTTCCCTCGTGTCTGTTTTGTAACTGTAGGGTCCTCCAGACAATTCATCATACTCTGGGCGAACGGGTGCTGCTGTCTATCCTCCGTAAAGGGGTATACCCTCTTCCCACACTTTACAGTAGAGACTACGCACACCAGACGGGACAGCAGAGAAAAGATGTAAACACTACTCTCGTAATGTAGTCCTAAAGTGGACTGTCTACAATCTTTTTAGCCCTTTGCATAGATAACTGCCTAAAGCTCATTGAACAATGGTTATTGACCCTCCTCCTTTCTCAGCACAAACTTGTGACCAGCCACGGTGGAGTTACCAACATGGTATAGTGACAAAGGTCACTATATGTTTCCTGCAAGGTTGGTTCTCTTTGGGTGACCGGTTCTCCTGAACCATTTGGTGTCACGGACAGCATACTTGGTAAATACATGGAATAGGTTAAGGTGCCCCGCTCTACCAAGTTTCAAGTTCCTAAGACTTATGGTTCCGGAGATATTGACCGGTAAAAATCCTAAATTCATGCTGACAAGGTGGCACCAGAGCTCGGCTAGCCTTCTGACCTCGAACCAATACATTTCCCACAAGGGAGCCAAGTGCCTGTCGGTTCTCTTTGGCCAAGCTGTGTGTACAACCCCAGTACTCCTTTCCAGACTTACGGTATGTACTACTGGCCCTACATAACACACTCAATCCTGGACAAAAAGTTTGACAAGTGTCAACCCGCTGCAGTGGCCAGACTGTGTGTACAACCCCAGTACTCCTTTCCAGACTTCGGGTATGTACTACTGGCCCTTTACCTTCAAATCTACCCTCCTCCTTTTTAAGCACGGACTTGGGACCGGCGAGGGTGGAGTTACCAACGGTGTGGTAAGCCAGGCTGTGTGTGTACAACCCCAGTACTTTCTAGGCTTAGGTTATGTAGCACACTCAATCCTGGACAAAAAAAATAAAGGGATGACAAGTGTCAACCCGCTGCAATGGCCAGGCAGTGTGTACAACCCCAGTACACCTTTCCAGACTTAGGGTATGTACTACTGGCCCTCTCCCTTCAAATCTACCCTCCTCCTTTCTCAGCACGGACTTGGGACCACCCATGGTGGAGTTACCAACGGTGTGGTCAGCCAGGCTATGTGTACAACCCCAGTACTTTCTAGACTTAGGTTATGTAGCACACTCAATCCTGGACAAAAAAAATAAAGGGATGACAAGTGTCAACCCGCTGCAGTGGCCAGGCTGTGTGTACAACCCCAGTACTCCTTTCCAGGCTTAGGGTATGTACTACTGGCACTTTCCCTTCAAATCTACCCTCCTCCTTTCTCAGCACGGACTTGGGACCGGCCACGGTGGACTTACCAACGGTGTGGTAAGCCAGGCTGTGTGTGTACAACCCCAGTACTTTCTAGACTTAGGTTATGTAGCACACTGAATCCTGGACAAAAAATAAAATAATGGGATGAAAAGTATCAACCCACTGCAGTGGCTAGCCTTCTGACCTCGAACCACTACGTTTCCTGCAAGGGAGCGAAGTGCCGGTCGGTTCTCTTTGGCCAGGCTCTGTGTACAACCCCAGTACTGCTTTCCAGACTTAGGGTATGTACTGGCCCTTACCCGCCAAATCCCTCCTTTATTGGCCACGGTGACGTTACCAACAGCACGGTATAGTGGAAACTAAAAATCTGTGTTCCCTCGTGTCTGTTTTGTAACTGTAGGGTCCTCCAGACAATTCATCATACTCTGGGCGAACGGGTGCTGCTGTCTATCCTCCGTAAAGGGGTATACCCTCTTCCCACACTTTACAGTAGAGACTACGCACACCAGACGGGACAGCAGAGAAAAGATGTAAACACTACTCTCGTAATGTAGTCCTAAAGTGGACTGTCTACAATCTTTTTAGCCCTTTGCATAGATAACTGCCTAAAGCTCATTGAACAATGGTTATTGACCCTCCTCCTTTCTCAGCACAAACTTGTGACCAGCCACGGTGGAGTTACCAACATGGTATAGTGACAAAGGTCACTATATGTTTCCCGCAAGGTTGGTTCTCTTTGGGTGACCGGTTCTCCTGAACCATTTGGTGTCACGGACAGCATACTTGGTAAATACATGGAATAGGTTAAGGTGCCCCGCTCTACCAAGTTTCAAGTTCCTAAGACTTATGGTTCCGGAGATATTGACCGGTAAAAATCCTAAATTCATGCTGACAAGGTGGCACCAGAGCTCGGCTAGCCTTCTGACCTCGAACCAATACATTTCCCACAAGGGAGCCAAGTGCCTGTCGGTTCTCTTTGGCCAAGCTGTGTGTACAACCCCAGTACTCCTTTCCAGACTTACGGTATGTACTACTGGCCCTACATAACACACTCAATCCTGGACAAAAAGTTTGACAAGTGTCAACCCGCTGCAGTGGCCAGGCTGTGTGTACAACCCCAGTACTCCTTTCCAGACTTCGGGTATGTACTACTGGCACTTTACCTTCAAATCTACCCTCCTCCTTTTTAAGCACGGACTTGGGACCGGCGAGGGTGGAGTTATCAACGGTGTGGTAAGCCAGGCTGTGTGTGTACAACCCCAGTACTTTCTAGGCTTAGGTTATGTAGCACACTCAATCCTGGACAAAAAAAATAAAGGGATGACAAGTGTCAACCCGCTGCAATGGCCAGGCAGTGTGTACAACCCCAGTACACCTTTCCAGACTTAGGGTATGTACTACTGGCCCTCTCCCTTCAACTCTACCCTCCTCCTTTCTCAGCACGGACTTGGGACCACCCATGGTGGAGTTACCAACGGTGTGGTCAGCCAGGCTGTGTGTACAACCCCAGTACTTTCTAGACTTAGGTTATGTAGCACACTCAATCCTGGACAAAAAAAATAAAGGGATGACAAGTGTCAACCCGCTGCAGTTGCCAGGCTGTGTGTACAACCCCAGTACTCCTTTCCAGGCTTAGGGTATGTACTACTGGCACTTTCCCTTCAAATCTACCCTCCTCCTTTCTCAGCACGGACTTGGGACCGGCCACGGTGGAGTTACCAACGGTGTGGTAAGCCAGGCTGTGTGTGTACAACCCCAGTACTTTCTAGACTTAGGTTATGTAGCACACTGAATCCTGGACAAAAAATAAAATAATGGGATGACAAGTATCAGCCCACTGCAGTGGCTAGCCTTCTGACCTCGAACCACTACGTTTCCTGCAAGGGAGCGAAGTGCCGGTCGGTTCTCTTTGGCCAGGCTCTGTGTACAACCCCAGTACTGCTTTCCAGACTTAGTGTATGTACTGGCCCTTACCCGCCAAATCCCTCCTTTATCGGCCACGGTGACGTTACCAACAGCACGGTATAGTGGAAACTAAAAATCTGTGTTCCCTCGTGTCTGTTTTGTAACTGTAGGGTCCTCCAGACAATTCACCATACTCTGGGCGAACGGGTGCTGCTGTCTATCCTCCGTAAAGGGGTATACCCTCTTCCCACACTTTACAGTAGAGACTACGCACACCAGATGGGACAGCAGAGAAAAGATGTAAACACTACTCTCGTAATGTAGTCCTAAAGTGGACTGTCTACAATCTTTTTAGCCCTTTGCACAGATAACTGCCTAAAGCTCATTGAACAATGGTTATTGACCCTCCTCCTTTCTCAGCACAAACTTGGGACCAGCCACGGTGGAGTTACCAACATGGTATAGTGACAAAGGTCACTATACGTTTCCCGCAAGGTTGGTTCTCTTTGGGTGACCGGATCTCCTGAACCATTTGGTGTCACGGACAGCATACTTGGTAAATACATGGAATAGGTTAAGGTGCCCCGCTCTACCAAGTTTCAAGTTCCTAAGACTTATGGTTCCGGAGATATTGACCGGTAAAAATCCTAAATTCATGCTGAGAAGGTGGCACCAGAGCTCGGCTAGCCTTCTGACCTCGAACCAATACATTTCCCACAAGGGAGCCAAGTGCCTGTCGGTTCTCTTTGGCCAAGCTGTGTGTACAACCCCAGTACTCCTTTCCAGACTTACGGTATGTACTACTGGCCCTACATAACACACTCAATCCTGGACAAAAAGTTTGACAAGTGTCAACCCGCTGCAGTGGCCAGGCTGTGTGTACAACCCCAGTACTCCTTTCCAGACTTCGGGTATGTACTACTGGCACTTTACCTTCAAATCTACCCTCCTCCTTTTTAAGCACGGACTTGGGACCGGCGAGGGTGGAGTTATCAACGGTGTGGTAAGCCAGGCTGTGTGTGTACAACCCCAGTACTTTCTAGGCTTAGGTTATGTAGCACACTCAATCCTGGACAAAAAAAATAAAGGGATGACAAGTGTCAACCCGCTGCAATGGCCAGGCAGTGTGTACAACCCCAGTACACCTTTCCAGACTTAGGGTATGTACTACTGGCCCTCTCCCTTCAAATCTACCCTCCTCCTTTCTCAGCACGGACTTGGGACCACCCATGGTGGAGTTACCAACAGTGTGGTCAGCCAGGCTGTGTGTACAACCCCAGTACTTTCTAGACTTAGGTTATGTAGCACACTCAATCCTGGACAAAAAAAATAAAGGGATGACAAGTGTCAACCCGCTGCAGTGGCCAGGCTGTGTGTACAACCCCAGTACTCCTTTCCAGGCTTAGGGTATGTACTACTGGCACTTTCCCTTCAAATCTACCCTCCTCCTTTCTCAGCACGGACTTGGGACCGGCCACGGTGGAGTTACCAACGGTGTGGTAAGCCAGGCTGTGTGTGTACAACCCCAGTACTTTCTAGACTTAGGTTATGTAGCACACTGAATCCTGGACAAAAAATAAAATAATGGGATGACAAGTATCAGCCCACTGCAGTGGCTAGCCTTCTGACCTCGAACCACTACGTTTCCTGCAAGGGAGCGAAGTGCCGGTCGGTTCTCTTTGGCCAGGCTCTGTGTACAACCCCAGTACTGCTTTCCAGACTTAGTGTATGTACTGGCCCTTACCCGCCAAATCCCTCCTTTATCGGCCACTGTGACGTTACCAACAGCACGGTATAGTGGAAACTAAAAATCTGTGTTCCCTCGTGTCTGTTTTGTAACTGTAGGGTCCTCCAGACAATTCACCATACTCTGGGCGAACGGGTGCTGCTGTCTATCCTCCGTAAAGGGGTATACCCTCTTCCCACACTTTACAGTAGAGACTACGCACACTAGATGGGACAGCAGAGAAAAGATGTAAACACTACTCTCGTAATGTAGTCCTAAAGTGGACTGTCTACAATCTTTTTAGCCCTTTGCACAGATAACTGCCTAAAGCTCATTGAACAATGGTTATTGACCCTCCTCCTTTCTCAGCACAAGCTTGGGACCAGCCACGGTGGAGTTACCAACATGGTATAGTGACAAAGGTCACTATACGTTTCCCGCAAGGTTGGTTCTCTTTGGGTGACCGGATCTCCTGAACCATTTGGTGTCACGGACAGCATACTTGGTAAATACATGGAATAGGTTAAGGTGCCCCGCTCTACCAAGTTTCAAGTTCCTAAGACTTATGGTTCCGGAGATATTGACCGGTAAAAATCCTAAATTCATGCTGAGAAGGTGGCACCAGAGCTCGGCTAGCCTTCTGACCTCGAACCAATACATTTCCCACAAGGGAGCCAAGTGCCTGTCGGTTCTCTTTGGCCAAGCTGTGTGTACAACCCCAGTACTCCTTTCCAGACTTACGGTATGTACTACTGGCCCTACATAACACACTCAATCCTGGACAAAAAGTTTGACAAGTGTCAACCCGCTGCAGTGGCCAGGCTGTGTGTACAACCCCAGTACTCCTTTCCAGACTTCGGGTATGTACTACTGGCACTTTACCTTCAAATCTACCCTCCTCCTTTTTAAGCACGGACTTGGGACCGGCGAGGGTGGAGTTACCAACGGTGTGGTAAGCCAGGCTGTGTGTGTACAACCCCAGTACTTTCTAGGCTTAGGTTATGTAGCACACTCAATCCTGGACAAAAAAAATAAAGGGATGACAAGTGTCAACCCGCTGCAATGGCCAGGCAGTGTGTACAACCCCAGTACACCTTTCCAGACTTAGGGTTAGGGATGAGCCGAACACCCCCCGGTTCGGTTCGCACCAGAACTTGCGAACGGCCCCCACGTTTGTTACGAACGTTAGAACCCCATTGAAGTCTATGGGACTCGAACGTTCGAAATGGAAAGTGCTCATTTTAACGGCTAATATGCAAGATACTGTCCTAAAAAGGGTTTGGGGACCTGACTCCTGCCTCGGGGGACATGGGTCAATGCAAAACAAAGTTTTAAAAATGGCCGTTTTGGCGGGAGCACTGATTTTAATGACGATTAAAGTGAAAAAAAAAGTGAAATATTACTTTAAATATGGTGCCTGGGGGGTGTCTGTAGTATGCCTGTAAAGTGCCACGTGTTTCCCGTGTTTAGAACAGTCCCTGCACAAAATGACATTTAACGGAAATAACACCATTTAAAACTGCTTGCGGTTTTAATGTTATATCTGGTTCCTGCAATATGGTTGAAAATCATTCAGAAAAATGGCATGGGTAGCCCTCCCTGCCCATTACCAGCCTATTTGGGTCTTGTACGCATATTAAGGGGAACCCTGTACCCATATTAAAAAAAGGAAATGCGTGTGGTCCCCAGGCCCTATATAATCAGAACAGCAGTATACAGGCGGTGCAAACAAGACAGGGACTGTGTAGGTTTGTTGTGTTAAGTTGAATCTGTTTGTAATTTTCAACTGGTACATTTTTAAAGTGTAGCTCCAGTCAAAAAAACTATTTTTAAGCTTTTTGGAAAACATAGGGAAGGGTTATCACCCCTGTATAATTTGTTTTGCCATCCGTCTTTTTTCATCTCACTTGCTGCTGTCTCCTTGCGTTTGCAAGTAGGAGATGTTTGTAAGTTGGATGTTTGAAAGTAGGGGCCTGCCCTATATTATAGCGGTATGTACTGGGTACAGAGCACGCAGACAGCACGCACTATCTCCTAACACTACTGACTGCAAGCTCTATTATTAACCACTTGGCCACTGGGCACTTAAACACCCTTAATAACCAGACCAATTTTCAGCTTTTGGTGCTCTCACATTTTGAATGACAATTACTCAGTCATGCAGCACTGGACCTATATGAAATGTTTGTCCTTTTTTTCACACAAATAGAGCTTTCTTTTGGTGGTATTTAATCACCTCTCAGTTTTTTTATTTTTTGTGCTATAAAAGAAAAAAGACCGGAAATTCTGCGAAAAAATAAATTTTTCTTTGTTTCTGTTATAAAATTTAGCAATTACTAATTTTTTCTTCATGAATTTTTTTTTACTGGTTACATGTTTTGAGTTGCAGAGGAGGTCTAGGACTAGAATTATTGCTCTCGCTCTAACGTTCTCGGCGATACCTCACATGTGTGGTTTGAACACCGTTTTCATATGTGGGCGGGGCTTACGCATGCGTTCGCTTCTGCATGCGAGCACATGGGGACATGGGCGCTTAAATTTTTTTTTTTTTTTTTATTGTTCATTTTACTTTATTTATTTTAGTTTGACATTTTTTTCCCCAAAAATATATTTTTGATCACTTTTATTCCTATTACAAGGAATGTAAACATCCCTTGTAATAGGAATATGGGGTGACAGGTCCTCTTTACAGTGAAATCTGGGGGTCACTATGACCCCACATCTCACCTCTAGGCTGGGAAGCCTGAAATAAAAAATAAAAAAAAGATTCTGGCTTTGATCGTACTGGCGAGTTGGTAGAAGCATCGGAGGGCGGTGAGGGGTGGGGGGCGTCTATGGCTGGGTATTTCAGGGTATCACCGAGTATGGCTGGGTATCTCCGAGTATGGCTGGGTATGGCAATTTATGGCAGGGTATTGCAGAGTATTGGCGGGGTACTACAGAGTAATAGCAGGGTACTGCAGAGTATTGGGGAGTACTACAGAGTAATGGCAGGGTACTGCAGAGTACAGGCAGGGTACTGCAGAGTAAAGGCAGGGTACTACAGAGTAATGGGGGGTACTGCAGAGTAATGGCAGGGTACTGCAGAGTATGCACTGGTATTGCAGAGTATTGGCGGGGTACTACAGAGTAATAGCAGGGTACTGCAGAGTATTGGGGAGTACTACAGAGTAATGGCAGGGTACAGCAGAGTAAAGGCAGGGTACTGCAGAGTAATGTGGGGTACTGCAGAGTAATGGCAGGGTACTGCAGAGTATGCACTGGTATTGCAGAGTATTGGCAGGGAATTGAGGGGTTAAATTCGGTGAGCAGCGATGTGGGCACTGCAGATGCAGCTCACATCGCTGCTGACACCGATCTCTTTCCCCTCCGCTGTACCGATCGGTACAGAGAGGGGAGGGAGGAACCGGCGTCATAACATGACGCCGGTTTGTTTACAAGTGATCGCTCCGTCATTTGACGGAGCGATCACGTGGTAAACGGCCGCGACGAGCGGCCGTTTACCGTGATCCGTGATGCGCCGGGTCCTTTGGACCCGGCGGTCACGGATGCTCTCGAGTGCGCGCCCCAGGGGGCGCGCGAGAGCAGAATTCTGGGAGGCCGTTAATTAACGGCCTCTCAGAGTTAAACAACCGCCCTGAAGCCGTTAATCGGCAATGGGCGGTTGTTAAGTGGTTAAAGATAGATCACTAGCTAGCTATATAGCTGAGGTGAATATAGTGTAGTGGTGTATACTGCGGTCAGGGCACAGACAATAACCACTACACAAGAGCAAGATAGGAAATCAGCCAAAAACGATTGGTGTGTAACTGTGTTGAAGCTACACAGAACACCCACTGCTTCAGATGCCAACACAATACACGGGGCCGCCTCAAAGGCGGCCTTATATAGTGTGGGGCGTGCACTACACAGCCTGAGCTATGATTGGCCACAGGCAGGATGCCTGTGGCCAATCATGGCTCTCCTCGCTGCTGGCGCTGCGATTGGCCAAGCATGCGGGGTCACAGTGCATGCTTGGCCAATCATGAGCCAGCGATGCACTGCGCCATCGCAGTGCATTGTGGTCCGCGCGCGCCATACGAATTTTGACGCGAAGGGACCAAGAGTTCGGATTTCGCCGAACAGCCGAACAGCCAATGTTCGAGTCGAACGTACGTTCGACTCGAACGCGAAGCTCATCCCTACTTAGGGTATGTACTACTGGCCCTCTCCCTTCAAATCTACCCTCCTCCTTTCTCAGCACGGACTTGGGACCACCCATGGTGGAGTTACCAACGGTGTGGTCAGCCAGGCTGTGTGTACAACCCCAGTACTTTCTAGACTTAGGTTATGTAGCACACTCAATCCTGGACAAAAAAAATAAAAGGATGACTAGTGTCAACCCGCTGCAGTGGCCAGGCTGTGTGTACAACCCCAGTACTCCTTTCCAGGCTTAGGGTATGTACTACTGGCACTTTCCCTTTAAATCTACCCTCCTCCTTTCTCAGCACGGACTTGGGACCGGCCACGGTGGAGTTACCAACGGTGTGGTAAGCCAGGCTGTGTGTGTACAACCCCAGTACTTTCTAGACTTAGGTTATGTAGCACACTGAATCCTGGACAAAAAATAAAATAATGGGATGACAAGTATTAACCCACTGCAGTGGCTAGCCTTCTGACCTCGAACCACTACGTTTCCTGCAAGGGAGCGAAGTGCCAGTCGGTTCTCTTTGGCCAGGCTCTGTGTACAACCCCAGTACTGCTTTCCAGACTTAGGGTATGTACTGGCCCTTACCCGCCAAATCCCTCCTTTATCGGCCACGGTGACGTTACCAACAGCACGGTATAGTGGAAACTAAAAATCTGTGTTCCCTCGTGTCTGTTTTGTAACTGTAGGGTCCTCCAGACAATTCACCATACTCTGGGCGAACGGGTGCTGCTGTCTATCCTCCGTAAAGGGGTATACCCTCTTCCCACACTTTACAGTAGAGACTACGCACACCAGACGGGACAGCAGAGAAAAGATGTAAACACTACTCTCGTAATGTAGTCCTAAAGTGGACTGTCTACAATCTTTTTAGCCCTTTGCACAGATAACTGCCTAAAGCTCATTGAACAATGGTTATTGACCCTCCTCCTTTCTCAGCACAAACTTGGGACCAGCCACGGTGGAGTTACCAACATGGTATAGTGACAAAGGTCACTATACTTTTCCCGCAATGTTGGTTCTCTTTGGGTGACCGGATCTCCTGAACCATTTGGTGTCACGGACAGCATACTTGGTAAATACATGGAATAGGTTAAGGTGCCCCGCTCTACCAAGTTTCAAGTTCCTAAGACTTATGGTTCCGGAGATATTGACCGGTAAAAATCCTAAATTCATGCTGACAAGGTGGCACCAGAGCTCGGCTAGCCTTCTGACCTCGAACCAATACATTTCCCACAAGGGAGCCAAGTGCCTGTCGGTCCTCTTTGGCCAAGCTGTGTGTACAACCCCAGTACTCCTTTTCAGACTTTTGGTATGTACTACTGGCCCTACATAACACACTCAATCCTGGACAAAAAGTTTGACAAGTGTCAACCCGCTGCAGTGGCCAGGCTGTGTGTACAACCCCAGTACTCCTTTCCAGGCTTAGGGTATGTACTACTGGCACTTTCCCTTCAAATCTACCCTCCTCCTTTTTAAGCACGGACTTGGGACAGGCGAGGGTGGAGTTACCAACGGTGTGGTAAGCCAGGCTGTGTGTGTACAACCCCAGTACTTTCTAGGCTTAGGTTATATAGCACACTCAATCCTGGACAAAAAAATTAAAGGGATGACAAGTGTACACCTTTCCAGACTTAGGGTATGTACTACTGGCCCTCTCCCTTCAAATCTACCCTCCTCCTTTCTCAGCACGGACTTGGGACCACCCATGGTGGAGTTACCAACGGTGTGGTCAGCCAGGCTGTGTGTACAACCCCAGTACTTTCTAGACTTAGGTTATGTAGCACACTCAATCCTGGACAAAAAAAATAAAGGGATGACAAGTGTCAACCCGCTGCAGTGGCCAGGCTGTGTGTACAACCCCAGTACTCCTTTCCAGGCTTAGGGTATGTACTACTGGCACTATCCCTTCAAATCTACCCTCCTCCATTCTCAGCACGGACTTGGGACCGGCCACGGTGGAGTTACCAACGGTGTGGTAAGCCAGGCAGTGTGTGTACAACCCTAGTACTTTCTAGACTTAGGTTATGTAGCACACAATCCTGGACAAAAAAAATAAAGGGATGACAAGTGTCAACCCGCTGCAGTGGCCAGGCTGTGTGTACAACCCCAGTACTCCTTTCCAGGCTTAGGGTATGTACTACTGGCACTATCCCTTCAAATCTACCCTCCTCCATTCTCAGCACGGACTTGGGACCGGCCACGGTGGAGTTACCAACGGTGTGGTAAGCCAGGCTGTGTGTGTACAACCCCAGTACTTTCTAGGCTTAGGTTATGTAGCACACTGAATCCTGGACAAAAAATAAAATAATGGGATGACAAGTATCAACCCACTACAGTGGCTAGCCTTCTGACTTCGAACCACTACGTTTCCTGCAAGGGAGCGAAGTGTCGGTCGGTTCTCTTTGGCCAGGCTCTGTGTACAACCCCAGTACTGCTTTCCAGGCTTAGGGTATGTACTGGCCCTTACCCGCCAAATCCCTCCTTTATCGGCCACAGTGACGTTACCAACAACACGGTATAGTGGAAACTAAAAATCTGTGTTCCCTCGTGTCTGTTTTGTAACTGTAGGGTCCTCCAGGCAATTCACCATACTCGGCGAACGGGTGCTGCTGTCTATCCTCCATAAAGGGGTATACCCTCTTCCCACACTTTACAGTAGAGACTACGCACACCAGACGGGACAGCAGAGAAAAGATGTAAACACTACTCTCGTAATGTAGTCCTAAAGTGGACTGTCTACAATCTTTTTAGCCCTTTGCACAGATAACTGCCTAAAGCTCATTGAACAATGGTTATTGACCCTCCTCCTTTCTCAGCACAAACTTGGGACCAGCCACGGTGGAGTTACCAACATGGTATAGTGACAAAGGTCACTATACGTTTCCCGCAAGGTTGGTTCTCTTTGGGTGACCGGATCTCCTGAACCATTTGGTGTCACGGACAGCATACTTGGTAAATACATGGAATAGGTTAAGGTGCCCCGCTCTACCAAGTTTCAAGTTCCTAAGACTTATGGCTCTGGAGATATTAACCGGTAAAAATCCTAAATTCATTCTGACAAGGTGGCACCAGAGCTCGGCTAGCCTTCTGACCTCGAACCAATACATTTTCCACAAGGGAGCCAAGTGCCTGTCGGTTCTCTTTGGCCAAGCTGTGTGTACAACCCCAGTACTCCTTTCCAGACTTACGGTATGTACTACTGGCCCTACATAACACACTCAATCCTGGACAAAAAGTTTGACAAGTGTCAACCCGCTGCAGTGGCCAGGCTGTGTGTACAGCCCCAGTACTCCTTTCCAGACTTCGGGTATGTACTACTGGCCCTTTACCTTCAAATCTACCCTCCTCCTTTTTAAGCACGGACTTGGGACCGGCGAGGGTGGAGTTACCAACGGTGTGGTAAGCCAGGCTGTGTGTGTACAAGCCCAGTACTTTATAGGCTTAGGTTATGTAGCACACTCAATCCTGGACAAAAAAAATAAAGGGATGACAAGTGTCAACCCGCTGCAATGGCCAGGCAGTGTGTACAACCCCAGTACACCTTTCCAGACTTAGGGTATGTACTACTGGCCCTCTCCCTTCAAATCTACGCTCCTCCTATCTCAGCACGGACTTCTGCACAGTATAGTATAGTAGTCCGTGAAGTGGACTGTTTAGTGCTCAGTGTAGTGTAGTGGACAGTATAGTGGTCAGTGTAGTGTACAGTATAGTGGTCAATGTAAGTGTAGTGGACAATATAGTTGTCAGTGTAGTGTAGTGGACATTATAGTGGTCAGTGTGTAGTGTAGTGGACAGTACAAAATAGTGATCAGTGTAGTGGACAGTATAGTGCTAAGTGTAGTATAGTGTACAGTATAGTGGTCAGTGTAGTGTACAGTATAGTGTAGTTGACAGTGTAGTGTAGTGGACAGTATAGTGGTCAGTGTAGTGGTCAGTGTAGTATAGTGGGCAATGTAGTGTAGTGGTCAGTGTAGTGTACTGGACGATTTAGTGGTCAGTGTAGTGTAGGGGACAGAATAGTGGTCAGTGTAGTGGACAGTGTAGGATAGTAGTGTAGTATAGTGGTATGTGTCAGTGTAGTGTACAATGTAGTGTAGTGGACAGTATAGTGGTCAGTGTAGTAAAGTGGTCAGTGTAGAATACTGTACAGTATAGTGGTCAGTGTGGTGTACAGTATAGTGGTCATTGTAGTGTAGTGGACAGTATAGTATAGTGGTCAGTGTAGTGGACAGTTTAGTTATCAGTGTAGAATAGTGGTCAGTGTAGTGTAGTGTACAGTATAGTGATCTAAATAGTGATCAGTATAGTGGTCAGTGTAGTGGTCAGTGTAGTGTAGTGGACAATTTAGTGGTCAGTGTAGTGTAGGGGACAGTATAGTGGTGAATGTAGTGGACAGTGTAGTAGAGTGGTCAGTGTAGTGGACTGTATAGTGTTCAGTGTAGTGTAGTGGACAATTTAGTGATCAGTGTAGTGTAGTGTAGTGGACAGTATAGTGGTCAATGTAGTGGACAGTGTAGTATAGTGTAGTGGTCAGTATAGTGGTCAGTGTAGTGTAGTGGACAGTATAGTGGTCATTGTAATGAATAGTGTAGTATAGTGGCCAATGTAGTGCAGTGGTCAGTGTAGTTTAGTGAACAATTAAGTGGTTAGTGTAGTGTAGGGGACAGTATAGTGGTCAATGTGGTGGACAGTGTAGTACAGTGGTCAGTGTAGTGGGTAGTATAGTGTAGTGTAATTTAGTGTAATGTAGTGGACAATTTAGTGGTCAGTGTAGTGTAGGGGACAGTATAGTGGTCAATATAGTCGACAGTGTAGTATAGTGGTATGTGTCAGTGTAGTGTAAAGAATAGTGGTCAATGTGGACAATGTAGTGTAGTGGACAGTATAGTGGTCAGTGTAGTGGAGTGGACAGTACAGTGGTCAGTGTGTAGTGGACAGTACAGTGGTCACTATGTAGTGTAGTGGACAGTACAGTATGGTGGTCAGTGTAGTGTACAGTATATTGGTCACTGTAGTGTAGTGGACAGTATAGTTCTCAGTATAGTATAGTGGTCAGTGTAGAGTATAGTGGTAAGTGTAGTATAGTGGACAGTATAGTATAATGGTCAGTGTAGTGGACAATTTAGTGGTCAGTGTAGTGTAGCGGTCAGTGTACAGTATAGTGGTCATTGTAGTATAGTGGTCAGTGTAGTGGCCAGTACAGTATAGTGGTCAGTGTAGTGGACAGTATAGAAGTCAGTGTAGTGTAATTTAGAGTATATTGGTTAGTTTGGTGTACAGTATAGTGGTCAGTGTAGTGTACAGTATATTGGTCACTGTAGTGTAGTGGACAGTATAGTGCTCAGTATAGTATAGTTGTCAGTGTAGTATAGTGTACAGTATAGTGGTCCGTGTACAGTATTGTGGTTAGTTTGGTGTACAGTATAGTGGTCAGTGTAGTGTAGTGGGCAGTATAGTGGTCAGTGTAGTGGACAATTTAGTGGTCAGTGTAGTGTAGTGGACAGTATAGTGGTCAGTGTAGTGTACAGGATAGTGGTCAGTGTAGTGTAGTGGACAGTATAGTGGTCATTGTAGTGTAATTGACAGTATAGTATAGTGGTCAGATTAGTGCTCAGTGTAGTGTAGTGGACAGTATAGTGATCATTTTAGTGGACAATTTAGTGGTCAGTGTAGTGGAATGTATAGTGGTCAGTGTGTAGTGTAGTGGACAGTACAGTATATTGGTCACTGTAGTTTAGTGGACAGTATAGTGTTCAGTGTAGTATAGTGTACAGTATAGTGGTCAGTGTAGAATATACTTGTTAGTGTGGTGTAGAGTATATTGGACAGTGTATTGGTCAGTGTAGTGTAGTGGTCAGTGCTGTGGACAGTATAGTGGTCAGTGTACTGTACAATTTAGCGGTCAGTGTAGTGTAGTGGATAGTATAGTGATCAGTGTAGTGGACAGTATATTGGTCAGTTTAGTGGACAATTTATTGGTCAATGTAGTGTAGTGGACAGTATAGTGCTCAGTGTTGTATAGTGGTCAGTGTAGCATAGTGTACAGTATAGTGGTCAGGGTAGAGTATATTGGATTAGTATGGTGTACAGTATAGTGCTCAGTGTAGTGTAGTGGACAGTATAATAGTCAGTGTAGTGTAGTGGATAGTATAGTGATCAATGTAGTGGAAGGAATAGTGGTCAGTTTAGTGGACAATTTAGTGGTCAGTGTAATGTAGTGGACAGTATAGTGGTCGGTGTAGTGTATCGGACAGTATAGTGGTAATTGTAGTGGACAGTGTAGTATAGTGCTTAGTGCAGTGGACAGTATAGTGCTCAGTATAGTATAGTGGTCAGTGTAGTAAAGTGTACAGAATAGTGGTCAGTGTAGAGTATAGTGGTTAGTGTGGTGTACAGTATTGTGGTCATTGTAGTATAGTGGTCAGTATAGTATAGTGGTCAGTCTAGTGGACAATTTATTGGTCAGTGTAGTGGACAGTATAATGGTCAGTGTAGTGTAGTGGCCAGTACAGTATAGTGGTCAGTATAGTGTACAGTATAGAGGTCAGTGTAGTGTAATTTCGAGTATATTGGTTAGTTTGGTGTATGGTATAGTGGTCAGTGTAGTGTACAGTATATTGGTCACTGTAGTGTAGTGAACAGTATAGTGCTCAGTATAGTATAGTGGTCAGTGTAGTATAGTTGACAGTATCCTATAGTGGTCAGTGTAGTGGACAATTTAGTGGTCAGTGTAGTGTAGTGAACCGTATAGTGGTCAGTGTAGTGTACAGTATAGTGGTCTGTGTAGTGGTCAGTGAAGTGGACAGTACAGTATAGTGGTCAGTGTAGTATAGTGTACAGTATAGTGGTCCGTGTAGAGTATAGTGGTTAGTATGGTGTACAGTATAGAGGTCAGTGTAGTGTAGTGGACAGTATAGTGATCAGTGTAGTGGACAGTATAGTAATCAGTTTAGTGGACAATTTAGGGGTCACTGTAGTGTAGTGTATGGTATAGTGGTCAGTGTAGTGTATGGTATAGTGGTCAGTGTTGTGGACAGTATAGTGGCGAGTGTAGTGGAAAGTGTAGTGATCAGTTTAGTGGTCAGTGTAGTGTAGTGGACAGTATAGTGGTCAGTGTACTGTAGTGGACAGTATAGTATAGTGGTCAGTGTAGTGTACAGTATAATGGTCAATGTAGTGTAGTGGACAGTATAGTGGTCAGTATGTAGTATAGTGGACAGTACAGTATATTGGTCACTGTAGTTTAGTGAACAGTATAGTGCTCAGTGTAGTATAGTGTACAGTATAGTGGTCAGTGTGGAGTATAGTGGTTAGTGTGGTGTAGAGTATAGTGGGCAGTGTAGTTGTCAGTGTAGTGTAGTGGACAGTATAGTGGTCAGTGTAGTGTAGTGGACAGTATGGTGGTCATTGTAATGGACAGTGCAGTATAGTGGTCAGTGTAGTATAGTAGCCAATGTAGTGTAGTAGTCAGTGTACGTTACAATTTAGTGGGCAGTGTAGTGTAGTGGATAATATAGTGATCAGTGTAGTGGACAGTATAGTGGTCAGTTTAGTGGACAGAATAGTGGTCAGCTTAGTGGACAATTTAGTGGTCAGTGTAGTGTAGTGGACAGTATAGTGGCCATTGTAATGGACAGTGTAGTATAGTAGTCAGTGAAGTATTGTGGCCGATGTAGTGTAGTGGGCAAATTAGGGGTTAGTGTAGGGGACAGTATAGTGGTCAATGTAGTGGACAGTGTATTATAGTGGTCAGTGTAGTGGATAGTGTAGGATAGTAGTGTAGTATAGTGGTATGTGTCAGTGTAGTGTACAATGTAGTGTAGTGGACAGTATAGTGGTCAGTGTAGTAAAGTGGTCAGTGTAGAATACTGTACAGTATAGTGGTCAGTGTGGTGTACAGTATAGTGGTCATTGTAGTGTAGTGGACAGTATAGTATAGTGGTCAGTGTAGTGGACAGTTTAGTTATCAGTGTAGAATAGTGGTCAGTGTAGTGTAGTGTACAGTATAGTGATCTAAATAGTGATCAGTATAGTGGTCAGTGTAGTGGTCAGTGTAGTGTAGTGGACAATTTAGTGGTCAGTGTAGTGTAGGGGACAGTATAGTGGTGAATGTAGTGGACAGTGTAGTAGAGTGGTCAGTGTAGTGGACTGTATAGTGTTCAGTGTAGTGTAGTGGACAATTTAGTGATCAGTGTAGTGTAGTGTAGTGGACAGTATAGTGGTCAATGTAGTGGACAGTGTAGTATAGTGTAGTGGTCAGTATAGTGGTCAGTGTAGTGTAGTGGACAGTATAGTGGTCATTGTAATGAATAGTGTAGTATAGTGGCCAATGTAGTGCAGTGGTCAGTGTAGTTTAGTGAACAATTAAGTGGTTAGTGTAGTGTAGGGGACAGTATAGTGGTCAATGTGGTGGACAGTGTAGTACAGTGGTCAGTGTAGTGGGTAGTATAGTGTAGTGTAATTTAGTGTAATGTAGTGGACAATTTAGTGGTCAGTGTAGTGTAGGGGACAGTATAGTGGTCAATATAGTCGACAGTGTAGTATAGTGGTATGTGTCAGTGTAGTGTAAAGAATAGTGGTCAATGTGGACAATGTAGTGTAGTGGACAGTATAGTGGTCAGTGTAGTGGAGTGGACAGTACAGTGGTCAGTGTGTAGTGGACAGTACAGTGGTCACTATGTAGTGTAGTGGACAGTACAGTATGGTGGTCAGTGTAGTGTACAGTATATTGGTCACTGTAGTGTAGTGGACAGTATAGTTCTCAGTATAGTATAGTGGTCAGTGTAGAGTATAGTGGTAAGTGTAGTATAGTGGACAGTATAGTATAATGGTCAGTGTAGTGGACAATTTAGTGGTCAGTGTAGTGTAGCGGTCAGTGTACAGTATAGTGGTCATTGTAGTATAGTGGTCAGTGTAGTGGCCAGTACAGTATAGTGGTCAGTGTAGTGGACAGTATAGAAGTCAGTGTAGTGTAATTTAGAGTATATTGGTTAGTTTGGTGTACAGTATAGTGGTCAGTGTAGTGTACAGTATATTGGTCACTGTAGTGTAGTGGACAGTATAGTGCTCAGTATAGTATAGTTGTCAGTGTAGTATAGTGTACAGTATAGTGGTCCGTGTACAGTATTGTGGTTAGTTTGGTGTACAGTATAGTGGTCAGTGTAGTGTAGTGGGCAGTATAGTGGTCAGTGTAGTGGACAATTTAGTGGTCAGTGTAGTGTAGTGGACAGTATAGTGGTCAGTGTAGTGTACAGGATAGTGGTCAGTGTAGTGTAGTGGACAGTATAGTGGTCATTGTAGTGTAATTGACAGTATAGTATAGTGGTCAGATTAGTGCTCAGTGTAGTGTAGTGGACAGTATAGTGATCATTTTAGTGGACAATTTAGTGGTCAGTGTAGTGGAATGTATAGTGGTCAGTGTGTAGTGTAGTGGACAGTACAGTATATTGGTCACTGTAGTTTAGTGGACAGTATAGTGTTCAGTGTAGTATAGTGTACAGTATAGTGGTCAGTGTAGAATATACTTGTTAGTGTGGTGTAGAGTATATTGGACAGTGTATTGGTCAGTGTAGTGTAGTGGTCAGTGCTGTGGACAGTATAGTGGTCAGTGTACTGTACAATTTAGCGGTCAGTGTAGTGTAGTGGATAGTATAGTGATCAGTGTAGTGGACAGTATATTGGTCAGTTTAGTGGACAATTTATTGGTCAATGTAGTGTAGTGGACAGTATAGTGCTCAGTGTTGTATAGTGGTCAGTGTAGCATAGTGTACAGTATAGTGGTCAGGGTAGAGTATATTGGATTAGTATGGTGTACAGTATAGTGCTCAGTGTAGTGTAGTGGACAGTATAATAGTCAGTGTAGTGTAGTGGATAGTATAGTGATCAATGTAGTGGAAGGAATAGTGGTCAGTTTAGTGGACAATTTAGTGGTCAGTGTAATGTAGTGGACAGTATAGTGGTCGGTGTAGTGTATCGGACAGTATAGTGGTAATTGTAGTGGACAGTGTAGTATAGTGCTTAGTGCAGTGGACAGTATAGTGCTCAGTATAGTATAGTGGTCAGTGTAGTAAAGTGTACAGAATAGTGGTCAGTGTAGAGTATAGTGGTTAGTGTGGTGTACAGTATTGTGGTCATTGTAGTATAGTGGTCAGTATAGTATAGTGGTCAGTCTAGTGGACAATTTATTGGTCAGTGTAGTGGACAGTATAATGGTCAGTGTAGTGTAGTGGCCAGTACAGTATAGTGGTCAGTATAGTGTACAGTATAGAGGTCAGTGTAGTGTAATTTCGAGTATATTGGTTAGTTTGGTGTATGGTATAGTGGTCAGTGTAGTGTACAGTATATTGGTCACTGTAGTGTAGTGAACAGTATAGTGCTCAGTATAGTATAGTGGTCAGTGTAGTATAGTTGACAGTATCCTATAGTGGTCAGTGTAGTGGACAATTTAGTGGTCAGTGTAGTGTAGTGAACCGTATAGTGGTCAGTGTAGTGTACAGTATAGTGGTCTGTGTAGTGGTCAGTGAAGTGGACAGTACAGTATAGTGGTCAGTGTAGTATAGTGTACAGTATAGTGGTCCGTGTAGAGTATAGTGGTTAGTATGGTGTACAGTATAGAGGTCAGTGTAGTGTAGTGGACAGTATAGTGATCAGTGTAGTGGACAGTATAGTAATCAGTTTAGTGGACAATTTAGGGGTCACTGTAGTGTAGTGTATGGTATAGTGGTCAGTGTAGTGTATGGTATAGTGGTCAGTGTTGTGGACAGTATAGTGGCGAGTGTAGTGGAAAGTGTAGTGATCAGTTTAGTGGTCAGTGTAGTGTAGTGGACAGTATAGTGGTCAGTGTACTGTAGTGGACAGTATAGTATAGTGGTCAGTGTAGTGTACAGTATAATGGTCAATGTAGTGTAGTGGACAGTATAGTGGTCAGTATGTAGTATAGTGGACAGTACAGTATATTGGTCACTGTAGTTTAGTGAACAGTATAGTGCTCAGTGTAGTATAGTGTACAGTATAGTGGTCAGTGTGGAGTATAGTGGTTAGTGTGGTGTAGAGTATAGTGGGCAGTGTAGTTGTCAGTGTAGTGTAGTGGACAGTATAGTGGTCAGTGTAGTGTAGTGGACAGTATGGTGGTCATTGTAATGGACAGTGCAGTATAGTGGTCAGTGTAGTATAGTAGCCAATGTAGTGTAGTAGTCAGTGTACGTTACAATTTAGTGGGCAGTGTAGTGTAGTGGATAATATAGTGATCAGTGTAGTGGACAGTATAGTGGTCAGTTTAGTGGACAGAATAGTGGTCAGCTTAGTGGACAATTTAGTGGTCAGTGTAGTGTAGTGGACAGTATAGTGGCCATTGTAATGGACAGTGTAGTATAGTAGTCAGTGAAGTATTGTGGCCGATGTAGTGTAGTGGGCAAATTAGGGGTTAGTGTAGGGGACAGTATAGTGGTCAATGTAGTGGACAGTGTATTATAGTGGTCAGTGTAGTGGATAGTATAGTGTTCAGAGTAGTGTAGTGGACAATTTAGTGGTCAGTGTAGTGTAGGGGACAGTATAGTGGTCAATGTAGTGGACAGTGTAGTATAGTGGCCAGTGTAGTGTACAGTATAGTGGTCAATGTAGTGTAGTGGATGGTATAGTGGTCAGTGTAGTATAGTGATCAGTGTAGTATAGTGATCAGTGTAGTATAGTGTACACTATAGAGGTCAGTGTAGAGTATATTGGCCAGTGTAGTGGACAGTGTAGTGGTCATTGTAGTGTAGTGGACAGTATATTATAGTGGTCAGTGTAGTGGACAGTTTAGTGCTCAGTGTAGTGTAGTGGACAGTATAGTAGATAGTATATTGTAGTGTAGTGGACAGTATATTATAGTGGTCAGTGTATTGGACAATTTAGTGGTCAGTGTTGTGTAGTGGACAGTATAGTGGTCATTGTAATAAGACAGTGTAGTATAGTAGTCAGTGAAGTATTGTGGCCGATGTAGTGTAGTGGACAAATTAGGGGTTAGTGTAGGGGACAGTATAGTGGTCAATGTAGTGGACAGTGTATTATAGTGGTCAGTGTAGTGGATAGTATAGTGTTCAGTGTAGTGTAGTGGACAATTTAGTGGTCAGTGTAGTGTAGGGGACAGTATAGTGGTCAATGTAGTGGACAGTGTAGTATAGTGGTCAGTGTAGTGTACAGTATAGTGGTCAATGTAGTGTAGTGGACAGTATAGTGGTCAGTGTAGTATAGTGGTCAGTGTAGTATAGTGTACACTATAGAGGTCAGTGTAGAGTATATTGGCCAGTGTAGTGGACGGTATAGTGACCAGTGTGTAGTGTAGTGGACAGTACAGTATAGTGGTCAGTGTAGTGTACAGTATATTGGTCACTGTAGTGTAGTGGACAGTATAGTGGTCAGTGTAGTATAGTGGTCAGTGTAGTATAGTGTACACTATAGAGGTCAATGTAGAGTATATTGGCCAGTGTAGTGGACAATGTAGTGGTCATTGTAGTGTAGTGGACAGTATATTATAGTGGTCAGTGTAGTGGACAGTTTAGTGCTCAGTGTAGTGTAGTGGACAGTATAGTAAATAATATATTGATCAGTGTAGGGAACAGTGTAGTGGTCATTGTAGTGGACAGTGTAGTATAGTGATCAATGTAGTGTAGTGGTCAGTGTAGTGTACGGTGCAGTATAGAGGTCAGTGTAGTGGTCAGTGTAATGTAGTGGAAAATTTAGTGATCAGTGTAGTGTAATGGACAGTATAGTGGTCAGTGTAGTGTAGCGGATAGTATAGTGGTCATTGTAATGGACAGTGTTATATAGTGGGCAGTGTAGTATAGTGGTCAGAGTAGTGTAGTGGACAATTTAGTGGTCAGTGTAGTGTAGGGGACAGTATAGTGGTTAATGTAGTGGACAGTGTAGTATAGTGGTATGTTTAGTATAGTGGTCAGTGTAGTGGTCGGTGTAATGGACAGTATAGTAGTCAGTGTGTAATGTAGTGGACAGTACAGTATAGTGGTCAGTGTAGTGTACAGTATATTGGTCACTGTAGTGTAGGGGACAGTATAGTGGTTAATGTAGTGGACAGTGTAGTATAGTGGTATGTGTAGTATAGTGGTTAGTGTAGTGTACAGTGTAGTGGTCAGTGTAATGGACAGTATAGTAGTCAGTGTGTAATGTAGTGGACAGTACAGTATAGTGGTCAGTGTAGTGTACAGTATATTGGTCACTGTAGTGTAGTGGACAGTATGGTGGTCAGTGTAGTATAGTGTATAGTATAGTGATCAGTGTAGAGTACAGTGGTTAGTGTGGTGTACAGTATAGTGGTCAGTGTAGTGTAATGAACAGTATAGTATAGTGGTCAGTGTAGTGGACAGTTTAGTGGTCAGTGTAGTGGACAGTATAGTGGTCAGTGTAGTGGACAGTATATTGGTCACTGTAGTGTAGTGGACAGTATAGTGCTCAGTATAGTATAGTGGTCAGTGCAGTATAGTGTACAGTATAGTGGTCCGTGTAGAGTATTGTGGTTAGTTTGGTGTACAGTATAATGGTCAGTGTAGTGTAGTGGGCAGTATAGTATAGTGGTCAGTGTAGTGGACAGTATAGTGGTTAGTGTAGTGTACAGGATAGTAGTCAGTGTAGTGTAGTGGACAGTATAGTGGTCACTGTAGTGTAATGGACAGTATAGTATAGTGGTCAGTTTAGTGGTCAGTGTAGTGTAGTGGACAGTATAGTGATCAGTTTAGTGGACAATTTAGTGGTCAGTGTAGTGGACAATTTAGTGGTCAGTGTAGTGTAGTGTAGTGTAGCGTAGCGGTCAGTGTACAGTATAGCGGTCATTGTATTATAGTGGTCAGTGTAGTGGCCAGTACAGTATAGTGGTCAGTGTAGTGGACAGTATAGAAGTCAGTGTAGTGTAATTTAGAGTATATTGGTTAGTTTGGTGTACAGTATAGTAATCAGTGTAGTGTACAGTATATTGGTCACTGTAGTGTAGTGGACAGTATAGTGGTCCGTGTAGAGTATTGTGGTTAGTTTGGTGTACAGTATAGTGGTCAGTGTAGTGTAGTGGGCAGTATAGTATAATGGTCAGTGTAGTGTAGTGGACAGTATAGTGGTCATTGTAGTGTAATAGACAGTATAGTATAGTGGTCAGTTTAGTGCTCAGTGTAGTGTGGTGGACAGTATAGTGATCAGTTTAGTGGATAATTTAGTGGTCAGTGTAGTGGAAAGTATAGTGGTCAGTGTGTAGTGTAGTGGACAGTACAGTATATTGGTCACTGTAGTTTAGTGGACAGTATAGTGTTCAGTGTAGTATAGTGGTCAGTGTAGTATAGTGTACAGTATAGTGGTCAGTGTAGAATATAGTTGTTAGTGTGGTGTAGAGTATATTGGACAGTGTAGTGGTCAGTGTAGTGTAGTGGTCAGTGCTGTGGACAGTATAGTGGTCAGTGTACTGTACAATTTAGTGGTCAGTGTAGTGTAGTGGATAGTATAGTGATCAGTGTAGTGGACAGTATATTGATCAGTTTAGTGGACAATTTATTGGTCAATGTAGTGTAGTGGACAGTATAGTGGTCAGTGTAGCATAGTGTATAGTATAGTGGTCAGGGTAGAGTATATTGGATTAGTATGGTGTACAGTATAGTACTCAGTGTAGTGTAGTGGACAGTATAATAGTCAGTGTAGTGTAGTGGATAGTATAGTGATCAGTGTAGTGGACAGAATAGTGGTCAGTTTAGTGGACAATTTAGTGGTCAGTGTAATGTAGTGAACAGTATCGGTGTAGTGTATCGGACAGTATAGTGGTAATTGTAGTGGACAGTGTAGTATAGTGGTCAGTGTAGTGGACAGTTTAGTGGACAGTATAGTGGTCAGTGTAGTGGACAGTATAGTGGTCAGTGTAGTGGACAGTATAGTGGACAGTATAGTGCTCAGTATAGTATAGTGGTCAATATAGAGTATTGTGGTTAGTTTGGTGTACAGTATAGTGGTAGGGGAGTGTAGTGGGCAGTATAGTGGTCAGTGTAGTGTACAGGATAGAAGTCAGTGTAGTGTAGTGGACAGTATAGTGGTCATTGTAGTGTAATGGACAGTATAGTATAGTGGTCAGTTTAGTGCTCAGTGTAGTGTAGTGGACAGTATAGTGATCAGTTTAGTGGACAATTTAGTGGTCAGTGTAGTGGACAATTTAGTGGTCAGTGTAGTGTAGTGTAGCGGTCAGTGTACAGTATAGTGGTCATTGTAGCATAGTGGTCAGTGTAGCGGTCAGTGTACAGTATAGTGGTCATTGTAGCATAGTGGTCAGTGTAGTGGCCAGTACAGCGGTCAGTGTAGTGGACAGTATTGAAGTCAGTGTAGTGTAATTTAGAGTATATTGGTTAGTTTGGTGTACAGTATAGTGGTCAGTGTAGTGTACAGTATATTGGTCACTGTAGTGTAGTGGACAGTATAGTGCTCAGTATAGTATAGTCGTCAGTGTAGTATAGTGTACAGTATAGTGGTCCGTGTAGAGTATTGTGGTTAGTTTGGTGTACAGTATAGTGGTCAGTGTAGTGTAGTGGGCAGTATAGTATAGTGGTCAGTGTAGTGGACAATTTAGTGGCCAGTGTAGTGTAGTGGACAGTATAGAGGTCAGTGTAGTGTACAGGATAGTGGTCAGTGTAGTGTAGTGGACAGTATAGTGGTCATTGTAGTGTAATGGACAGTATAGTGGTCAGTTTAGTGCTCAGTGTAGTGTAGTGGACAGTATAGTGATCAGTTTAGTGGACAATTTAGTGGTCAGTGTAGTGGAAAGTATAGTGGTCAGTGTGTAGTGTAGTGGACAGTACAGTATATTGGTCACTGTAGTTTAGTAGACAGTATAGTGTTCAGTGTAGTATAGTGGTCAGTGTAGTATAGTGTACAGTATAGTGGTCAGGGTAGAATATAGTTGTTAGTGTGGTGTAGAGTATATTGGACAGTGTAGTGGTCAGTGTAGTGTAGTGGTCAGTGCTGTGGACAGTATAGTGGTCAGTGTACTGTACAAATTAGTGGTCAGTCTAGTGTAGTGGATAGTATAGTGATCAGTTTAGTGGACAATTTATTGGTCAATGTAGTGTAGTGGACAGTATAGTGCTCAGTGTTGTATAGTGGTCAGTGTAGCATAGTGTACAGTATATTGGTCAGGGTAGAGTATATTGGATTAGTATGTGTACAGTATAGTACTCAGTGTAGTGTAGTGGACAGTATAATAATCAGTGTAGTTTAGTGGATAGTATAGTGATCAGTGTAGTGGACACAATAGTGGTCAGTTTAGTGGACAATTTAGTGGTCAGTTTAATGTAGTGGACAGTATAGTGGTCGGTATCATGTATCGGACAGTATAGTGGTAATTGTAGTGGACAGTGTAGTATAGTGGTTAGTGCAGTGGACAGTATAGTGCTCAGTATAGTATAGTGGTCAGTGTAGTACAGTGTACAGAATAGTGGTCAGTGTAGAGTATAGTGGTTAGTGTGGTGTACAGTATTGTGGTCATTGTAGTATAGTGGACAGTATGGTATAGTGGTCAGTGTAGTGGACAATTTATTGGTCAGTGTAGTGGACAGTATAATGGTCAGTGTAGTGTAGTGGCCAGTACAGTATAGTGGTCAGTGTAGTGGACAGTATAGAGGTCAGTGTAGTGTAATTTAGAGTGTATTGGTTAGTTTCGTGTATGGCATAGTGGTCAGTGTAGTGTACAGTATATTGGTCACTGTAGTGTAGTGAACAGTATAGTGCTCAGTATAGTATAGTGGTCAGTGTAGTATAGTGGACAGTACGTATAGTGGTCAGTGTAGTGGACAATTTAGTGGTCAGTGTAGTGTAGTGGACAGTATACTGATCAGTGTAGTGTACAGGATAGTGGTCTGTGTAGTGGTCAGTGAAGTGGACAGTACAGTATAGTGGTCAGTGTAGTATAGTGTACAGTATAGTGGTCCGTGTAGAGTATATTGGTTAGTGTGGTGTACAGTATAGAGGTCAGTGTAGTGTAGTTGACAGTATAGTGGTCTATGTAGTGTAGTGGTCAGTGAAGTGGACATTGTAGTATTGTGTACAGTATAGTGGTCCGTGTAGAGTATAGTGGTTAGTGTGGTGTACAGTATAGAGGTCAGTGTAGTGTAGTGGACAGTATAGCGGCCATTGTAGTGTAGTGGACAGCATAGTATAGTGGTCAGTTTAGTGCTCAGTGTAGCATAGTGGATAGTATAGTGATCAGTGTAGTGGACAGTATAGTGATCAGTTTAGTGGACAATTTAGGGGTCACTGTAGTGTATTGTATGGTATAGTGGTCAGTGTAGTGTATGGTATAGTGGTCAGTGTTGTGGACAGTATAGTGGCGAGTGTAGTGGAAAGTGTAGTGATCAGTTTAGTGGTCAGTGTAGTGTAGTGGACAGTATAGTGGTCAGTGTACAGTATAGTGTAGTGTACAGTATAATGGTCAATGTAGTGTAGTGGACAGTATAGTGGTCAGTGTGTAGTATAGTGGACAGTACAGTATATTGGTCACTGTAGTTTAGTGGACAGTATAGTATCGTGTACAGTATAGTGGTCAGTGTGGAGTATAGTGGTTAGTGTGGTGTAGAGTATAGTGGGCAGTGTAGTTGTCAGTGTAGTGTAGTGGACAGTATAGTGGTCAGTGTTGTGGACAATTTAGTGGTCAGTGTAGTGTAGTGGACAGTATGGTGGTCATTGTAATGGACAGTGCAGTATAGTGGTCAGTGTAGTATAGTAGCCAATGTAGTGTAGTAGTCAGTGTACGTTACAATTTAGTGGTCAGTGTAGTGGATAACATAGTGATCAGTGTAGTGGACAGAATAGTGGTCAGCTTAGTGGACAATTTAGTGGTCAGTGTAGTGTAGTGGACGGTATAGTGGTCATTGTAATGGACAGTGTAGTATAGTAGTCAGTGAAGTATTGTGGCCGATGTAGTGTAGTGGACAAATTAGGGGTTAGTGTAGGGGACAGTATAGTGGTCAATGTAGTGGACAGTGTATTATAGTGGTCAGTGTAGTGGATAGTATAGTGTTCAGTGTAGTGTAGTGGACAATTTAGTGGTCAGTGTAGTGTAGGGGACAGTATAGTGGTCAATGTAGTGGACAGTGTAGTATAGTGGTCAGTGTAGTGGACAGTATAGTGGTCAGTGTAGTATAGTGATCAGTGTAGTATAATGTACACTATAGAGGTCAGTGTAGAGTATATTAGCCAGTGTAGTGGTCATTGTAGTGTAGTGGACAGTATATTATAGTGGTCAGTGTAGTGGACAGTTTAGTGCTCAGTGTAGTGTAGTGGACAGTATAGTAAATAGTATATTGATCAGTGTAGGGAACAGTATAGTGGTCATTGTAGTGGGCAGTGTAGTATAGTGATCAATGCAGTGTAGTGGCCAGTACAGTATAGTGGTCAGTGTAGTGGACAGTATAGAAGTCAGTGTAGTGTAATTTAGAGTATATTGGTTAGTTTGGTGTACAGTATAGTGGTCAGTGTAGTGTACAGTATATTGGTCACTGTAGTGTAGTGGACAGTATAGTGCTCAGTGTAGTATAGTGTACAGTATAGTGGTCCGTGTAGAGTAGTGTGGTTAGTTTGGTGTACAGTATAGTGGTCAGTGTAGTGTAGTGGGCAGTATAGTATAATGGTCAGTGTAGTGTAGTGGACAGTATAGTGGTCATTGTAGTGTAATGGACAGTATAGTATAGTGGTCAGTTTAGTGCTCAGTGTAGTGTAGTGGACAGTATAGTGATCAGTTTAGTGGACAATTTAGTGGTCAGTGTAGTGGAAAGTATAGTGGTCAGTGTGTAGTGTAGTGGACAGTACAGTATATTGGTCACTGTAGTTTAGTAGAAAGTATAGTGTTCAGTGTAGTATAGTGGTCAGTGTAGTATAGTGTACAGTATAGTGGTCAGGGTAGAATATAGTTGTTAGTGTGGTGTAGAGTATATTGGACAGTGTAGTGGTCAGTGTAGTGTAGTGGTCAGTGCTGTGGACAGTATAGTGGTCAGTGTACTGTACAAATTAGTGGTCAGTCTAGTGTAGTGGATAGTATAGTGATCCGTTTAGTGGACAATTTATTGGTCAATGTAGTGTAGTGGACAGTATAGTGCTCAGTGTTGTATAGTGGTCAGTGTAGCATAGTGTACAGTATAGTGGTCAGAGTAGAGTATATTGGATTAGTATGGTGTACAGTATAGTACTCAGTGTAGTGTAGTGGACAGTATAATAGTCAGTGTAGTGTAGTGGATAGTATAGTGATCAGTGTAGTGGACAGAATAGTGGTCAGTTTAGTGGACAATTTAGTGGTCAGTGTAATGTAGTGGACAGTATAGTGGTCGGTGTAGTGTATCGGGCAGTATAGTGGTAATTGTAGTGGACAGTGTAGAATAGTGGTTAGTGTAGTACAGTGTACAGAATAGTGGTCAGTGTAGAGTATAGTGGTTAGTGTGGTGTACAGTATTGTGGTCATTGTAGTATAGTGGACAGTATGGTATAGTGGTCAGTGTAGTGGAAAATGTATTGGTCAGTGTAGTGGACAGTATAATGGTCAGTGTAGTGTAGTGGCCAGTACAGTATAGTGGTCAGTGTAGTTGACAGTATAGAGGTCAGTGTAGTGTAATTTAGAGTGTATTGGTTAGTTTGGTGTATGGTATAGTGGTCAGTGTAGTGTACAGTATATTGGTCACTGTAGTGTAGTGAACAGTATAGTGCTCAGTATAGTATAGTGGTCAGTGTAGTACAGTGTACAGTATAGTGGTCAGTGTAGTATAGTGGACAGTACGTATAGTGGTCAGTGTAGTGGACAATTTAGTGGTCAGTGTAGTGTAGTGGAAAGTATAGTGGTCAGTGTAGTGTACAGTATAGTGGTCTATGTAGTGTAGTGGTCAGTGAAGTGGACAGTACAGTATAGTGGTCAGTGTAGTATAGTGTACAGTATAGTGGTCCGTGTAGAGTATAGTGGTTAGTGTGGTGTACAGTATAGAGGTCAGGGTAGTGTAGTGGACAGTATAGCGGCCATTGTAGTGTCGTGGACAGTATAGTATAGTGGTCAGTTTAGTGCTCAGTGTAGCGTAGTGGATAGTATAGTGATCAGTGTAGTGGACAGTACAGTGATCAGTTTAGTGGACAATTTAGGGGTCTCTGTAGTGTAGTGGATGGTATAGTGGTCAGTGTAGTGTATGGTATAGTGGTCAGTGTTGTGGACAGTATAGTGGCGAGTGTAGTGGAAAGTGTAGTGATCAGTGTAGTGTAGTGGACAGTATAGTGGTCAGTGTACTGTAGTGGACAGTATAGTATAGTGGTCAGTGTAGTGTACAGTATAATGGTCAATGTAGTGTAGTGGACAGTATAGTGGTCAGTGTAGTATAGTGTACAGTATAGTGGTCAGTGTAGAGTATAGTGGTTAGTGTGGTGTAGAGTATAGTGGGACGTGTAGTTGTCAGTGTAGTGTAGTGGACAGTATAGTGGTCAGTGTTGTGGACAATTTAGTGGTCAGTGTAGTGTAGTGGACAGTATGGTGGTCATTGTAATGGACAGTGCAGTATAGTGGTCAGTGTAGTATAGTAGCCAATGTAGTGTACTGTACAATTTAGTGGTCAGTGTAGTGTAGTGGATAATATAGCGATCAGTGTAGTGGACAGTATAGTGGTCAGTTTAGTGGACAGAATAGTGGTAAGCTTAGTGGACAATTTAGTGGTCAGTGTAGTGTAGTGGACATTGTAATGGACAGTGTAGTATAGTAGTCAGTGAAGTATTGTGGCCGATGTAGTGTAGTGGACAAATTAGGGGTTAATGTAGGGGACAGTATAGTGGTCAATGTAGTGGACAGTGTATTATAGTGGTCAGTGTAGTGGATAGTATAGTGTTCAGTGTAGTGTAGTGGACAATTTAGTGGTCAGTGTAGTGTAGGGGACAGTATAGTGGTCAATGTAGTGTACAGTATAGTGGTCAATGTCGTGTAGTGGACAGTATAGTGGTCAGTGTAGTATAGTGGTCAGTGTAGTATAGTGTACACTATAGAGGTCAGTGTAGAGTATATTGGCCAGTGTAGTGGACGGTATAGTGACCAGTGTGTAGTGTAGTGGATAGTATAGTGATCAGTGTAGTGGACAGAATAGTGGTCAGTTTAGTGGACAATTTAGTGGTCAGTGTAATGTAGTGGACAGTATAGTGGTCGGTGTAGTGTATTGGACAGTATAGTGGTAATTGTAGTGGACAGTGTAGTATAGTGGTTAGTGCAGTGGACAGTATAGTGCTCAGTATAGTATAGTGGTCAGTGTAGTACAGTGTACACAATACTGGTCAGTGTAGAGTATAGTGGTTAGTGTGGTGTACAGTATTGTGGTCATTGTAGTATATTGGACAGTATGGTATAGTGGTCAGTGTAGTGGACAATTTATTGGTCAGTGTAGTGGACAGTATAATGGTCAGTGTAGTGTAGTGACCAGTACAGTATAGTGATCAGTGTAGTGGACAGTATAGAGGTCAGTGTAGTGTAATTTAGAGTGTATTGGTTAGTTTGGTGTATGGTATAGTGGGCAGTGTAGTGTACAGTATATTGGTCACTGTAGTGTACTGAACAGTATAGTGCTCAGTATAGTGGTCAGTGTAGAGTATAGTGGTTAGTGTGGTGTAGAGTATAGTGGGCAGTGTAGTTGTCAGTGTAGTGTAGTGGACAGTATAGTGGTCATTGTTGTGGACAATTTAGTGGTCAGTGTAGTGTAGTGGACAGTATGGTGGTCATTGTAATGGACAGTGCAGTATAGTGGTCAGTGTAGTATAGTAGCCAATGTAGTGTAGTAGTCAGTGTACTGTACAATTTAGTGGTCAGTGTAGTGTAGTGGATAATATAGTGATCAGTGTAGTGGACAGTATAGTGGTCAGTTTAGTGGACAGAATAGTGGTCAGCTTAGTGGACAATTTAGTGGTCAGTGTTGTGTAGTGGACAGTATAGTGGTCATTGTAATAAGACAGTGTAGTATAGTAGTCAGTGAAGTATTGTGGCCGATGTAGTGTAGTGGACAATTTAGGGGTTAGTGTAGGGGACAGTATAGTGGTCAATGTAGTGGACAGTGTATTATAGTGGTCAGTGTAGTGGATAGTATAGTGTTCAGTGTAGTGTAGTGGACAATTTAGTGGTCAGTGTAGTGTAGGGGACAGTATAGTGGTCAATGTAGTGGACAGTGTAGTATAGTGGTCAGTGTAGTGTACAGTATAGTGGTCAATGTAGTGTAGTGGACAGTATAGTGGTCAGTGTAGTATAGTGGTCAGTGTAGTATAGTGTACACTATAGAGGTCAATGTAGAGTATATTGGCCAGTGTAGTGGACGGTATAGTGACCAGTGTGTAGTGTAGTGGACAGTACAGTATAGTGGTCAGTGTAGTGTACAGTATATTGGTCACTGTAGTGTAGTGGACAGTATAGTGGTCAGTGTAGTATAGTGGTCAGTGTAGTATAGTGTACACTATAGAGGTCAGAGAGTAGAGTATATTGGCCAGTGTAGTGGACAATGTAGTGGTCATTGTAGTGTAGTGGACAGTATATTATAGTGGTCAGTGTAGTGGACAGTTTAGTGCTCAGTGTAGTGTAGTGGACAGTATAGTAAATAATATATTGATCAGTGTAGGGAACAGTATAGTGGTCATTGTAGTGGACAGTGTAGTATAGTGATCAATGTAGTGTAGTGGTCAGTGTAATGTACGGTGCAGTATAGTGGTCAGTGTAGTGGTCAGTGTAATGTAGTGGACAATTTAGTGATCAGTGTAGTGTAATGGACAGTATAGTGGTCAGTGTAGTGTAGCGGATAGTATAGTGGTCATTGTAATGGACAGTGTTATATAGTGGGCAGTGTAGTATAGTGGTCAGAGTAGTGTAGTGGACAATTTAGTGGTCAGTGTAGTGTAGGGAACAGTATAGTGGTTAATGTAGTGGACAGTGTAGTATAGTGGTATGTGTAGTATAGTGGTCAGTGTAGTGTACAGTATAGTGGTCAGTGTCGTGTAGTGGACAGTGTAGTGGTCGGTGTAATGGACAGTATAGTAGTCAGTGTGTAATGTAGTGGACATTACAGTATAGCGGTCAGTGTAGTGTACAGTATATTGGTCACTGTAGTGTAGTGGACAGTATAGTGGTCAGTGTAGTATAGTGTATAGTATAGTGATCAGTGTAGAGTACAGTGGTTAGTGTGGTGTATAGTATAGTGGTCAGTGTAGTGTAATGAACAGTATAGTATAGTGGTCAGTGTAGTGGACAGAATAGTGGTCAGTATAGTATAGTGGTCAGTGTAGTGTAGTGGACAGTATAGTGGTCAGTGTAGTGTAGTTTAGAGTATAGTGGTTAGTGTGGTGTACAGTATAGTGGACAGTTTAGTGTAGTGGACAGTTTAGTGCAGTGGACAGTTTAGTGGTCAGTATAGTGGACAACATAGTGATCAGTTTAGTGGACAATTTAGTGGTCAGTGTAGTGTAGTGTAGTGGACAGTATAGTGGCCATTGTAATGGACAGTGTAGTATAGTGGGCAGTATGGTATAGTGGCCAATGTAGTGAAATGGTCAGTGTAATGTAGAGGACAATTTAGTGATCAGTGTAGTGTAGGGGACAGTATAGTGGTTAATGTAGTGGACAGTGTAGTATAGTGATCAGTGTAGTGGATAGTATAGTGTTCAGTTTAATGGACAATCTAGAGGTCAGTGTAGTGTAGGGGACCGTATAGTGGTCAATGTAGTTGACAGTGTAGTATAGTGGTATGTGTCAGTGTAGTGTACAGTAGAGTGGAGTGTACAGTATAGTGGTCAGGGTAGTGGAGTAGACAGTATAGTGGTCAGTGTGCTATACTGGTCAGTGTAGTGTACAGTATATTGGT